>NC_141820.1:36825606-37137213 GCF_982586985.1 Callionymus lyra | reverse complement strand
AGGAGAACCCATTAGCACCAGAGTGTGTCAGCTGACTAGCGTGCCCCTTTTAATGATAATAATACCCTTCCTGGCTATTTTCAGACCTGCGGTTGCCACAAAGTCATTTTTAGCCGCGCTGCTGTTTTTTCCAGCTCTGAGGGAAAATGTAGGCGAGCGGGTCGAGGCCCGACCACAGCAGCCATGTCAGTTCCAATCTCACGACTAAGTATAGGGATCAGCTCTATGTGCGTTGGTGTGAGTATGTGTGTGTGTGCGACAGAACGTTTTTCATTTAGTAACAAAGCAGAAGTTTAAGTTCGGATCAGGAAGTTCTTCCAAGTTCCACAAATTCAAAGTAAGAGCATCTGGTGTTGTGTACTCCATGTTGCTCAAGGTGGATAATGTGTAGTCAGATGAAGGGTTACAATATTGTCAGGCTACGCTATCATAAGCTTGTTGGCTCAATAATGTAGGGTTGGATGCTAGGCCTTTAAGGCTAGTGGGCTAAGAGGAGTTTGATGTTGCATTAGGCTAGCTGGCTAAAAGGTAGATACACGCTAGCAAGCAAAAGTCTAGCAGGCAGTGAGATATTCTGATACCTTAGGTTGTAAAACCTCAACTTCTACTTTCTGTCTCCACCCTGCAAGCATGGTCATGACCAGACTGTGGTTTTAGTTCCACTGAAATCGTGTTCTTAGAAGGTGAAGTGAAAGCATTCAAAATAGCATGAAAACCCAACTCTCCAGACTTACTCACATATTTCAAATGTTGAAGTCTCTCCAAGATGCAGTAAGTCCCTCATCATGATGATGTTTTTACTTTATAAAGTTCTCCCCTGTCTAAAACTCCAGCAAACGAAAGGTTACAAGAGTGAAGTCCTTTATGACGCAATAATGGCTTCATTCCTCCTCCTGCTAGTTGTAATCCTGCCTCGCTTTGTTTATACAACAAGTTCCTTGGAGGTGAAACCTTCCCGGATTGATGACATGCAGTGACAGATATTGATGCTTGACCAATCACAACAGAGCGTGTTAATGATAAACGCTAAAGGCTTAAGAAAATTACATTAATTATTAGAATAATTTCAGGCAATAAAGTCTCAAATAAATTATTAAAAACCTCTCTGACATACAAAACAATAGTAAATCCGGCCACTACCTAACTGGATTGAAAAGCTAGTTAGCAAAGTTCTAGTTTGGTGGAATCTAGACAAGAGGATGAAGCTAAATGGTGCAAAGGCTGGGTCAGTACAGTGAGTATCCACGGCATCATTATTGTTGTGCCAGCTTCCACCCAGAACATGCAGGTTTGTCCAGTTCAGCAGGATGCTCCAGTTAAACAGCTATCTGTCATTGTTGCCAGCTTAATTAAAAGATTGCCAATTCCTCTGAATAAAGCCAAGTGGGTGCGGCAGGCTGACTCAAGAGTCCCTGACCTCTGAGAGTTTGCGTGACCAAACAGGGCGTTGTAGGGGCTTTTGTTCTACTGACTCACTGTTGCGGCGCATTCGCTAACGCAAAACTCTGATTCATATTAGGATACAACATCATGTGACCAAGAAGCATCGGGCTTTTTGAAACTGACATCACTTCCTGCTTCAGACATCTCTAGAAACCTTGATTATGTCAACTCTACAGCAAAATGATTCCAGCAGCTGGTACAAGTCAAGTGTAATTTTGACTGTCCTTATACAATTAGATAAATATACTAATAAGAAAAAATAGTAAAAAAAAAAGATACATTTAAGAAGTGATATATATATATAATATTTTACATATTTTCTTAATAATAACTACTTAAGTTCTTACATAATACACAATAGCTATGACATTGTAATGAAAGAACAGTGATTTTAGGTATTCCATTTTTTTTTGCATTAGTAGGTTACATGGTATTCATCCATGAATCCCTGTTAGGTGAAGTGTGTGCTGTATGGTGCTTATTGGAACCATGACCCTTGACCCTAGACTACTCTCATAAATATTTTTTCTAACCACCACGTCCAGGGAGGTACTTGACAGTTCTATGCTTGGCAAACATCTTGATAACATCACAAATTATTGAAACAGGGATACCAAGGGGTTTGTAGATGGTCGTATACCCTTTGAAGGTCTTGTTTTGCTAAGAATTACACTTCTCTCGTCTTCAGTCAGCTCCTTTGTATTTAACATTAGGAAAATACTATTGAATTTAAGTTTCCCTTGCAGGTCACCGGAGCCCCCTCCTGGAGCCAGTCCCAGGGGTGGGCCTCAATCATGAGCACCTGGTGGCCAGGCCTACACCCATGTGGCCCGGCTGGGCACAGCCCGAAAGGTAAACATGTTACCCCTTCTCATGGGTAAAGGCTCACCACCTTTAAGAGGGCCTAAAGAGGTTTGGTGCTGTGTGAGTCGAGCAGCAGACCAATGCAGGGACCTGCAGGTCAGCAGCTGCATAAGATGGCTCTAGGGACATGGATTGTCACCTCACTGATGGGAAAGGAGCCTGAGCTTGACCCCTACGCAAAGCGTGGGCTCTGGAACCAGTACTCTTGAGAGGGGTTGGACACTTTTCCACTCTGGAGTAGCTACTGGAGAGAGACAACGAGCAGGGGTAGCAGTATTGATTGCTCCAAGGCTGAGTACCTGTCTGTTGGGGTTTTCCCTATAGAATGAGTAGCCTTTCGGAGGCCTTGGAAGGTGTGCTAGAAAGACTACCTCTGGGGGATTCCCTTGTCTTAAAGCTTTGTTTGAAAAAATATAAAGGTCAACGTTTTCTTAAATAAAACGTTAATATACCTTATTAACGTTTTATTTAAGAAAACGTTGACCTTTATTGAAATGTATTAAGACTAATGCATGTTTCTGTTTTTAAAGGTTATCAAGCTATTCTTTACTGAAAATTATATTCCGAACTGGAATCATCAACTGAAATCATCAGAAAGAAAATAAAAACCAAAGAAAGAGAATCGAGTTGTCCTTTGCATCCTTCGACAAGTGGTCAAGCCGTTTTCAAGTTTAGGTATAGTTGTGGTCCAAACACACACAGAACTTGACAATGCCCATCGTGTTGTGAGAGTTCGCTTGGAACGATTGGCAGAGTCTTGTGTCAGAAGAAGGTTCAACTACCGCCTCCCAGAGAACTTTAACCATGTTCCAGGTAATGTGGGGAACATTGGGTCCCAATGGGCAATATTCTGTGCCTCAATTGTCGATGCAGCTGATTGGATCTGTGGCCACAAGGTGGCCAGTGCCTGTCATGGTGATAATCCCAGAACCCATTGGTGGGCCCCAATGGTGTTGGATACCGTCAATCTGAAGAAAGGGGCCTATCAGGCCTTTTTAGCAGCTGACGGGTACTGACCTTCGGCAGTAGCTGAGGCAAAAACCCAGGCTTGGGAGGAGTATGGTGAGGCCATGGAGAACGACTTCCATACGACTTCCATACGGCTTCTGGACAGTCATTAGGCATCTCAGGAGTGGGAGGCAGTGCACTGTCGACACTGTGTACAGTAGCGATGGCAGGCTGATCTCTTCTCAGGACGTTGTCGAACTCTGGAAAGAATACTTCGAAGACCTCCTTAATTCCACCAACCTTTTTTCTGAGGAGGAAACAGCTGTTCTGAGAATGGGAGGAATCCCCCGGGAGGAGCTGGATGATGTAACTGGGTGAGGAAAGTCTGGGCGTCCCTGCTGAAGCTGCTGCCCCCGTGACCCAAACCCAGATTAGCAGAGGAAAACGAGACAAGACGAGATTGTGAAAATGAAAGAGGGAATAACAGATGTATTTCAAAAACACAGAAGTCATCATTCATTGAATAATTAGAGTCTAATGGGCACATACTGATTCACAGCCAAGGGTTGCAGCAACATCAAGCCCCGACGACACTCAAGGTGAAAATCCAGCAAGCAAAATGGAATTTAAAAACAAACTGTTATGACAACGAGGCGTACCATTTGTGTGGAACTAATGACTTTGTCTCCAACTGTTTGTTGTGGCTGCTGGTAAAACCGCTCCTGGACTCAGTCTCGGACTTTCCACGACAACAACACGAACAAAGTCTCAGCTTTCAAGGAGGAGAAATTAAAAGACAGAAGTTTGCACGGTTCATTTTTATGGCTGCACGTAAAAATAAACTACTGCTGTGCCGTCATCTCAGCAGCCCTTTTCTTCACAAATCCAGACAATTAGAAAAGTGCTGATAGCAGCACGAGAGACAGATGCTGCCAAAGCTCCACATGTGCACAGTGAACCTGGTGTCAGGTCACGGTGAGAACATATGGACATTTTCACTGAGGGAAAAAAAAACATGCTAAGCGGCAAGTGACTGAGTATTGAGTAAACACGGACAATCCTTCAAAAGAAACATAATGCAAAAACAACACAAACACCTACCTAAAATATTAAAGAAAATCACAAACCAGATGCAATATAAAACGTAAACTATAAACAACTTACACAGGAACAATGCAAGAGATGAGAGGAAGACTTAATGCACATACAACATATAATGAAAAATATAATATAAATGCAAACTCAGTTGAAACAAAAAAAACACATCTAAAGAAGAAGATATACCCTTAAAGGGCACCTAATGTGAATACGTAACTCTCCTGATTTATTCACATGTTGTAAATTTTGAAATGCAGTAGCTCATTCATCATGACGTTGCTCCGTTTTGAAGATATTCATTAATAAAGTTCTCTCCCGTCTGAAATCTCGCCAAATGAGATTAGGGATAAATTAAACATTCTGACATCAGTCTGGTGGAGGTGTCCTCCCCTAGAAGCCCTAAATCGGTTAAGTACATACATGTTAATCGTGAAACAAAATAAATATTTATGTAAACATGGTGAGAGTTACTTCTGCCTTTAGGGGGTTTTCTTATGCGTACATTAAGCAGCAAACCTTATTTTTATTATTCGTTTTTAATGTACAAAACGGGAGTTTTAGGGGTGAGTTTGAAATTTACGAGAGTCCATGAATGTAACTCGTGGTTTGTGACCAATCAGAACAGAGTGGGCGTGGTTGCTTGACGAGACTTCTTCTCAGCCAAAACAGCGCATTTTAAGAGGGCAGGGCTTAAGCGTATTTTCTAATATAAATATCTTTATTAAATCAGAGTTTTGTGCAAAAAGAAAAATACTGATGAGTATAATAGAGGTCCTAGAACAATTTAAGAGACACTTAAATCGGCACATTAGGTGCCCTTTAAAGAACCCAAACACTCCTAAAACACAACAAAAAACAAGAGCAAATTGGCCCAACTGTTTAGGGGGGAAAAGCAAGTATATAATAGTAAGTGATCACAACTCAATCCCTTAATAAAAAGAACAACATTTAAAGTGGAAATACAAACAACCTTTAAAAAAAACAATTCCCCAAACTAAATTATGCTAAAGAAAAAAAGATCTGAGAGGCTTCAGGAGAGCGTGGCGACCAAATGAGTCGTGAGCTCCACTGCATGTTTGTTCTTTGTCAGGCGTGACGGCGACTCACATGAGAGCAGCTTTCAGCTGTTTCGTGAGAGCAGATTTGGGTTTTTGCTGACACATCGACAACGCTGACAGCTCACTCACACACACATACACACGTGCACAAATATACACACACACAAGTCAGAGTGACTCCCTGCCCACCTGCTGGAGGTAAACAAAGACAGGAAACTATTTTAGAATCCAAATCCAGTTTGTTTTCACAATGTCAGAAGTAATCACAAAGTCACATTCTTCGGTGTCATCGACCCGCAACACGCCTCCCAAAGTACAGTGTAGTACTGACGCGCAGCTTCACTCACAGATAACTAATTTTCACAACTTGTGCATATGCTGTTGAAAACACAACCAAACCGAGCAAAACAGAAATGTAGAGCAGCAACACAAACTGAACCAAAGCTGAAAAACAAAGAAAATTAATGACATGAATGTGTTGTCCATGTCACAGTAACACGAAGAAAATGTGGTATTAATAACTACCAGATAAAAGTTTCAATCTTGTGTAATTATGAGCCAAGGTTTGGTGGTTGGTTCTGTAAAGCCACCACAACAAATTCCAGTGTTGTGTTTACAACACTGGCAATACAAGTTTTCCAATGCTGATTATTGTCAGAGGAAGGTTTTCAGGTCCATGTTTCATTCAAAGTTTTCTTAAATGAGTGTCAATGTTTTGATGCGATTTAGTTAACTTGCTCACCCCGAATGAACTCAGACGTACTTTGTTGTGACGACTTCCTGTTTCCAGAGACTTTTCATCTAAGCCAGGTCACCATGGTTCATAGTAAAAGGAAGGAGCAAGAAATTACAGTTTACTTTGAACTTTCTTATAAACATGGTCTGTGTTGCAGGACCAGTCCAGTTTTCTGTCCAGCCACAGACCGAGGTACTTATAGTTGTCGACTATCTCCACCTTGTCACCTCTGATGGACACTGGACTTTGTCCTGTACCTCCCAAAGTCCAAGACCAGCTGCTTGGTCTTTGAGGTGTTCAGCTGCAAGTGGTTCCTCTCAATCCAGTCCACAAAGTCACGTATCCGCGACTCCTGTACTTGTCCTTGCTTTTGTCCCTGATTTATCCAACAATGGCAATCAGCATACTTGTGGACGAGACTCAGCTCGGAGTTGTAGCAGAATACAGAAAGTGTATATGGTGAAGAGGAGAGGGGCCAGTACTGTCCCCTGAGGTGCTCCTGTACTGCACACCACAGTGTCAGACGTGATGTCCTTCAGCCTGACATACTGTGGTCGATCAGTAAGATAGTTGTTGAGACCGTTTGCCTCCTCCACCAGTCAGAAAAACCTTGGTCTTGTGTCCAGTGATAGTATTAACACCATCCCAGACCTCTCTTATTTGTTCCACACACTCCACCAATCTTCTCCTGAGGGTGTCCTTTGCCTCCCTCAAGCATCGCTTCACCTCCTGCTGTGCTGAACTCATGGCATCCCTGTCCCTGCTCCTGAAAGCGACCTTCTTCCTGTTAAGGACATCTTTGACCTCCTTTGTTACCCATGGTTTATTATTAGGGTAACAGCGGACAGTCTTAGCAGGGGCGACAGCGCGATCACGTGACTGAACTCGCGTGTTTGATAGTATGGCCGCATGCTGACAGCCAACACTTCTAAATCCTGACAACACAATACTTTCTTCACAGTAACGTGTCCCGGGCTATACCAGTGTTTAATCACGTACATGATGAGACCTCCTTCTAGGCTCTTCCCACAAACGTGTGCGTCTCTGTCCGCTCTTACGGTGGTGAAGCCCGGCAGGTCCACGTGGGTGTCCGGAGTCAGCTGAGTGAGCCAGGTCTCTGTGAAGATCAACAAGCTGCTCTCTCCGTAGATCTGCTGGATGTTGAGGGCAGACGGCCCGTCGATCTTGTTTGTCAGTGAATTGATGTTCCCCATCGTGATCGTTCGGATCGATCATCTGTGACGTCTCTGATTGTCCGTTAACTTAGCCTTTAGCCTCTTGTCGTCTCTACATCCAGGATTCAGGCGCTGAAGTTCAATCGGGATATCGTGACGATCTGCAGCCCGTGCCATTGACTTCAGCGACAGCAGATCCTCTCTAAACAAGACAATTCTCTCCATGTTCAAAAGTATTCATCGAAAAAATTATAATAAAAATGATTAATAAAAACAGAAAGTTATTGATTATTGCTGCGGAGCTACTGGAGAGGTTGCCATCCTCGTTGGCGTCTTGTAACGTATCGTTGTCTATCATTTTCTGTTGTTTTTGGAGCTTCTGGTAATGTTAAGTCACATCCAGGCTCTTTATGTTCCATACTGTTGTTTTTTCTGGACTCTGATTAGATTGTTTTTTTTGTTTGATTTTTAACTTTTAATTAAATTCATTTGGAGCTTTTAACTCACTTTTTGAGCGATCTATTTTTGCTCCTGAGAGTCTAAAATGCATTTCTATTTATTTTCTGAGGACCAAATAAACCAGGTTGTGAGGAAACGGAGTGTTTCGCCTCCGTGAGAATGGTGACTGATTCACTCTCTGCAATCAGGTGTGTGCACTGATTGGCTGATTGAGCCCAGGTGTGACGAGGCTATATCTGCCCTGAGACCCCAGTGCTCTGTGCTGCTCATTGTTTGCTCTATGCGATGGTGAGAGGTTCACTCTGAGTGCCCTCTGAGTTACAGAAAAATATTGTTCAAATTTCTTGTCTTTCGTTCAGCTGCTTGGCAGCAGTGGTTTGGTTCTCACTTTAGTTTTGGTTATTAATAGGTAGCCTTGTGCTTTTTGTTTTCTCCCCCTCCCCTGTAGTCGCTTGTGCGATTTTGTGGTTATCCCTCCGGGGATAACTTTAAGAGACCCCTGGGTCCGCACCTGTGCCCCAAACCTCCTTTCCCCCCACGCCAACTTGTTACACAGGTATGTCCTATTGTCAGTTCCCAAAAGTTTCCTCTCACAGTAATCTCACTTTTTTGACCAGCAAAAACATGTGAGAGGAAATGTAACTCTTGCGTTAGCAAGTCTGTTGACTCATGTTTGATATTGTGATTGTTTTAATACTTTTTAATACTGAGAAGTGATTCAATGTTTTTCAGCATTTACTACATTGCATCATTGTCTTGACTCAACACACGACTCTTCTGTGCACAGACTCAAAGGCGATCAAACAACGGCGTCAATTTCTTCACCACGTCTGAACCACAGATGAGCAGCACACGCGACCTCCACTCTTTGCTAATACTGCGGATCAAGAACAGGTGGTTGATGTAATTCCTGTAAGAGCGGGCTGCACGCTCAGAGTGGAAAATGTCTGCAGGGACTCGTCTGAGCTAACTCTTAAACCTCTGAGGAAGCGAGAGGGCAGAGGAACGTGCTGAGCGTTACATTTCAGTCCCACAGAAAACCGTTTGTTTTACTCCTTTCACAGGTGAAGCTGGATAAATTCATAGATATCAAAAGATAAACAGGTTAAAAATGAAAGAATAGCAATGTTAGATAGTGTGCTGGAAAGATAAAACTGAACAAGAAAGTTTTCAAATTATTATATTTCACTATAAAACTAAGCTAAAAGTAAACATGCTGAGATCAAAACCTTGTTGCGAGGTAAATAAAGAGAGTAACGTACGTTTAACCTTTTGGAGGATTATAAATTGGACAGGGGGCTGGATTATTCTACAAATCCAATATTTTTCTTACACCTGGCAACACTGTTGAGACAATCAAACATCTTGTGAATCTCATAAAATTCAGAAACCTCCCTTCACCATGACTCTCGACTGTAATTCTTTCCTACTCCAAGTCTTATATTATGAGGGTCAGATCTCGGGCACCCTTCCTTCAATGTCCAGTGCCAGGAAAGTATTGGCTGTAGTTCCGAGAGGTACGGTTCCAGAGGTACGGTCAGGCGTTGTGGTGTGGAAAACTGGTGCCAGTGGGACCACACAAGTCCTGCGCGTGAGCAGTCGAGCCCTTTCGTTCTGTTTGTCTCAGTGGACGTAATGATGCACCAGAAGTTCAAGTATGATGGCGATGAAGGTCTGAGCCAAACCCTTGATGGTAAGAGGAGATGTTGTGGGCTTGTAGGAATCTTCCTGTAACTTAGCTGGAGATTGTTTCTTGGGATAGTTTCAGCTTTCATTTAGTTGCCAACTAACTCTTTTGTCCAGCGAGGGTGCCCCAACTTGGGCCACCAGAGACTCAGAATACTGATTTAAACTCTTTATTCTACAGTTCTGACGGTTGGGGTTTTGGCCGGCACGGTTCCAGTTGTGGTGTAAAGTCCTCAGAGGGACTGGAGCTCTGAGTGTGTAGTGCCAGGAGAGGTGGTGTGGTGGAGGACTGTTAGCCACACCAGCACATTATTATGATCAGGAACTTACTTCAACAACATCCTCAGTCTCAACTTGTCCCAGACCACTCATTCATTCTCATTCATTCATTTATTGAAAAAAAGCTAAATAATTCCCATTTTTTCAATAAAGCAAACAATAGAACTAAGATGAACATAGAAATGTTAAAATGACCCAAAAACGGACAGGCCCTGACTTTCAATAGGTCTCATTTCTTAAATTTCTTCAAAAATCTATTTCAAAAGTCTATGATGTTTAAATAGTCATATCAAAACACGAGTCTTGAGACTTTTGCATTCTTCAGCATATGTTTAAGATGGCCTTCAATTAGTTCATGAGCAGCACAAAATTATCCATCACATAGTTACAAACGGACTGTTTCTGATTTCCACCAGGATAGTTTCCTTGAGTTCCAGGATGTATGCTGGGTCTCCTTGGCTACACTCCATCTTTAAGGTTCCCATGCAAAACCAGCCTTGAGACTGATCAACCTACCAGTTTTCCTTCAGATAATCTCTCGGGACAGGTTTGAGGTGTGAGAGATTACTCCATCTTGCTGGAACAGTAACTTCCCCATAATCGACGGATACAGGGTCAGCATCTTACTGGACACTTGTGAGATCGTCTACATACCATCCTTGGTGATTGTCACCGTCACACCACAATGGAAAACCGTCTGACAATCAGATTTCAGCCCATACCATGGAGTTTGTGAAGTGAAGGGGTTGATGTTTACTTGGAAGGTGCCCTGAAATACATGTGTCTACAAGTTTACCTCTTCAAGATGAAAGTAGGTTTCATTAGAGGTCCAAAGATGGTTAGGGAACCTTAGTTCTCCTGTATCTTCTCCAGTATCTTAAAATCATACTCTTTCTGTGGTCTTTGTCTGAAGCTGTATGGGTCAGCATTGTCTATATTCTGTATGGATAGGCCTTGAAATCTTTTTCTAGAACTATCATGTCCCTGTCTTGCTTCTGTCATATCCTGTAAGATAAGGCTGTAAATGTATGGGGCCTATTTTCTTTTTTAAGTCACCCTGTATATCCGAATCATCGTTCATATCATGGAACCTCATTCACTTAGAATGAAAGATGTAAGAATGAAACAGAAAGACATCATTGCTGTAGTTTGATTCATGTCATTTTGATACCCGAACAAACCAACATGTCACGTACCATCATGGTAAATGATCAGAAGAGTCTTTTTAACTTTCTGCAGGTGCATGATGAGTATGTGGAAATTTGGTGGCTGTTTCATTTCCTCTTGAGCTCTGCTGATGTCTCCATTCAACAAACACCATCAACTGTCCCTGTTATCAGCTTCCACCTTTATCTTCTGTCTTTTCAATCTGTCCCTCCAGTGACTATTCGATGTAACCTCCAGTTTCCAATTTAATTTGTGTATAAATTCATATTTGCATTATCAAATAAGTAAAAAAACGACATGTCCATTCTATCATGTGTACCAGCAGCATGTTGGGATATATACAGGATGTGTATGTTTGCTTCTGTTCTATCAACAAAGAGTAACGTTATATTTGCCTTTTTTAACTGTTTAGGGATCAAAGTTAGGGACGTTTTGAAGCCTAAGTCATCAGGAGAAAGCGTCATCAACGTTAAAAGTGTCATCAATGTTATCTCTTAATAAGGAACTTTCATTTTACCACTAAGTTCAACTATTCCTAAATCCTTTTATTGAAGCAGTTCCTTGCAACTAAACAACTAACTAATGTGCTGCATCAGTAATCTTTAGCGAAGACTTTACTAGACATTACTGGGTCTACAACGCCTCCTGGAATAGAAAGAAAACGTGTGTGAAGATTCAATGTATTCGTAACCATATTTGAAACTTGTATTCACTCAAATTAAATCAGACGACACACAAAGCTAAAGTCAAGCCTGAACACTAAAGTGACCACATATGTCCAGGTATACAGTAATGGTCTGGTTTTGAAGGTAAAGTAAACAGAGATTGTTTCACTTATATTTATTCCCCGAATACGGTCACCCAGGATGTTTCACCTAATACTCATCTGTCATTTTAAAAATAAAAGCCCTTTGTTAATGGGTATATTTGGCAAAACGTTACTAAAAATTATAAAAACAAAGTGATGGAACCATAATAAAATATTTTAGATTATGAGCATTAACAAAAAAGCTAACAAGAATTTCTTGAATGTAGTTACTGGTCCCTAAACATCCTTTGCAGACTCAAAAGTATCCAGACGCGACTGTGTCTCATCCTCAACAAACTTTCTCGATTGTTGCATCTGAGAATCTAGAGGCAAGTAAACAAGTCGCCCTTGATTGTCATCATCACCTGTGTCTGTATCTTGCGCCATAACTCGCCTGCACTGCAGAAACTGGACGCGTCCTTCATCTGCTAGAGCAATGTGGCAAACCTGGATCTCATGAGATCTGACTCGATGTGGTGAGACCTCAGCTGTATGGAGAAGGAGGAGAAGGAGGAGGGGGAGGAAGGCTTCTGTGGTGAAACTAGGAGAACCCGCTGACCCCGGCATGCTGCTTCTTCTTCTGCTGCTTCTCCCTCCACCGCACGTCTGTCATGTCATCTTTTAATAACAGGCTGGGGCTGGTGAGCGCAGACGAAGGACTCGCTAATGAAGTGCTGCCGGTTCAAGTCCAGTAGTTACGGATCCCCCAACTTCAGGACATTTTCACCTTACGTAGCTCTGTGTGCACGTCACTCGTCCCTTCTTATTCTCTTTAAGAAGTATGAAATAACATCCAAACAAAAGCTGCAAAAATACAAGCAAAGTACAACAAAACATATTTAGAAAAGTGTTGTGAGCAGAAATGTGAAAAAAAGCTAGTAAACAACTGAGCTGGGTAGATAGATAACTGGAAACAGTCCACAGATGGATCAAGCGTTTCAGATGAGTTGTGACTCACATGGGTTCTGTTGTGCGGGTTTCATATTAGCAATTTCCCAGATGCACCTTCAACATGATGCACCTGTTGAACGCTGCAGTAATAAACGCGTGTGATAACTTCAGGATGGCGAGTGAGCTGCTACACTGTCTGATGTTCAGACCGTTCTCATGTAGTTTCAGAGTTTCAGAGCACATGTGAGATTACAAAGGCGACATAGAGGTCAAGAGGTCGCAGCATTCAAATTGCTAACATCTGCAAGAAGGTTTTCAAAATGTTCTTCACTGGAGCTGATGAAACATGTCCAGATATGTTTTCTTTCTAATGATCGGAGAGTATTTGCAGGTGTTTGGAAACATCTGGACTGAATCAAACGTGAAGCGACGATCTGATAGCAGGCTCTACTTCCTTCATTTTCCCTTTCAGTTTCTGCTTTCATTTCTTTACACCACTTTAAGAACGGATTTCTCGAAGTTCATGAGTGAGGAAGGATGTTAAAAAATGGGTGCAGCTTCTTCAGCCATGTCTTTCTGTTTATCCCCATGTCGGACATGACTCACTCAAATTATTCACCAGGTTTAGCTACAAACTAAGGCGCTGAAGTCGGGTGACTGTGTCTGTGGCACTAACACACTCCCTCCATTTGTGAGGTGAAGACAAAGGGAAACACCCTGAGAAGATATGTGAGCCACCTGAAGATTCTTTAACTTAAGAAGATAAACGATCCACCTTTTTCAACGGACGGCCATAACAACAACTCTGTCTTGTCTTTCTTATCCTTTGACATCATTAAGCATTTTCTCTCTTGCAGCTCGAGTAGAAAGTCTGAGCACTTGGATGAGCTCTGCTCCAGGCAGTGAGTCCTCGGCACAATTCCCTGGCCGCCCTCCAAAGACAATATTTGTCAGAGTAGCCTTGTTTCTAACTCCTCCTGTGTTTATTACGATCTCCCGCCCCAAGTGAAACCAGAGATCGGGTTTCAGATCTGACCTTTAGATTCCAGCGTGCGGCTCTTTTTAGTCTCCAAAAATGTTTTTAATCAGGACGCGCAGCTGCAGAGTGAGAGAAAAGATCATTTTTACAATCACATCATCTGGTTTGGATCTTTGTTTTTGAAGCCCCCTCTGGCATGTCAGCGACGAGCGGTCAGGCTTTAAGAAGAATTGTGAAGAGCAGAAAACTCGCCAGCTTCACCTCAACGCCAACTTTAGAAAAACAAAATTCGGCTCGTCCTCCAAAAAAATCTGTATTTGACATAACCTGTGACTTTGAGTGAGTCCCCTGGTGGTCAAGTGTTGTATTGCATTTGTAATTCAAATTAATTCTATGTTCGTTTGAAACTATGTTAAATATTTCAAGGTAAGACATTAAATAAGTTAATAAGGAAGTTAATAAAATCAGCATTAATAGTTTTATAAAAGTAATTTAATTATAAAAAATAATCCCGAGCAATGGATTGAAACAAGAAAGATAAGCAAGAAGATGGTGAAAAATCATGTAAGGACAATTATCAACAGTAAATAAGTAGTAAAGAAATGTTTCAGTTCATAAACACAGTATTTCTTAAAAAATCCAATGTTAGTTTACTCTCATTTTCAAGTAAAACTGTTTTAAAAAAATATACATATATATATATTTCAGAGTTCAATAAAAACACAGTATTTATTGAACAAAAAACAAGTTAAAAAGGTCTTAATATAATTTTCACGTCTATAAAAGGGACTGCACAAATACATGCTCAAAATATTGAAAAAAGAACCTAGGGTTGTGTGCTCTCCAAAGTATTTTTTATTTTGTCTGGGTTTTTAATTTAATTTTAATTTTTAAATTAACTCTTTGTATTTTAAAGCCATGTATTTATTTACACTCATTATTTATTCATCAGAACAGGGACTTCCTGCACCTGCAACTGTGGCAACAATGAAGGATGGAAGTTCCAAAATGTCCAGAAAAACAAAACAAAACATCCTGTGAAGTGTTTTTGTGTGAGAAAGGAATCAAAATTGCAACATTTCTGATCACCATCAGCGGTCACTTTCTGATGGAGTAGTTTTAAAATATTGACGTGAGGTTTCATATACATCGAACAGAAGTATGTTTTTGCTTTCATTTTTCATGAGCTTAACTCAAAGTTCTAAAACATGTGTCTCGAACATATCATGCAGAAAAAAACAAATCTTAAACTACATCTTCCTTGCAAACCTTCTGATTCCTTCCCTCTTCTGGACTCTTAATCCAACAGAGTTCGGACTTCCTCAGTAAAAACTTTAACGGCTCGTACTGGTAATTATTCTAAGAGTAATCACACATGGTAGGTGGTAAACGAAGCACCTTGGGAGTTTACAGGCCTCACAGGCACTTCCTCTCAAACACCTGCGACTGGGATCTGGTTTTGCCAGATGATGACCTGAACGTTAGCAGATCCGCAAGCTAATGAATTGGACCAGGAAGGGAATACTTGAGTGTTCTGAAGGCACCTCAAGGATGCATCATTTCAGTGGGAAGAGCAATTGATGAAAATAGATCTGCAAAGCAGCAAACATCTGGAACACTGAAGATTTACCTGTTACCCAAAATCCTCCTCACATCTGGATTTAATGGCAGTGGAGTGTTTGTTTACATTGTGGTCTGGATTTACACCCATCATTATATCCAATTATGCAAACATTCCATGATATGCTGAATTGAAAGACAGGTTTATATTTAAATATTTATTTTACAAGTATAAAAGAGAAGTAAATAAAGGTCAATATCATCAACAAAGTGTGCATTTTGTGAGTTTCCAAACTAAATCAACTCTCAAACAATAGTTTCAAACATTTAAAAAGTTTTTATGAATTTTGAAATGTTAACCAAAATTACAGATTTTATACACTTAACAGGTTTACATTCATTCCTTTATTAAAAGTTTAATAAAAATCACTTTATTGCACCAACTTTTATTATATTTAAAACTTAGATTGTTTACACCGGTTAGAACTTTTTATAGGAAATGTTAATAAACATAAACAGACATTTGATTTAGTTTTAGTGCGAGTAAAATATCTACAAAAGCATAAGTTCACAAACGTATAAAAGGTTTTGCAGGTTCATAATGTGTTTGTCTCTGGGCCTCAGAGGCAAAACAAGGGATACCTCAAAAACATTTGTTTTCGGGCCTTTGGGTCACCTTGACCCTGAGCTAACACAAGGCTCATGTACAGAGACGTTACAAAGTCGTTTATAGTTTATAAGAGTGGACACAGTTTATTGAATTTGAATGATAGATACAAAATCAACAAACAGATTGGAGGGGACAACAAGATCATCGTTTTGGGACAGAAGATCAAGATCAATTGAAGAGACTCTTAAACACATTAGTGGCCCTTTAAATGATCTCAGAAGTGTGTACCAAACTGATGGTGGCTCTTTTGGTCAGACAGATCTACTGCAGTAGCTCACTGTTGCAAAAACGTTGGTGACCCCTGGTATAGACTATAAGGTCTATTGACTCATCCTGCTGGATTTGTACAGAGATTTTCTGTTTTCAGTTTAGTATGATGTAAAAACAGGAGCAAGGTCTGGATTAAAATGTTTCCACCATCACCTGTGTTGTTTATAAACTCATTCATTCTCCTAAACCCATCTGGAGGTTTCCCAGCAGATGGCCTGTTTTACCAGAACCACATTCAAGTATTTTGCCGCTCCCAAATAGATTTGTGAATGAGGCAAAGTGACGGAAAGAGTTTGGAATTCTCCTGCGCTCAGTTAGATTCCACAGACGGCCTCACTCCTTAGGAATTCTGGAGCAACATTTTTCTGTCTCGTGTGGAGCTTTCAAATCCATTCTTCCCACTCTGTGGACCTGATCTCAGTCAGGGCGGGAGTCAGACAGTCGCGTCTTCATGTGACGCCATCAGGGGGAACTGTTCTCTTGTAGTCAGGGAGCTAAGAATAGAGTGTTTGTTTGCCTTATTTGCACTCTGTTACCTTCAGGGTTAAATGTTTAATGTTTAATGAAATGTTTTTTCTTACATATCCAGTAATACTTTACAGGTGATGTTAGATGTATCTGAGATGTCCTTCTTTCTACCTTCTCCACGCTCAATGGTTTCCATGGAGATGATCATGAGTACAGATTGCAGACTGCAGCAGGACTTGGTGAATTCCAGGTTACTACCAGAAAGATGGTGTTTAAAACTGCCATTGACCCAAACATAACTGGGCAATTCTCCCACTGGTCATTGGTTCTTCAAAACCAATACAATACATTACTGTGCCTTATTTAATGTGAAAGCTTGAAAAGAATGTTTCATGACCTCCAGTTATAAAGCGTGAGACCTCCACACAGAGGAGGATCTCCAGTGCCTCCAGTGTCCTGGTGATTAAGAGCTCCACGTACAGAAGGTACCATGGAGACTATAGCTGGAACCTCTGCCAAGTCCTATAGGGGAATGTGTCTGGTCCACAACTGTGCCTGTCAGTCCAGGGGCTGAACAGATAAGATTAGTTGCACACTTCCCTCATTCCCACATCCATCAGGTTCAGTCGCCTCAAGTGAACTGGACATGGAGTTCAGAACATGGGAACATGTGAATCCCCCCCCCCCCCCCCCCCCGCGTGAAGACCTCCCTCCTCAGCCTCATCAATTATACTCATTATTTATTGATTTATTTTTTACATTGGAATGTTCAATAAACATATCATAATTACATTAATTTAGACTTTTTTTTTTTTTTTTTTGCTTAAATATTTATGTATACTAATGTACTGCATTTAATTATTCCTGTTTCCACAATCTAGTTTTATGACAAATCAACGGTCATTACATATAATATGTAAAAATAAAAATATGTTTTCATTATAGATTTGCGTAATAAATCCTTCATGTCACGACGTTGATCAAGTTTTCTTTAAGATTGTTTTATTAGGCCTAGTTTTAGTCAAATAGCAATGTGATGCCCGTCAGTCATGGTACTTGATGGAAGAGCAATAATGGAGTGATTGACAGCTGAATTAGCATCAGATTTGCGTTGTCATGACAGCACAACAACACAAAAACAAACATCTATAAGCTGAACAATAACATTTTTTATTTAGGTACCTTAGACATTCCTCTGCTGTAGTAAAGAAACTTGAAAACAAACAATGAAACAAAACATGTGAGCAGTGTTGAAGTGATGGAGGATCCACACGGACGAGCTCCTGGACCTCTGACCCACTGTGTGCAGCCCTGGAGTCACGTGTGTGTGAAGACCTACTCGAGGAAATGATTCAGGCTGCTGGCATGTAGCAAGGCAGCACTGCAGCTGGGCGACGCACCTGCAACCAACAAAACAAGCTGATGTCTGCAGGTTTGATGGTGGGTGGGTGTGTGTATGTACGCGCGTGTGTGTGTGTATGTTGTGGTACCGGACAGGGATCCTGACCTGACTGTCTCCACTCATCGTTGCATTAACAGTAATTTCATAAATATGAGAAATTTAAGATAAAGTAGCAAGTTTTCCATGTAGCTTTAAATTAACTTCAAAACCTCATTTGATGCCAACAAAATATATAATTCAACTTTAAAAGCATCCAACTATTCTCTATAACACTGATGATTTAGATTCACTTCAGGAAAGCAGTTGGTCCTCAGTTAACCTCAACACTCGGTCCTATCTTGCTAATTATATTTTTAATGTCAAACACTCAAAGTCTTCAGTAGATCAAATGCCCTTTCTTCCAACATTCACACCTTTTTCAGACATGTTGTACAATAGTATTTCTTACATTTCTATTATTAATCAATTGATGTATGATAATTACATTTATTATATTGGGATTTTTAAAAAATCATATAGGAAACATTTTTTAACGTTGTATCATTAATTATTTTCTGTTATTGTTCCATTTTTGCATGCCTTCCTTCCATCTAATGGCTTAAACAGTGTATTGTCCGCCAAGATTCATCAGGCCAGATACGACTGGAAACTGCTGCTGTGAAGCTGAAAGAGTTCCACCGTCCCCTGGTGGACAACAACGTCCAAAGCCTCTGCTGTAAACTCGATATTCTAATATTTAATATCACAATTTGTTTTGCATTTATATATTTGAATTCATAGTGCATGAATATCTATTGTATATATTAGGTGCTGGAAGGTTTTACTACTCTGGTGCTCAAATCCTGATCGTGTGTCTCCAGGGTGAGGGCCTCTGTGCTGTACGTCAGACCAGCCCCTTCTAGCCATTGGTAGGATTTGTTCATATCAGACACTTCAGCTCTCTGACGGTGATCCTCCTCTAAGTTTCCATTGTCGGGGACATTCATTCATTAGCACTTCATCCCTTGGAGCATCATAGTCATGCTGCTTGGATGTTTCCCCTTGGATAGTGTCTATAATACCCTCTGTGTCCTTCTTTGAATCTGATAACTGGTACGCTGGTTAATGCTTATACCTTGTTTCTGCCTTTGAGAAGACTCTTTAAAACTCGCCTTACTCACTATGGTATATTTAGCCCTTGCCTTCATGGTTGCCTGTGGTATGTCAAGGTATTTGTCGCTGCCACCTCCACAACTCTGCCTTGGAAGTGTAATGTATGGATGACCTTTACTCTTTTTGTCAAATTTCTGACACATTTTCCCAACCTGAACGACATTCCTGTCACCGATGGAGATCCTGGTAGATTGGATCACTCACTCTTGAAGTACGGCTGGATGTTGGTCCTGTTTCATAGTTGGTATCTGTAGCTAGTCCTGTTGAGTATCTGGCCTTTGCTGAACAAACGTGGGAACAGAGTATTTCCATGATATATGCAATGTTTGATGGAGACTGGTGCAATTAGACAGAGGTTGGCTCTAAGGTTGGCGTTCAATTGCCTCATATCATTTGCAATGAAGGTCCGTGTAACAGTTTTAGACATCGCAGGAAGTTTTATTAAGTCTATTAAGGGTTTCTAGTGAATCAAGGCAGGGCACGTGTTGATCTGTCTGCAGTCACAGCCAAATGTTCTGTCAACCAGCAGCTGGTGTTTCGATCCACTGGTATTTTTACTAATGCCCTTCACTGTCCACTTGTCTTATCACATAACAAGGCAGCAACTTAGTGGATATGAGGCTACATTTGTCTTTGGTCCCTGATAATCTTATTAACCTCAATTCAAATTTCAGTTTGGACACGCCCCCTCTTCCTCTATGCATGTCTTGTTACATCAGTAGTTTTGGGTTCTTAAAAGGTCAACATGGTTTATTTCTCCTCTCCTCATGCACGAAGAAGACAGAACAACTCATAGTGTGAAAATTAAAAGTTCATAATTCATGTTTTATTCTGACGTGAAGAGTTGTTCTTGGTATTCATTTCTTGGACAGGAACTTCATTCTGTTTCCTGGAAAATAATTGAATTTAGATTTGAGATGATTCCACATGAGTTTTGTCGGAGCTTCTCACCTAAACCTCTGAGGAACCGATTGACCCGCCGGTGCTCGTTGTCCTGGATGGAGTCCAAGTACTCGTGAACTCTGACCTCAAACAGACCTGACACAAGTGGAGAAAATAAATGTTAAACTACATTTCAGCCCAAAATATAAATGAAAGTGCTTCATTCATGATGGCAAACAATGACGTGTTCCTAGTAGCAAGACACAGTAGCATGCATCTTCTAACGTCAAACTAAAAAAGACAAAACCCTGAGATAAAATGATGAGATCATGAGATGCAAATGTGAAGAGGAAAACAATAGTGGTGAGACAGGCAGTCAAATTATTAAACATAAACTTTAACTCAGGGGTATGTTGTAATGATTTAAATAAATTAGATTAAAATACATATTTAAAATAATTAGCAAAGTGTATAGACAAAGATAAAGATTTGAAAAAAAAACATAAAAATGAAGAAAATAAATATATACATTTTAAATGTAGATATATGAAGTAAGTAAGTATTTATAGAGCGCTTTTCAGGGTCACAAAGGGCTTCAACAATAAAAAACAATACCCAATAAAATAAATACTTAGACAACACAGAGACAAACACAAGAGTCTCAGAAAATCAAGGAAAAGCCTGCACGAATAAAAATGTCTTAAGCCGTTTCTTGAAGGAGTCAGTAGATCCATAAAGCGAAGAGAGAGAGGAAGATCGTTCCAGATTGATCAGATCACTGATGTAAGGAGGAGCCTGACCATGAATAGCTCTGAAAGTAAGAACCAGAATTTTAAAGTTGATCCGGAAAGAAACAGCAGCCAGTGAAGAGTTTAAGGATTGGAGAAATGTGAGTTCTTCTACAAGAGCAGGTCAGAATTCTTGCTGCAGAGTTCTGAATCAACCGCAGGCGAGACAGCTCTTTCTTGTTTAAAAGTCATAATTGAGTTATAAACTTAACTAAAAATATATTGGGTCAAAGTAAAATACAACAACAACAACAATAATAGTAAAGATAGAAACTTTCACCTCTCAGTGCGCGGCGGAGCAGCTCACGCTCCTGGATGAACCAGCCAAACATCTGTGTCTCCATGAACACCTCCAGGAAGCGCCGGAGGCTTTTGGACGGAATCGCTTTCCTGAAACCACCGCGCTGGAAGGAGCAGGCGCCGGAGCAAGAGGACGAGGAGGAGTAGCCGTCTTCACGCTCGTTGTAGAAGAAGAGCGGGTAGTGACCCACCAGCTCCACAAAGAACCGCACAAATGACTCTGACACAACTGTATCTGAAAAAATAATAGACAGGTTCAATATCGATATATCTTGAGAGAATTTTCTAAAGTCAGACCTTCAGTGACATCACCTCCTCTCTCTGTGGCCAGTTCTCTACGTCTCTCCAGAACATTCTCCAGAGCCGACTGGAGTTTCGAGGGCAGGATGGAATCTTCATCGTCAAGCTGGGAATCAAAGAGAGGAAAATCTTAAAGTCAAAACTAAAAAATGTTGCATTAAATCTTACAGATCAAAAGTCCAAACATGTAAAGAGATAAACGGCTGAGAGATTAAAACATTAAGGGTCGAGACTGTGTGAAAATCATTAATCAACTCAGAGATGAAAAATTGTAAATGATGGTATTAAAGTGTCATTATGCAGTGAGAGTGAAGATATAAGTGGTCAAGACAAGATATAAAAAGACACACAGTTTAAAATGAAAATCTGGAGAAGCATTTTTTAGCTTGAAGACGGAAAAATGGATGCTTGGTCACTAATGTTGTACAGAAATATCACATAGTGTTTGCTCTTCACTAAATGTATCATTCAAAATTGAATATTTAATACTTGGAAAAAAATAGTTTGAAGATTAGTTTGAAATTAGTTTGGGGAGAAAAAGCATAATTGAAGAAATCATTAGTTGGCATTTACACAAAAATAAATTCTAAAAATAAACAAAAATTGTTCCAAAATTAGGGTAACTTTTTGACCCTGTAGTGCATGCTGGGACACATCAACACAAATCTACATGTGAATCGAGCAAACACACTTTAACTTAGAGTTGAGAATAATGACAATGACAAAACGATGTCTAACTTAATTAAAATTCTAACTGCCAATGTGATTACTATTTTCTAAGCTAGAAATATATTACAAATGCTCTAAAACATATATAAAACAATTACAAAATAAATAGAAGAAAAGAAAATTTTGAAGCAAAATAAAATTAATTTAATAATAAAATTATAAAAATATAAGTAAGTAAAAAAAAAGAGCATGAAAATTCTAAATTCAGTTACAAATAACTCTGCCTGACCGTATTTTGACTTTTTTTCTGTGTTGTTGTTTTTTTAAATGTTTATTTTATTTTAGTTTTGGTTCTTTCTGTCTGCAAAAATGTTAAATAAAGAGTAATAAAAAAAATAAAAAAAATGATGTCCAGACAAAAGTCTGGACAAAAAAAGAGAAAAATTATTAAAGGAAATTTTAAATCACAAACATTATAATAAAAAAATAAAATAAACTAGAGAAAAACAATTAAAAGGGAGACTAAGATGAAACATCACAAATATGAGTTTATATCAAAATTCAAAAGTAAAGTCAAAAGCAGAAAAAATGAGATGTAAGAGTTAAAATCTAAATCAGAGATTAAAAGTTAAAAGTATCGAATACAATTCAAACTAAGAGAGCAACTGCAGAACTGACCTGTCGCAGAAACTTGGAGTTACCCAGGTCCACCACCAGAACCTTGTGGGTCAAAGACACGTGGTGAGTCAGTTGAGATGATCATAAAAAGGTCAGTGACCTCTCACCTCTTCCAGTGGCAACTCGCTCAGCTGAGGCAGCGAGCTCGACAGCACACCCACAATGAAGGGCGTTGGTGTGCAGACGATGTCCAACATGGCGGAGGGCAGCAGTGGTATGTACGTGTGCTGCCACACGAAAGGGTAGAGCAGCGCCACCATGGCATGGCAGCACTGGGACAGCGTGCTGGTGGAAACAGTCACACCGAGTCAGGTCACATGACCCGCCTGAGCTGGAGAGGTCTCACCTGAGCTTGTCGGCGGTGAAGATGACTCTTCGCTCCAGCAGCAGAGAACCAAAGACCCGCAGTAGCAGACGCAGACTCAGACAAGAGAAGAGACACTCGAAGTCCACGTGTTCGAGTCGAGAGTCTGAAGGTCGGCACAGCTCCAGTGCCTGGACACACAGAGAAAGTATGGAACATTATTACTGTATAACACACCAAATCAATTGACGTAGAAACGTTTTATTTTAAATTCACAGAGATTGTTCGTAGTTATGAGTGTATGTGTGATTGTTTGTGTGCCCTGTGACAGACTGGCGTCCTGTCCAGGGTGTCCCCCGCCTCTTGCCCCAAAAAAACTGGAATAGGCTGCAGCCCCCCTCACAACCTCCGTAAGGGATTAAGCGCCATAAAAATTGAATTAATAAAGATTAACTTTGTCATGTTGAGGTGTTGCATAACAGACCTCTGTGCCAGACCCGGGGAGGAAGGTTTTGATGGTGATGGTTCTTCCCGGAGCAGGAAATTGGGCCTCCATGATGGCCCTCATGAACGGCTGCACCAGAGCCGGAGAGAGAGCTCGTCGTCTCTCCACCTCGTCAAGAATCTGCAGCCACGACAAACAGGACATTTGGTAGCAACAGAAAACTGTTTATCAATAAACCTCTTCGTTCACTGTAAAATATGTGTAACTGTAAAATATTCACGTCGTATGTTCAAAATAAATATCTTCTTTTGCAATAGAACAACAATAAATCAGAGAATCCGAAACTGTAAAATTAATAAAAGTATAGAAATGAAGGAGAACCATGTTTGTTTCTGTCTAGATCAGGAGTTCTCAAACTTGTGGCCCGCAAGCCACTTGCACCCATTAGATGATATTCTTAGGTCAGATGGTTAAGAAATAAAGATTATTACACTTGTTGTTATCATTTCTATAGCTTTGAATATATAGTTAAGATGGAAAAATTAAAACAACCATTTAATAAGCAAATTAAATGCGTTTGTTACTTTTATACTTTGTGACCATGTGTTTGTGACATTCACCTTTGAGAAGAGGTTGAAACAACCCAGGTGACTGACGATGCAGTAGACTTCTGGAAGACGCTTCCCTTTTCCACTTGGCTAGAAAACATTTCCAAAATTAAATACTAATAGAAAACATTGTTCATAGCAACCAAATTGCCAATAATACTGTCATAGTTATTTTAAGTTATGGTTATTGACCCATAAGTAATGACTCAGTGTATCATGTGACTAACAAAAAGCATTGTTTTTGTAAATATAATGTCATAGCTATTGATGTAAGAATGTAAGTGTTATTATCAAGAAAAAATATATATATATCTAGAAGCCACAGTTCTGAAATTAAACTCTTGGGCTGATACAGTATTTTTTTTCTTACCGTTATTTTCAACCTTTAGTTCAAACCTTTAAATCAACAACAAATTGAAGAAAACAAGCTGCTAGAATCACTTTTATTATGGCTATGGCTATTGAATCCTGACATTGCAATATTAAAAGGGGTTGCAAAGATTTTTTTTTTTATGTTTCAATGTATAGAAAAGTGTCAGAGTTGATTCAGCATTTTTCTCTGTCTTGGTTAAACATATTATTTATAAATATTGTTTAAAATAAATTCTAAAAATAACTTTTAAATAAATATTCAGCCACTGAAAAGTAGGTACTTAGTGAACAAAAAATCAATAATGATAAAATTTATCAATTTATATTTATTTGAGTTATCAGAAGATTTTGGTCAAAGGAAACAAATACTTCATCACCGGGATAAGACAAGATGATAGTCCCCCAAAAAGTCAGAGGTAACGAATGAGAAATAACAAATTCCACACGTCATCCGGTCATCTTTGTGAAACCAAACATATACATAATACACACTTTCCCAGTCACACACTTCCTGCCAGACCCAGAGAAGGTTCCCACAGGCACAGCGACTATTTTGGCACAGATATTTACTCAGCCGTTGTCATGGTATGTAGCCACTTCCTGTTCAGTAGCACTCATCTGGGTTTTTATTTACCAGCAAGCGGCGGCAGTATCCGAACCTCCGGCTCCCGTCCTCTCCGGTCAAAACAAACGAGAACATCTCACTGTGCAGATGAGCCAAGACAAACAGACATCATTTGGTCATCGGAGTGAAAGTTTTTCCCAGTTAAAATGAGACAAAAATTGTCTATTGCTTGCTGCAAAACCATTTTGGGGCATTAATAAAACTTTAATGACACAATGTCCTCGGGCTGTGGATGACATGTGACCTCACCTCGGGTAGCTCTCCAGGGGTTTCCAGTCTTTGGCGTCAGGGAAGCAGAACTGAGGAATGATTCTCAGCTGGTCTTCCGTTTCCCTCATGAACTTGAAGCTGCGTTCGAGCTACACACAGAAGAACTCCAGTGTCACAAGCTTTAGGAAGATGTTTCTACATGTATCTGCTACATTATAGATTCCTTCTCTTCAGGAACCCCTTTCAGTTTTTCCTTGGTGAATACCAATATTTTATCAGGTTAACTAGAAGACATAAAACGTCTTTAAAATCGTTATTCTTTGTGAGAAGGGATCTGATCTATATCCTCAACTGACAATAAAGGTTTGAGAATTAGAGGAGCTGATTTATATCTGACCAAGCCAACAGAACCACTTGTCTGCACAAAGCACCCTGAGGTGGCCTGAGTCAAGTAAGTCAAAGCTGCTGTAACCAATAAAAGCAGAGGGGTGCAGAAGACTTGGACTTCCTCCTCACCTTAAGAGGGAACTGCTGAGTAACTTCCGGGAGAAAATGACCGCCAGTATTTGATTTCTGCAGCGAGACGACCAGAAAGTACTCAAAGAGCTGCCGCTGATGGCGCTCTGGATCCAAAGAACCAGTTCTGTTGTTCAAGGGGATTCTAGTTCTGCTGGGACGGGTCAGAGCTGAGCGGACTGATGTCAGGCGCCGATGATGAGCTGGAAGATAAAAGGATATGGATATGATATGAGGGGGAACATCAGCACGAGCGATTTAACAAAATGGACAGTTTTGTACCTCTGGATCGTTCTTCCACTTCACTTTCAGAGTCACTGTTGTCGTCTGTAACTGCATAAATGGAACAATGACATCTATAGTCTTTTTTAAATCGTGGTTCATTTAACAAGATAAAAGCAAAAGAACTTGAAGAATGACTAAGTATATTAGAAGAATTGTCAAAATGTTCATACATTTTTTTTTTCTTGATGAAATTATAAATTTGACAGTAAAAATCCAATGATAAGTGATAAAATGCGATCAAATTTAGTTCAAAATGTGAAACATTTATGTGTCATGTGTTGGCTACATTTGTTTTTCAGGTGAGCTGGCCTCTGTTTTCTAGGCCTCTTTTCTCACTTTGATACTAAAATAAATGTGTTGCATCAGCAGCCAGTGGTGGATTTACCTCGTCCAGAGCTTGATTCGGCATAATGATAAATCCGACGAAGATGTTTCTTCCCAATCCGAGCTTCAAAGATACTGTTGATCCTTAGTACCAGCTTTCCCACAAAACAACCATGCAATGGTAAAGATTGAAACAATCCCATTAAATACAATGACCAAAGAAAACAGTCCTTGTTATTTTAATCCGTGTTTTTTATCTTTGTCCTTTTCTGGCATCCCAAGAACCATTTTAAGGAGCTGTCTTTTCATCTTCATTTACGAATGTTTAGCTTTTGTGTGCCCAGTTTCAGTAAGAACTAGCACCGGAAAAGTAGACTTCATAAAACACAGCATGCAATCGAATCAATAAAGGTAAGTAAATCAACTTTCTTCTGACTGTGGTGACTAATGTGTCATCGTATCTTTAAGACACTAAGTATAGATTGAAGGGATCTGAAGTTAGGTTTCAGATGTGATATGCAAACGAATAAGGAGAATGATTCTATGCACCGTGGGTATCCTGCGACAGGTTCGGCTGCAAGACTCTCCTTGTGACCAGGTAACGTGTTCAGGCTCGGTAGGCGTGGATGGAGGACTGATCTGCGGTGGAGATGAGATTCCTGTTCTGCTATTTGCGGTGGTTCTCCTCGACTCAAACAGTTTTAAACTGCGACTTGAACTCTGTCTGAAGAAACCAGGCCTGGATGTCTGAACGAGAGACGGTTTTCAGTGATTTATTTTTAAGTTAGCGAAAGTTTACAAAACAGTAATGAACCTTGTTAGTGTCAGTGCCGGGTGAGGAGGGCAGGGACTGCTGGGAACACCGGCTTTCCAATTCAACGTCTTCATAGGGATTTTCTCGTGAAGAGTCTGCAGACAAAATAAGTTTCTTTCTTTTAAAAACAGTGTGCAGATTCCTTTTGTCAGAATCCACTAAGATACTTAGTAATTATTAACAATTTATTAAAAATATTCTTACCCTAATTTCCTTATATATTGTTAGCGGTGAAACCTTAGAGACTAGAGGACTGACCAAAGTTACCAAGGGAACACCTGTAGGATGTTGCCAAATGGAATGCTGATGCAATGCTATTAAACCAGATTTAACAAACAGTATGTACATATGTATTTTGTAGACAAAAGTAAGTCCTATGAATATTCAAAAGAAGATCCGGAAGAAGGCCACAACTATGTCCGGGTTTCAAAGAGGATTCTAGGGGTGAAATTATTTGATCGGACAATAGAAGATCAGTCATTTTTGTTCAGCCGGATTCCCACAAGCATTTGTTGGTCTCTGTTTAGATACAATTAAGGATTATCTACACGACAGAAATATAACGTACAACACTGGGCAATAGACGTCGGAAAGACACTGCATGCTTCACTTGCAAGAATGTCCATTAGTTAAGGTACGTGTTGGTGTTCATTACTGATGTTTGGTATATTTTCTTCAAGAATATGAAACTGTTCTACAGCAAGCCATCACCTGGAATTGCCTTGGAGACAGGAAAGTGAAAGAGTCGTGTATGAGGGTAAACCTGACTCTCGTAAACAAAGACGGTTTTAACTTGTTTGAATTGGAGTTGAGAGCAAAGGAAGCAAATAAGTCTACTGACCTAGGATGTCTTCATAGTGATGTTCTTGAGAGAGGGAAGGTGTGATGAGACGACTCTTTGGAAAGTCCTCGATCTCAATGGTTCTCCTTTGAAAGTGAACTCAAAATGAATTCAAACTCAAATTTAGGGATTACGTTGAGAGGTCAATCTTCAGACTCACCTCTCTGTGTTTCTGAGTTTTTCGGCACGGGTCCTCCCGTAGATGCCATGAGGAGGTTTTGCTGCAAACGGTGGACTGGAGGTCAGAGGAAGAGGAGGGAGGTTCCTCTGTCCTCCGCTAACACTTTTCACCTGGGCAGCAGCTGGATGCTCAAAGCTTCGTTTTGGTTTGGGTAGCGGATTGATGGGTGGAGAACCTGGCTCGGTATACACATTCTCCACCTGCTGCATCACCTCTCTGATCACCGGAGCACAAGGACCTTCACCTTCCTTCACTCTATGTTCCAAATGTTTGTCCTTGCTGGGTGGGCAGAAGTAATTCCCGAGTTCTGCCGGAGTCTTTCCAAAGTTTTCTCCCATAGACTCCAGCTTTTTAAAGAGACTGAAAACCGCTCTCTTGCCCTGGTCGAACTGGTCAGAGTTTTTTTTGTCAACATTTCTTCTACATGCTTCGATATTTGATGTTGCTGGTAGAGAACTTGTGGTTCTCTCAACATTTTCCCCTTGATTCATGGCCTGAAGTTTCTCCCGTTGCTGTACAGACTCAATTGGGGAGTGAGGCAGAGAATCCAGTCGTCCTACATTCTCCTTCTCAGGCTCCTCATTCGGAGTAACTCTCTGGACATTGGATCCTTTTGCTAGTGCACTTGACGATCCTGGAGCTGCTTCCTTTTCCTCCCAAAGGGAAATTTTATCCTTGATGTTGGATCGTGGAAGTGAGCTTAAGTTCTGGCTTCTATGTGCCATTATATGAAATTGTGGATGACAGTTATTATCCAAGGGAGACAGGTGAAGTTTCTTATTCCTCTGCTGGACTCCTATAAGCTCCACTTCAGATTTATGGACACCACTTTCTTTATACACTTTCTTGGACCTAAAATACACAAACCAAAAAAACATAAAGGAAAAATCCCACACCTGGGCCGCTCGTGCAAAGACCCGTCCCAGGCGACAGTGAGAAAATCCGAACAAGATGCCAGAGTGCCGGCCTATGACCGAGAATCTTCTTCTCATGAGCTTAGCTAAATAAACACATTCTTGGAACCAAGCCTCTTTCATCAAACTGTAATGTTCTGATAAATAAACCAGGAAATCAGAAACTAAGAATCACACTGGAGGTAAAGCAAGGGAAATGATTTATCAAGAGCCAGAATTATTAGCATTATATTGAATTATTCTGTAGTACTTGGTGTTATACTAAGATCATGTTTATTAAATAGTCAGAAAAACATTTACTTCAACATCATTCAGTGAGTTCAGTGACTTACCTGTCAATGCAAAGGTAGATGCTGCCCGGTTTGTTTGACATTTTGAGGATCGCCTCCACAACTACAGGTAAACTGAAAGAGAAGGATCTAATGTGAGAAGTGGGAAGGCATTTTTAATTTATGCTTTCTGGAAGGATGGATTCCGGGTCAACACTTTAGCCTAGCAGCTCATCTATCTATGTGTGGTATTTAAGACCCAGCTGGGACGACTCATGGTCTCACGCCAGAGCAGAAGCTCCCTTGGGTTCTTTACTGACGCTAGCCTTTAGGGAGCGCTTCATCAAATGACTCCTCAAGTATGATACTCACAAATGAGCAACACTTCATCAACTCCCTGAGTTCAATGAACTCAAAGATAACATTGGGAAGTTTCCCATTAATAAGATTTGTTCTGTGAATCAAAGAGAAAAAGTCAATGCTGTCTTTATATGGGACTTTTAAACAGAATTTAGACATGATTGTTACCCTTAAACACTAATGTGGGGGAGAATATGACAGCCTGACTTGGACTAATGGACTAACAATGGAAACAATTGTTTGTGTTTTTTTTATAGCTGTATAATAAAAAATGTTTACCTTTTTTGTCAGATATAGTATACAGACGAAGGTACAGTAATTTTGCCGCCAGATATGATTAAAACAAATAACATTTAGATTGTAAACAAATGAGTGTTTTAGTAGGTAAACATTAAGATATAGTTCCATTTTAGACTACCATCATCAACAACAACAAGTTTAGAGTTGGATTCAATGTTGCATTCATAACTGCAGAATTGTTTTCATTGCATTTTGGTTTTGTTTTGCCAATTATTAGCAGGCCAGTTTACCATAAATAACCACATTCTTTAAGTTAAACAAAGTTAGATTTTAACACGCCATATATATTTTCTTAATATGCGTTTCATTCTTACCCTAGGCAGTTGCACAGTTTTCTGTATGAACCCCGAACATGCTTCCAAAAATACTGCACCGACAGGATCCATGAGGTCTAGTATGCTGTGATGCATTCAAGTCTTAAAATAAATGTTTAACTTCCAACTTAATCTACAGTGTAAAACGCTGAAGCTCCTCTGTCATCCAGTGTGTCCTCCCTCTTTGCCTATTTATTCATTTTCTTTCTCCTTGCTCATCCTAGAGCCCACTCCCCTTGTCCTGTCCCTCCTTTCAAGTCACTTTCCGTGTTCCTTCGTAACAATTGACTTTACAAATGTATCAAAACAGCTAACAAGCAGAGCATCACCTTGAATTCATAGCACTCCCTGGGCCCTGTGTCACCTCTTAGCTATTGTTGATAGGCGTTTTGTTAATATACAGTAAGTCTCACAATAGGTGATTTCTGAGATGTTTTATGTTCATTTGGGGTTGAAAATAATTCCAGACCAAAAAAACCTTCTTTCCCCAACTATTGTCTCACTAACCTGCTTACCAATTTAAAGGGCAACTAATGTGTTGATTTAAGTGTGTCTTAAATAGATCTTGGACCTCTATTGTACTCATCAGTATGTGTCTGTTTGTACAAAACTCTCTTTTTAATGAAATATTAACATTAGTAAATGTGCTCAAGCACCGTCTACTGTAAAAACTTTGTTTTTCTGGAGATTAAATCTCGTTTACCATAACCACACCCACTCTGCTGTAATTGGTCAGGTCACAAATTGAGGTTTGTCACCGCATGTCATCAACCCGTAAAGTCCATGAAGGTTCTCATTCATCCACGTCATGGTTATCAAAGAGGTTCAAAAGCAAGTCAGCTGGACTATGTACTGTAGAGTTTCTAGGAAGACGTTTCGCCAAACCGTAAAGTTTCCATCTCATGGACATGTTGTATAAACAAAGCGGGGCGTGGATACAGCTGGCTGGAGGAGGAGTGAAGACTATTGCGGGAGTTTTGTTTAAAGACACATATTGATGAGTACAATGGAGGTCCAAGATAAAATTAAGAGGCAGTTAAATAAACACATTAGTTGCTCTTCACTAATAATACCCAGTTCTACAAAGAAATCACTTGCAAAAACATTTTCAGATTTTCCAGTTACAAGTACAAATTTAAGTCTCACATATCTACCAATTTATTAAATTCATATTGGCTTTAAATAAATAAAAAACACGCTTACACGTTTCACTTATACACAGTTGACATTGAATGTTGACACAAATTCACAAAAACAGTCCACTTCATAAATATTGCTGAAACAATAGAGAAACTCACCAGGCGTCTGTTGGATCTATGCTGTCGAGGCGGAAAATAAACTGGTCAGAGTGAATTTTGGCGCCTTGTTTAAACGGCACAAATGTTCGAGCATCTGGTTCCGACATGTTCAAGTGACAGGTGGAGCCTGAACGGCTGTCCGGTGTCGGCTGTAGTCCCACTCCTGGCCTGCAGGTGGCAATATTCGCGGTTCAAGCTATTAGGTCCGCCTAAAGTTTGCCCAATTATTATTCTGATAGAAACGTTTTGTTTACTTATTAGTCATATAGCGGTATATATAATTGCAAATAACATTGACACAAATATGATGATGTTTCAATAACAACCGCCCTTTTGTGGGTTTGTACACCTACTCATCTCAATTTAATTAGCTAAGCGCTAAACTGACTTCTGTCAGAAATACATTTCCAGCAAAGTTAACTCATGAATGTATCCAATAACGCGGAAATCACAGTGGACTCAGTAAACAAGTGTGAGCAGCTGGTCAACATATACCTGAGCTGGAAAGGTAAGACTCTTCCTTTTACTTTTAATTTTACATGAAAAACAAGATACGTTTACTGGCAGATAACCAGGAAGCCGGTTTGATTCGACGTCTTCTTCTACTGTGTAGGAAATACTAAACACGAGACCTGCATCGATAAATACAGTCATTTTATTACAGAATTAATTTTATCCGGAAATGGTCAATGATGTAATTTTTATGTACAAATAACATCACACACGTCCGTGTATTGACTGAAAACCTTCTGCATTATCTTAGTCATGCATGCGTTTACACAACCATAGCTTGTAGTTATTGCGTTTTGTCTCCAACATGATCGATGCATGTGTCTGTCTGAAGTGCAGGTAGTCAGGGCTGCAATTTACTTACAATATACACTGTCGTTCTCTCTACATAACAGCATTTATCCTGTTCTGGTTGCCGTTATATCTGATTTAATTATTGTAGTCCAGAATAAACTTGTGCCACCATGATGACGCGTGGCTCTCTACAAGAGTCATGTTTGTTAAAAATGGCAACAAATAAGACATCAGTAGGAAAATGGTTCATTTTTAACTCATGCTGGAAAAATTCGATAAGAGTCCCCTGACATGAGTTGAAACTGGACCAGAAACAAGTGGAGATTATACATTGAGGGCAGTGCTGAGAGCAGGACACAGGGCCCATTGAGACCGTGACACAGGTGAATAAGATCTTGTATTCACAGTTCTGCCCCTGAGGGGTTCTGGTAGGTGCTGCTCTCACAGGAGCGGAAAGTATCCAGGACGGGTTTGATCACATCCTGTTAATAATTGAATCAAGCTGTATGTCTTATCAGGGCTTTGAAAACATACCAGATGACTGTGGCCGATTACAGTCTAGCTGAATGTTTGGTGGGGTTACCTTTTCATTTCAGCACTGTTTAGGTGTTTGTTATTATAGTTATCGTTTTTTCTCGTCGGTCTTCCTAATGAGAAAGTGAAGTCAATGAACGTGAGCTTTATTATCACCTCAAAGTCATGTGATCTCTGAGTCGTTTCAGCTAGTTCTTCCTTCTCCCTTGCCAGATTGAGTCCAAGACCAGAGCTGAATCACCCTCAGCTTTTAGCAGAATCTCCTCTTTGTCCGGCGCCCCCGTCCACCTCACAGACCACCTCCTCCTCCTTGGTCCACCCCTGGGATGCCTCCCTCGTGCTGTGGCCAGTTTTCACAGTACACCCATCATCACCTGACTGTCTTCCTCCTCACCTTCTTTAGGTATACCCCCCTCCCACTTCTCCCTCCTGACCTTTTTTGTAACCTTTGTTCTATTGTTTTTTTTTCTAATTGCTTCTTTCATTCTTTTTTCCTGGTTGCCTACTTAAAGAAGCAGCAGTAACATTTCGGCATTATTTTTCTTGTTCATATTTTCTGTTACTGTTCATTTTTTTTATAATTTACTTTTTCTGTTTGTTAGTAACTTTTTCCTCAACAATAAAACCAAATCAAAAAGGAGTTTGTAAGATGGAAGGGCCACAACATTGTATTGTGACAGTGTTGACAATGGGGGATACGGATACAATTCCCATATTGCTTCTTGAAATTATCCCCAGTTTCACCTTTTATGTAATCCTTCTTCTTTTCACCCTTTTATGTTGGCCCAGTTACCTGCTTATACTCCGGAATGGGTAAATCACCCTTCATTCCTGTTATTTCCTACCTTTAACTCACTCTTCAAAAAGGTGTCTAATCTGTTATGATCCTGTTTTGAAAGTTTTATTTTTGATATCTCTAAACATGTGTGTCTTACTCACAAATGTGAGACAGGGAGAATGGAATTATACTCCCTAAAAAAACCTCAGCTCAGAGGAGGCTGCATTCAGACTGGGTAAGGTCCATAAAAGTGTTAAATCAACACTGTGGGACTTATGCAGTTCAAAGGTCTGTAGTTTAGGATTAATCTAGGTCAGACACTCAAAAGATAACAATGACGTGGAGTAAAGCAGGAAACTAGAGAGAATCAGAGTCTTAATCAATGTTGCATCATTGACTGTGAAGGTCTGTTTTAATGAGCCTTTCTTATTTTTCTTTCATTTAGACAAATTTGAATTGCTTATCAGAATAGGTTGTAATCTATGTATATATATATATATATATATATATATATATATACACTTCCCTCTGAAACATTGACCCTATAAGTGTATGACCAAGTCTCTCTCCTGCAGCTATGTGCTTTTGCACGCATCCAGGAAAACGTTCAGTAATGTGAAGGTCAGCATCACTGCCCAATGGACACCATCCTTTAAAAACGAGTCCTCGCCTGCATTTACCCCGGCAGAGGTGATATTGTCTTTCTGCTTCTTGATGTGGTGCTTTGATACATAGTTTTAAGAGTGTTGGGGTTGTTTTCACAGACATGGATGGAAAACAGTCTTTTTGAAAATCAGAAACAAGCCACACTTTTCCTGGGACTCCTGGACTCCATCTTCCTCTTCTCATACGCTGTGGTATGGCGCTAAAAACTATCAAAAAATACGTTCCATGTCCCCCTCATCAACTACACCCCCAACTGTTAATACAAATGCTTGTAATGTTTATATGTCTGTTACTCATCTGCTTAGTGATTACTTTGAACCTAAAATGATAAGCATCACTGATAAAAGTAATCATTGACTTCAATACCTATGATCAATTAATGACTTTGTGACCTCACAATGAATCTACGTCTGCTCGTGCCAGGGTTTGTACCTGAGTGGTCTGATCGGAGACAGAGTCAACCTTCGCTATGTCCTCTGTGTGGGACTGTGTGGCTCTGCTGCAGTGGTGAGTCCACACAAACATGTGACAATAAGGTTCATTATCTGTCAGTAAAGAAACTGTCCGTGTGTCTGCAGGAGTTTGTGTTCGGCACTCTCACAGAATGGCTTCACATCTACAACATATACCTGTACTGCGGCCTTTGGATCCTGAACGGTCTGCTGCAGTCGGCCGTCTGGCCCTGTGTTGTGGCCGTCATGGGCAACTGGTTCGGCAAGACGGGGTAAGTGTTTGCAGTAGAGCTGCTGAATTCTGCTAGCATCAAAAAGCCCTTGAGCTTCAGTCATTATTGTCAATTCACTCGTGTCACTTTGCTATTTAAGCAGAGTCAGGCTAACAAGACTGTGTTGTCTTCAGGAGAGGTTTCATATTTGGGCTCTGGAGCGCCTGTGCTTCTGTTGGAAACATCTTGGGAGCTTTTCTGGCATCCAGTGTACTCAAGTACGGATATGAGGTAAAGGAACAGTCATTAATGCTTCTGTCAAGATCCATGACGCCTATCACCTGGTTTACATGGATGGTCAATATTCAACAGAAAAAGAAAAAAAAACATTCCAAGCTAATATATCCTCTCAATAATGTGATGGACAAGAAATGTAATTTTTAATTTATTTTTTCACACTTCCTCATGAGATGAGGATAAATCCAATCTGGTTCTCCACTGATGTAAGAACTGTCCCCCTGCAGATTTACCTACCTTTTTCACTGACACTTTTGAGACGACAGAAAGTTGTTCTTCGACCACTGGTGTCCACTAGGGCAAGATGAAGTGTGTCATGGGTGTAAAAGTTGCCTTAGGAATCCCTAGTTTATCTGACAGTTATGCGAGTGTCAGAGTGAATAAATGTTTTCTATAATTCTGTTTCTGCCTCAGTATGCCTTCCTGGTGACCTCAGTGGTGCAGTTTGCAGGAGGAGTGGTGGTATTCTTTGGTCTTCTCACATCCCCAAAGGAAATCGGTGAGTTAAAACCGAACCACTCAAAAGTCAGTCTCAGCCTGTGTCTTGGTACTACTGTGTGACTTGTTCAGGTATGAGTCTGGAGTCTGAGACGAGCCTCAGCCCCGTGGAGACGGAGTCTGACAGTAACAGGCCGCTGATCAGCGACAACGAAGATGAGTCGGAGGTGTACGACCGACATTACCAGTCTGTTCATCCACCTGAACAACATCCAGAAGATTCCCCGAGACCCATCGGCTTCCTGCAGGCGTTCTGTCTTCCTGGTGTGATTCCTGTGAGTCCAGTTCACGTCTGAAGTTGACCAACAACGTTTGACGACTCTTGTGTCTGCAGTACTCGCTATCATACGCCTGTCTCAAGCTGGTCAACTACTCCTTCTTCTTCTGGCTGCCCTTTTACCTGAACAACAACTTCCACTGGTCGGAGGAAGAGTCTGACCGCCTGTCAGTCTGGTATGACGTTGGCGGGATCGTAGGTGAGAAGAAACGTAATGTAATAATGACGCATCAGGGCAACTAATGTGAAACCCCAACTCTCCTGACTCGCCCTCATGTTTGAAATGCTAAAGTCTTCCTCTCCAAGAGGCAGTAGGAATGTCATGAATGCTCTCTTGCCTTGTTGTTAGGTGGGACTCTTCAGGGCCTGATCTCAGACCTAATGGGAAAACGAACCCCAGTGTTGGCAATGAGTCTATTGCTGGCCATGGTTGCTCTGGTGGGATATAGCAGTGAGTACACACACGCAGCATGCACACGCACACAGATGAGATTAGATTACATTTTCACTTGTCTGTGATTAATTTTTTTTTTTTTTTAAAAACCTACCTCTCTGACAGATTCTCCCAACGACAAGGTGATCAACTCCGCCCTGCTCGCCGTCACCGGCTTTTTCATTGGCGGTCCATCCAACATGATCAGCTCTGCCATCTCCGCTGACCTTGGACGTCAGGAGGCTCTCCGGGGCAGCCAGGAGGCTCTGGCTACAGTCACGGGCATCGTGGATGGAACGGGAAGCATTGGCGCTGCAGCCGGACAGGTGGGTTTGCAATCTTCTCAGAGACCGTCTCAAATGCTCTTTAAGTCTTTAAGTTTCCCTGGTATTGTTTTTCAGTACTTGGTGTCTCTAATCAAAAGCAAACTGAATTGGATGAGTGTCTTCTACTTCTTCATTGCCATGGTAACACACTATTGCACCCACACAACAATTAGCAATACTAGTATACACTCCTACATATTTAACCTTAGCATATGATTCGGTTTATAGTAATTCTACAAGTAGATCAACTAACATGCGATTTTTCACACTAACAGTGACGTCATTTACTTGTGTTCTCTGCTGTGACAGACAGGTGGCAGCATCGTCTTCATCAGTCCACTCATCCTGAAGGAGGTGCGTTCAATGTGGACGGACAGACGAGCTCTGCGACGACAGCTGTGACATAATAAGTTTCCACAAACTATTTTAAATTCTACTTTTAATGCACTCTGTTAAAGATTGTAATGTTCAGCAGGAATGTGATTCGTTCGATGGAAGCTACACTTTGCACTCTTTGCACTCTTCTGTCTTATTTTAATGAAACTAGTGCAATAGTTGGCTTGTTTAAGAGAACATAACATTTTCCTCTTTCATGTATAGTATTGTCCTTATTTCGCTTCCATGATGTTTACACTAGAATTCACTTAGATTAACTACTTTCTTACTTGAACACATTTTTTAATTTTTTTGACATTACATGTGCACATCAAGTTCACAGGTAGTGAAGTAATTTGGGTTGTTTTAATTTGTAAATAATCATATACAAAAAGACATTTGCTGATCATTTTAATTAATGTATATATAGCAAGAGTAGAACTCTAGCTGTTTTGGGATTATCTTATTTAAATATTTTATTGTTTTTATTATTATTTATATGCACCATGGTGTTTTAACTTTTTGAATAAAACCGTCTTTTTCAAATGTTGAAGTTCATTTCTCTATACTCTACCCAAAATATACACTTTACATCTCGGGTGTATCTGTGCCTTACTTTACTGAAAAAGTGAGTCAATGTTCATATATATTTTGAGTCATTGAGCTTTGGGTGTGGGGTGTTCCTTCTGTACCTTGCCTGCTTTATAACCGGTCGACTGTGCTAGGGTGTTGATAGTTACAGTAGCAAACAATGACAACTTTTCACTTCAGCAACCATGAGGCAAAGAATGAAACTTGGTGAACAATAAAGGATTTGTGCCTTAGCTCATTGTATCTTTACATATGGACCTGGACTGAGGTGAAGATTCAGGTTATATTCTGGTTCTCTTTTCAATCAACAGATCAAAACTTATGTTATAGTACTGTCAATATTAGATATCTAGGTTAGGGTGAACCCTAAAATATTTTGTCCATCAGCACAAATACATCCATTCAAACAAACATCCATAAATACATGTAAAACAATCGAATAAATACAAACAAAACATATTAAAAAAAAGACTAATAAATAATTCAATGATGGGAGCACCTTATGACAGAAGGAACACAGAATGTCTTAAAACGTAAATATTGAGATAATATTTATAATTTTTCTTTTAATTTCAATTTGTTTCTTTTTAATTGAAGGTTTATCAATATTTCAATGTTTAGGTTGATTTTATATTGATATATATTTTTCTGAAATTCCTACTTGCTCTTTATTTTTTACAACATATCGGTTCTTCACTTCATATAATGTGGCCCCTGAGGAAGTTTAATTCACACCCTTGATCTATTGTGTGACCATCAAGAGAAGCTCTCTACTTTCCCTCGCGATCTGTGCCCTTTAGCTCATATTTTAACCATTAAGTGGTTAAGGGTCCTTAAACCATCTCTCCCACTATCTCAGCAAATCTGTTTTCCATCTTTATTTTTGTTTATTTGGTACATGCCTTGTTTCATCACATTCAACTTCAAGTAAAACATTCGCATTTTTAGCGACAGAAACTGCCCGAAAAACTCATTTACGTCGCTTAAAGCATGAATAAAAGAACATGATGAACTTTTCCGCCGCTTGTTAAGCGCCACAGTTTAGGAGCGGCACTACATTACCCATAATGCTTTGGAGTCTGTGCGCCCTCTCTCATTGGTGGTGATTTTCCCGCCGGCGCGAAGATTAGTTCCCCGAGAAGAAGCATCAAATATGGCGTTTCGTTCTATGGTCTACGCAAGTTAAATCCAGGGAGTTTAATGATTTGTCCGTAGTGTAACTGCTACGAATCAATATATATATGCATATGTAATGTAAATTTAACTACATTTAATTGATTTAAATTACCTTAAATGTGGTTTTGTTTTATAAGCTTTTATACCTATATATTTTATATACGTTTATATCAATTGTATGTTTATGTTCTGAATGAAACTTCATACACCGTCCTTCGTTGATGGATTGTGCTACTAATTGAAAAAGCTCACTTTAACATTTACAAACGTAACTTCATAAAGATTTTAGTAAAATATTCTTACGCTAGATGGAGCTTTTCCTTAAGATGAAGAAAACGTTTGAGGCTTTTTGGAGGTTTATATGATCCGAAAATCATTTATAGTTTATTCATCTGAAGACAGTACATGAAAAGCAGGCCGACTCCCCTCAATTTGATCATAAAAAATATCTTCGTAAACTATCAAAAGTATCTCATCATTTTCCTAGATAATTACAATGGTATTGCTTTACAATTACATGGATATAAAGTTTATGGTACATGTATATAAAGACTGTATAAACTATACAATGATTTAGCTCTGACAGGTCAAAACATATTTAGACAAAGTAAGGCAAGAAACCTAGCAAGAAAGAATGGGATCAGAAATCACTTTTCTCCAATTACAAAAAAACAACTTGTGTATTACGTACTCAAAGCTCTAAGAGAAAACTGTTAAGCTGTCAAAAAACGTTTTGAAGTAGTGCAAATATATAGTTTTAGAAATAACACAGTTGGTAATACCAAACAAGCGGGATTTTTTAAATTACTTCCCCACTTATAAATGTTAAACAGACACCGATATAAGGGCCACACATATGCCTCTTTCTCAGACAAAGAAATAAAGCAATTGTTTTCTAATAAACCCTCATATGACCACGACAAAATAATTCTAGACGACTGCTTCTGTGATTCTTTGGCAGAGGCAGTCACATCGCCAAAAGAGACTGTAGTGAAGAGTTTTTAGATGTTGTGAATGACTCATCTGTGACACACTGACAGTGACCTGATATGAAACCGTTTACCACAATATCACAACTGCAGCTCCAACGGTCTCTTTTGGATGTACTGTATTTCAATAGAAACAACCTGAGTTATATATATATATATATATATATATATATATATATTTTTTTTTTCTTCTTTAAAATGTTTTAACATTTTAATGAGGTAGAAGTAATCAAGGGTTTTTTAAATGATTGAACTTGAATTACCAACAAATAACAGGCCATATAAACGTGCCTGTAGTAGCTGATGTCCTAAGTTTGACCATATGGCTGATGGTTATCTTCAGCTGAACTTCCTCAGTTGCTACCATGTTGAAAGTAAACCCCTCCACACAGTCACGCAAGCACATTAACACTTATAGATAAAGACTGCCCAGTGTAGAAGAAGATGTTCCAGCTATTTCTGAATATGAAACTTCAACACTTCCCTTCAATAGGCACATTCAAAACCAACAAGACGTACAAACAGACGACAAATGCTACATCATTTAAAAGCTTCAGATTAATTGCTAAAAAAGATGTTAAAACCCTGTTTTGCTTAAAATACAAGGGAGAAGATTCCAAAGTTTTTTTGTTCTATAAAGTTTGTGGCAACGGTGGAGTGTGCATGTGCCAACATGGCTTTAAGAGTCAAAACTGGAACATGGTTCAGGGATGAATGGCAAACTGTATTCTTCACTTTTCTATCTGAATTCAAATAGTACCACCATTAGCTGGTTTAAGGAATAATAAATAAACAGTCAAATAAGAAACATTTTTACTAATTTGCTACAAGTATGGGCTTGGGACATCATTGCTAATACCTCCACCGCTGACCTTTGACCTGAAGCTAATTTGAGTGACTTTTTTGGTCTCGTTGTCGGCCACCTTCTAATTAAACTTAGCAACAGGGAGTGAGATGGGTGAGATGCTTACAATGCTATTCTAAGCCTGTGTATATGACCTCGTAGATCAAGAGCGACAAAGTTCTTGTAAGAGTGCATTCATTTTTCACACAAAAATATCTCGAAAATTATATTTACGAACAAAAACCATTAGAAGTCTGGTTGAGCGGTAGCGTCCATGTTGAGCTTGAAGGTGTTTGCCCGATTTTCAGGCTGTTTAAAGCCCAGTGTTCAGGCTGTCAGAAAATGCTACATATGTACATTAGATATGGGTAATATCAGCATGAGGTCATCGGAAGACTGGTGAACGCACACTCATTTTGACATAGAAGTAGAGCTTCTACAGTCGAGATGACGCCTTGTGATGAAACAGCTTCCTCTTCTTCACCTTGAAGAAATCTAGAGAGAAAGAAAGAGTCAGTCATGTTTTCTCCCAGATTGTGTTTTCAGTATTAGTAGTATTTTAGGTTGTAATGAATGGCTAGTGGAACCAAGAGGTTAATTGAGGGTTAAGAAGTTGTTATCTAGTGATATGGAGGAGCAATATGTCAGTTGTGTATACTGGTGGCTACCTGGGATTGTAGCCTGTCTGCGTTTTACTGCCTGTTGTATCTGGTGGTACGTCCTGGTGGAGATCTCCATATACTCATCACCAGACCCAGAAGAGCTGCTGGATGCAGCAGAGTCCTCACAGAAAGACAATGTCCAATGGGAGGCCTTGGACTTCCCGACTCTGCGTTTGACCAGCGGCCTAGTTGAGCAGCTGCGGTAAAACATTGGAACCTCTGGGCTGCGGAGCTCCTCCCACTCTATGTCGGTGTTGTCTTCAGCTTGTTGCGGCCTGTCGTGTTGGAAGTCATAGTTCCACCGTTTGTTGGCCACTTCCACACTCAGGCGGAGCAACCGCTGGAAGTCGTCCTGCAGCTGCTGGTGGTCCACTGGACCGAAGAGGTTTCTCCGCACTGGTCCCGCCTTCGGTCTTAATGCCTCAATACCCCCAAAGCTGGAGGGCTGCGAGTCTGCTGACACCGCCGTTGGTGTTGATGGAGTTTCCATGTCTTTGTTCCCTACAAACACAACAGAAGGTTAGAGGTGGACTGTTTTTTCCACCTGCAGCGCTCCTATGAGGTGTGATCTAGGTTTTATAGGTCAGGACTGCAGGATCACCCACCAGCTGTAGACCATTTGCCTTCTCTGTGTTTTTATGATCAGATCCACATGGAGACTAAATTACTAAGCTAGACTAAATAATTAAATGATTAACAGGTAACTGGACTGACACCAAATAAATCTCAGGGCCTCAGAAGAAATTTGAAATTCCACCTGTCACGATCCACTTCTGCTTTTAGAGTGAAGCTGAAGGCTACTAAGGATCTACTCAATTTTTCCCAACCCAAAATGTTCACTTAACAGTGATCCACACAGGTTCCAATCTTGTTTGTCAAACCACAGAGAAATGACCTACTGTCGTAAAAAGAGCAGACAAATGAGCTGATAACACAACGCAACCTCAGGACACATGTGATTAACAGCTAATACACTAGACGCAAACTTTCACCAACTTCACATTTTTTCCAAGCTGAATGATTTCCAGTGTAGAGGCTGCTGTGTTTCCAATATGTTATAAGTCCGTCGTCACTCTTAAACCAAATACTCACATGCTTCAAAAACTATAAATATTATCTAATAATATTATCCCGCCAGTTTAACACATTCATAAAAAAATATTTGTGTATAATGTGTATTGAATGAATTTCAAATGTCAGTAGAAATAGTTGAATATAAATTATAAAATAGGTGATTAGGGCAACATTTAAAATGTGACCTAATATGTTTTTCACAAATGACAAAAAAAAAAATCTGGTTCTTCTTAGAAGGCAACAGTCAGATCTTACTTGGTTATGAACTAAAGTACTCGTTTGAAATGTGACGTATGTAGAGGAAGTTGAGGCACACAGGGGTGAAAGTGAAATGCGGTTACGATGTTTGCAACATTAAAATTAAACTATATCCCTCAGAATGTAAGTTGTAGACACTGTTCTAAACAAATGTTGCTCTTATTATGTTAGCTTCACAGCTCCAAAGTGTTTTACCATATTTGGTCACATGTTCGTTAACATTTTAAATATAATTTAGATTAAGTACGACACATTTTCTGGGATTTGATGCCAAATTTGTTTTGTTCTGAATAAACCCGAATTCTCGTTAATATCAGCTGGAAAATTATTAAAAATAAATAAATTAAAAAACTTCCCAACACGAAAATGATAATAATTAAAATAAGAAATTAATTTCAAATGTGTTTAAAAGCGGTTGATAATGAATACTTAATCGGCGCAAACCTAGTGGTTCACTTGTAAGTCAGTGAAAGTTGTTTGCGTCGAGAAGTGGGCGCGGTATGCAGCTCAGGTTTCAAATTGTCATTCACTCGTATTTTTTATTCAAAATTCTAACCTATTTGAATTATTTTTTACATTAGCGAACAAAAAAGTGTGTGTAGCGATACTATCATGTTTAGTCGCTAAAAACTGTTATTGCAGTTGACATGTTATTTTTTAATACTTCATGAGGCATTTATATCCAGTCAGGATTTGGGTCAATGATATGCGAGACGGGGTGTCAACATAACGAAGTCAAACTACACATAAAACACTTTCGTTTGTTGGCGTGTTAGACACGAAAAACCCCAGTAGAATGAGTATATTTGTAGAAACACAAGTTCATCAAATAAAATGTAAACTTCGTAATGACAGTACATGTCAGGACATGTCTTACCATCAGCGTCTGGTCCAAGATGAGAAGAAGAATCTTCGTGTCCGCGTGTTTGCGAGTGAAGGCTGAGCTCTGTAGTCCTTACAGTCAGAAGTTAAGTCACGCTGAGGGTCTGAGGTGGACACCTAGAGTAGGCAGGGAGGGGCGTCCCCGCGCGGCCCCTCTGTTTAGGATGAGACGTATAGAGGCGGGGACCATGTGACACCCGTCAAACTCTATAGGAACGATGTCAAGACGTAAATAATCGCAGTTTACACAATGTAGAGCTCAGTGAAAGTGACGCAGTGTGTTATGAAGTAACAGAAACTTATAGCGAGTTTTCAAAGAGTGGCTGAACTGAAGTGTTTTATGCGACAGAGAGGGTTGTGATGGAACGCGAAGCAGCGCCCCCTGTCGGCTGCTCTCGTCATAGCAGCTGAAGAAGTAGGTCAAATATGTTAGCAACGGTCGCCATTTTCCCTCTTCGTCTTATGACACACATTCTCCTGTCGACGTAACACCCTTGTTTGTGGGGACGCGCCCACCATCTCAACATATATTATATAAGGCACTATACTTGCCTTATATAATAGTATAGAACAGTGAGAAATGTTGAAAATGAACATATCGGAGAAAATAAAATAATATAATAGTATAGAATAGTGAGAAATGTTGAAAATGAACATATCGCAGAAAAAAAATTATTTCTTATAACCTCTTTCAGAAGTGTTCTAGTCACTGTTGCCTAACAAATACCATAAATGGCAAATAATGCATTGGCAGCAGAAGGTTTATCAATTGTTGATAATTGATAGCAAGTTATACATTTTTTTTTACTTATCTGTCAGTCATCTTCAATATTTAGCACTTGAAACTGTCTTATTATCGGAGATTTTGCCATTGATAAAAGATTGGTTATTACAATTTAGATTAATTCATTATAACGTTTAAATAAATAAAAAATCAACATTTGATATAGTTTGTGTTAATAAGTAATACGTTTGACATAGTACCACATAATGTAGGCTATTTTTTATTATTAAAAAAAGGTGTTATCAAAAAGATAACAAGTTCTATTCAGACGTCGTTGTTAATAACACACTCTCATGTTTCCTATTGTTACTCATTATTACACAGGAGTGTTACCACGTTCACTGGAGCTCCTTCTTCTTGTCAATGACATAATACAGTGTCAACATATCCCCTCAAAAACACACACACTCGGAGGTTAAACAAGGTTAAACAAGTTAAGACCCTATTTACACATACATCTTCGGTATCTCAGCAGTAAGATTGTTTACTGTCATTTTCTCTGAAGAGGTCAAGAAGGTGGAGGGGTGTAATTTTGAGTGACAGAAGTGGTCGCGTTAGTCCTATGGAATGTTTCCTGGTGTGTGTTTTCACGAAGAGTTAACATGGAGGAGACCTCGAGGGAATTCAACACATTCACAAACATAAGACCTACAGAAGCTAATTGAGCAGCAGCAAAAGAACAAAAGTTTGAAAAATGGACTCTAAAACGTCATGTCCTCTTTAATATTCCAACTATTATGGTTTATTTTATTATTGAACTCAGTCTTTTCTATAATCTTTTTTACTGTTCCAATAATGTATATTAATGCACTTAAAATAGAGTTTAAATATAAAACATGTATCATTAGTAATTGTTGTTATAATTATAGTTGCAAAAAAAGCAATTTAATTAATACTATAAATAACTTGTATGTTCTAATTATAACAAGATTCTCACAAACATTCTACCTATCACATTTTTAATGATAAATTGATCTTTAACTATCATAGTGTGATAGATCATTAGGCAGTATGAAACAAAGAGCTGAGCTAAGACACTTCAGTGGCAAGTCTACTTGAAGTAGGGTCTCTGGACTCTCTTGGACAAGGGGGAGAAAACGGGAGAAAAGAGATTAATTTTCACTCTCACATGAACACAATTCGAATATGAGCAACCTTTTATAATGCTTCATTCCAGCTATTTTTATTTGTTTCCTAAGTAAGATTTCATGTATTTATTTAAGATAAATACACTTGTTTGATCAACAAAATTAAACGGCTTAACTGTCCAGCAGCAATTTAAGGAGACACATCAGAGCTATTAGCATATTTGTGTTGCTTTCACACCAGATACTGGTGTTGTTTACACACTGACACACAACTATCAGTTGTGTTGTTGACCCACTTCTCTCATTCTGATGAAGGCATCTAAGCCTCTATTAGCAGACAATGGTTCATCAACATTTACACTCTAATCTACTTTAGTTTTTGGTGTGTTGCCCTCTCACAAACACATGCACTAATCTGTTTGGTAAATCCTAGTTACAGTCCAGAAAACTATTGTTTCTGCTCCACGGTCAACTCGAATACATTAGCAAAGTGTGTGAACGGTGTCACCAAATAAATTATGATTTACCCACTGTTTTGTGATGTTTTTCTCTTAATAGCCAAGAATATTTTGCAAATACTATTTATATAATGTTTTTCACTGTTTCCTTTCAAGATGCAGAGGTTTATTTCTGTGTGCGGCTAATAAAGCCCGTAACTTAGTGGTGACGCTAGTGTTCCTAGGTGTGGTGTAACTTGGACATTCTTTATTTCCTGTGAGAAGTAGTACGCTTGGGTGAAGCCTGTCTGATGTCTGGAGAACTCATAGACAACTGTACGGAACAGAAGAGGACATTTTTAAGCCCGGGAAAATTTCCTTCTGGCTCTGATGGGGCTTATAGAACGAATATCATAGAAGTACTAGTGTTGTTTATTAAAATTAGAAGTTTAGAGTTTTAGGATGATGATGTGGTCCGTAAGTAATAAAAGCGGTAACAGTTGCTATATAAGAAGAGGTAGAAATAACAGAGGTAGTGACACAAAAATGGTATTTAATGTAGCAGTGTCAATATAATTAGTTGTATATGCTTGTTAGAAATTAGCTGTTTTATTTTGTATTTCAGTGGCAGTCACGACTTGACTCAACTTTATTTATACAACACTTCAAAACAACTGTAGATGACACAAATTGATGTACAAAGACATAAGATATAGCACAAAATAAAAATGATAATATCAACAAATAAAACCAGTTAAAGGCACTGACACTATAACACTAGCACTAACAGCTGCAGTCTCATGCTGAGTCAAAAGCCAGGGAATAAAAGTTAGTTTTAAGATGAGTTTTACAGAATAATAAAAGTAGTAGTCATAGTAGAGTTTTGTGTTTTATTCAGTTGTCATTGTAGAATTAGTAATGTGGTGTAGCAATATGATAAACAGTGATGTAAGCAATAGTATGAGAGGATCTCCGTCTTAAAGAATTAATAAATGCAAACATTTTAGTTCTGTTGATCTAACGTCTCTAATCTGAGTTACTAACTTGCTTACACAGCACTTGTAGTACACGCCTTAGCTAGTAATTAGCTTAGCATCGTCGTCTTTGCTAAACACTCAGTTAATTCTACATTCATCACCATGTGTTATCATAATGACAGAGTCCTGGGATTAAGATTAGTTGGGTTGACCCTCGCCCTTGTCAATAAAGTCAAATTGTGCTGGTAAAGCTAGGCAGCCATCCTCTGACCACGCCTGAAATACTGCACTGTCAAAAGTTTGGCTGAATGGTGGGGGTAAAACAAGAGAACTCATTTAGATTACAATAGAAACCTTTGCCCATGTCTGCCACCGGACCTTGCAGTCAAGTATTCATATAATCCGCCAAATTTTAAGATCAGATTAACCAGTTACAAAGAATGCAGGCCGTTAACCTCCTTGTTTGAGCACATACAATAAACTTGGTGAATGATGGGATGGTGAGCTGAATTTAGGACGCATCATCAGTAGTGACTGAGGGCTTGTTTGGACCTCTAAATACCATACACCCGCACCATGGTTCTGAATGGAAGAGAGATAAACTGAGTGAACCAAGGTTTCACATTGATGAGATGCAACTGGTATACAGCATACATCACACATGTTGACCAGGTTTAACTTCCTCCACATACAAAGCATCACTCAGATGGAAGACAGAATGTGGTATTTGTGATGTTGGTGCCCTTGGGGGTACTCTCCCAGGGAATACTAGCCCTAGTCTCCGGTGGATCAACTTAGCTTGTCAGGTGTACCCTCTTGCTAGATGTTTGGCTTTCCCTCAAGTGTGTTGTCTGCTGGAGTGAAACAAACAGAGCGTCAATCTACTGCCTTAGTTTGTATGTTTCCTGCCAAAAAACAGCCAAACCAAAACACACTTTTTAAAGATTTCCCACGATGGAGGTGTCCGTGGAACAAAGGTCTCAGGTGGTAGTGAGGAAGGATGGAGGAGGGAATCGTGTTCGGATTTCATGGCAGCTGGATTTTGTCAGGGGGTCACCAGGGGGGCTCGTGTGTCAGGGTGATCGAGTTTAAGATGAAATGGGGCCAACAAGAGACCCTGTTTGTTTTGGGGGTCCTACCACGAGTTGGTGTGTGTACTTATTATCCAATCATATTCAGTGCTTGTGAGCCTTAATAACAGTTTGTGGGGGTGGGGTCAAGGAGGAGGGTGTAATTTGATCCTCTGTTTTGGTCCATCAGTCTGAGACTCACTGGGGTCAATGTCACAGTTAGGGAGAGGAAAATAAAAGGATAATTTAAGGACCTTTTGCTGTCAACTTTATTTCGAGCAACACGTTTTTTCTTCTACATATACGGGTTGTCTTTTTTATAGATTAACTTAGTTTTAGTATGTTAACAGATTTTATTTGTGTACCAAGATGGCGCCGCACGAGCAGCAGCTGGTCACAACAGCTCCCTCTTTCTTCTTACTTTTTATTACACTTTTTCCATTTTTTTGGCGTCTTTTTAATTTTTTCTTTAGAGTGGTCGGATCTTGTTGCCGTTGTGCACAAAACGAGACCACTTTTACAACTTTTGCATTTGTATTATCTCCTTTATTATTTCTTTTTCCTTGCACTTTATTTTTTTTAAACTGCGCTGTTGTGAAAGTGTGTTTCCCCTCTGGGGATGAATAAAGCTTTTCTATTTTCTATTTCATAGCTGGGTTTATTCAGATTCATTTATGTTCTTTTACAAAACATATACTGTAATTTCATTTTATCAATTCAAATTGTATTATATTAATTGTTGTTATTGCTTCCTGTGTCTGTGATTTGTTTTCAGGTTTTACCTTTCATATCTGTCAATTTTATTTACATTTATTTTTTAATCCAGAATATTCTGTTTTTCTTGCTCAAAGTTCAATTTTTACCAATTTGCATTCAATTTTTTTTAACTTTTCTTTTGAAAGTAGTTTTAAGAGTTAAATAATCTGGTGTTGTCTTGATCTTTGAGGTATGTACTGTTTTGAGTATTGTTTTGATTGTTAAAGCGCTTTGTGACCCTGGTCTCGAAAAGCGCTATATAAATAAATATTACTTACTTACTTACTTACCTTCTACCTATATATTACCTAAAACTGTTTATTGTCCTTTAATGTGCATTTAGTCACTAAGGTTTAACCAGATGTGTATCTTGTGACTTCATGAATTTATTCAAATTTACTCATCATTAGAATTAAAATGGAATGTTTGACCTGTTGTTTAATGAAATGATCCAACTTTTCAGCAACTATGACTTGTTTGAAATTATCTGCAGATTACGTGGTGGAGGTCAAAAGGTTGTAGTTTCAAACAGGTGTGTTTCTCACCTCCTTCATACATATAATATATCTGGAAACATCTGGTTTACATCTGTTATGTGTGTGAGTGTTTGTGTGCACCTGAGCAATACTAGATGTAGCTGGACACTGTCCTGCTGGACATACAACACTTCAGACATGTTGCCCCACAAACACGTATTGAGCAATTAGCCTTTAGAGGAATTCAATCTGCAACGTTGTATAGAGACTTTGGACAGTTTGTGGTCTCAATGAGATGATTGTGCTAGGCTGGTGTGTGTCGTATAAAATATGTTATAAGATGAGTAACAAAAACTGTATGTTGGTTCTTTCCAGGATGGCCCGGTCCACTGTGAATGGTTCAGTCCAGAAGTAAACAGCATTTAGTTGTGTGCAGTCAGATTCTGAAGCTCAAGTCTGACAAAATGTTTACATTGACAGAATTGTCTCTTTTCTAAAGTCTTAAGCCTTGAACACTTCGTCTGACCAGTAAAACAAAAGACACACACTGAATTTACTGTATATCTCCTCACGCTCACTGTTGTCACATGTCATGATTGAGCCGCCCTCCATGATGTAAAACAATTGTAACATCATCTCCATATGTTGGTTCACTGACAGATCTCCTCACGTCACCATCCGTCAAAAGAGGCAGGTTCCAACCGTCTTGTGGACTCACTGACACACATGACGTTTTGACTCACTCGTGAACTAGAAAACACTGAGGATACCTCCACAGGTGGGGTATGGGGCGCAGCAGATGCCTTACTTAATTCAATTGAACAAGTCTTCTCAGTTGCTGCTGAAGCTCCATCACAGACTCGCAGAGACTTTAATAAGCTATAAAGAATATTATGTAAAGCATCAGGGGCAGAAGCAGTGTACTTTCACAATTGTGGGTGTGTTGTTACCTTTCTGTACATGTGACCCCCAACAGAAACACTGTTAGTTAAATATTGGTCTGGAGCTTCTAAGCTGCAGGAATTTCATACTCCGACTGCTCAATGATTGACAGGTGCTGTTCCCGCCTTCTGCTTAGTTACGTTACATAACCTCGCCCAGAGCAGTTTGTGTGTATATGTGTGAGTTTGTGTGTCTGTTATGGTAACAGAATGTCCCAGGCTGAAGCAGTTTTGGCGCGCAGGACCTGAGCCAAGTGCTGGAAGTGTTCAGTTCTGTGACGCAAGTTGAGAGTTGACCTAGTTGCTCACTTCAGATTCCATAATGTTGCACTTGATTCTGGCTAAATTGAAGGATGACGACCACTGCCTTGGTTTAATGACCAGAGTCCACACCTGTTATGGCCCAAGTCAGACCTGGAGTTAGTATGATCTAACTTGTAAAAAAAATTGCTCCCACTGTCATTAAAAAGGTTATTTTTGTTTAACAAAAACCGTGCATCTGGTGTGTTTTTCTAAATAAAATAAATGATTTTTGTTATGGATCATTAGTTATTTGAATTATCTTATTAATGGAATATTTTCAGATCTTTTTTATGGATCATTGACAAGGTGTTGTTTTTATGATGATTAAATCAAATAATACTTTTGTTTTATTTTTCTTGAATACCTTTTCTTCATTCACAATAGGTTTTTTCCAAGTATTCCCTTTTTATCTCATTTAATTCTGGAAACTGTGTGTGTGCCGTAAGGCGTAAATGGGACTTTCACGGAGTTGAAAAGTAGAACATTCTCAACATTCAGAGGACAGAAATAGTTCTCTCACTGTGCATGCTAAAAGCCTCTTTGTCTTCTGCTCTCTGGCGGTGGACTTCATTACTGCAGCTTTCAGGTGGTGAGCGCTCGTGTTTTTAATTCAAATGTTCAACCTTAATTGGTCTCACATGATGGGAACTAACTTGTGAGATAACTTTTCGAAGTCCTTACAGTAAGTTATGACTCTTGACAGCAGGTGACCGGAGCATCACAGTCCAATTCCACATAATGCTGACAAGTTATCAAACTCGCATGAACCATAGTGGCCCTGAACGTCACATGACATGTCTACAGTTAACTGATTTTCTTGAAGAAGCACAACAGCTTTATGGCCGATATTCAGATATGCCAGTAATTCATGTATAATGGCTAAAATATTAGGGTTTTTTTAAGAAAAAAACGAACAAAACAAAAGCTTTTATTTCATTGTTTATTGCTTATTTTGGTGCAGTTCAGTTTTAATGATGCTTTACAAATATTACTTTCTTACTTACTTACTTTACGCTGTTGCAATCACACTGTTTTAACAATAGGGGGAGCCGGAACTAAATACCTTCAATCTTCATTTGACCTGTGCTTGTGTAGTTTGTTTTCCTGTCATCATCCTAAATGCCACACCTTCACTGAATTGATTCAATTTATTATGATGCAGTATCTTAGTTTTGAAAGACCACTAGATGGCACTCTCAGTTTGAAAATGATGCCAGCTTTCATTAAGTTAGTAGATCAGAGCCAAATATTATAATAATAAAATGCACTACATCATGATACAACATAACTCAGCTAATGCTGTATCATGGGCCATATTAATCCATCACTAAGCTTTACCTGCTCCAGGTTGTTCCTCTTTGTGTCGTCACAGGTTTTAAAGATGGAGGCGGAGCTACTAGGGGGCTGCAGGTGCATCTTTGGAGGTCACCAGGGTGAAACTGCATGTCCAGAGACCATTTAAAGATACCCTGAAGTGCCCTCAAAGCCATGGCTACTGGTTTCATACTAATGATTATTTGAATGATAGTTGTCGTGTTCCTACCTGCTGTCAAACATGTCAAACGCTGCACTGCTCTTTCCACCAGGTTCTGTGGCATTCCAGGGAACGTGTCAGGACTGATGCTCACCCGAAACCTGGCAGGAACAATTATCATACATTTTAAATGATTCTAGGGAATTTCTCTAAAGCACCAAAATGAACCAGTTGACGTTTAAAGTAAATCTGTCCCTCACTCTGGAGTCCGGTCACTTCTGGACCACTTGGACGACCATTCATGGCAGTGACATGTGGAATTTTTCATCACCTCGCCCAAGGGCGCCATGTCGCTGTTGTTTCCAACCCTGCCTTCTCTAACTCACCCACATTCCCGTCTGCAGCTATTATTCCTGTCAGCTCTGCAGGTTTGTTATTTGTTGTCGTGGGCTGCATGGGGAACGCTGGTGCTCTCCATGGCCTGTCGTACTACAAGCTACAGCATCGTCATCATCCCGCTCCGGACCTGCCTGTTCAGCCTGGACGCTCTTCGCTTCTACCTTTGGGTGAGGGGAGGTAAAAGGGGACGAGGGGGTTGACTTGGTGTAAGCTTTTCCTTGTTAGCATACAGAATGTAATATTAGGTTTGTAACATCAGAAATGACATCTTGAACATCCAAATACTTTCTCATGCTTCATGTTAAATAGGTAAACAGTTTATTGGAACAGGCATGTTCAACTGGGAGGAGACCTCGGGGCAGACCCAGGACATGTTGGAGAAACAACTATGTTCTCCTAGAACTTCTAGAGACTGCTTCTGCACTGGACCTCTTTATTAAGTCTGCTGCCCCTGTGATCCGACCTTAGATAAGCGTTTGAGGATACATGAAAAAAAAAATCATTTTATATACAGTAAATGAATATTTTGAACTAAAATAGTGACAGTATACTTGTGAGCAAGTCAGGTTCAGTTTCATTGTGAAATAAAGGTAGAGACGGTAAAGAATAAATACTGTGAATATTGATCTTAAGAGAAAAAGTTAAAAGTTTGACACTACAGGTATCAAAACTGTATGTCAAGTCAATTCAAAACCAAAACAAAGCTTTCCATAGTGTGAAATAAATCACTAAGAATAAATTATTTCAAACTAAAAGCATCACTTTTCTGTTTATTGTGAACAACACTAAAATGAAAAATAAAAAATCAGAATAGTAAAAGTGAATTTCACTCGTAACAAATTGTCTCCTAATTTCTGCTAAATTTACATGTATTGATCCTCTCTGTGTCATTCCAGATTAAACACCTGAAGAACCTGGAGCAGGAGAAAGATGCCCTCTACTCTGGTCTGGAAGTTGTGGAGGAAGCTCGACTGTGGTACCAGCAGCAGCTGGCCGAGAACCATGCCAGGCAGGATGCAGTCTGGACCGGAACCAACTCAGCACGAGAAGTAAATAAATAATCAGATAGGTCAGATAATTCCAATAGGACTTCATTTATATCATAGGCGTGTAAATGATTGGTAAACATGACCAGGAGTAGCCTGGCATTACTTCTTACCTAGTTTATTTTGGGTGAATAATAACAAATATGATTCAAAGGGTGAGTGATTTTATTAAATAGAATGAAAGATAGTTGTGTTTTTATTGTGTTGAGAATTGTTTTTATATTTATATCAATTCATCAACAATATTTTGTTAGTTACTAAAGATACTGTAGGTAATCACAAACTTAATGTTAAATCACTGTAAAAGAAAAAAAAACTAACTTTTATATAAGTAAGTAAGTAAGTAATGGTTGTTTGTAAAGCACCTTTCTAGACCAGGGTCACAAAGCGCTTTAACATTAAAAAACAATACACAGTTAATTAAGCAGCAACACATTCACTCTAGAATGTCCGGTCTCGTTCCAGTTCTCCTCCTGCCAGCTCAGGTCCAGGATCCAGCGGGTCAACGGCTCTCTGGGCTCAGTGATGTCAGAACCGAGCAGCAGCAGCAACGTGTGCTGGAATGAGGCGGACAGCGACCTCCGGTGGAAGAACTCGTTGCTAACCCAGGTGACTGTCAAGGGATTGTTTGTCCTGCCGTCTAATCGATATTCATCCCACTTGGTATTGTATCTACTTGACAGGAGGTGAGTCGAAAGAACCGGCAAATTTCAATGTTGGAGTCCGAAAAAGTCACCCTACAAGAAGAGCTGGACCACGTGACGAACCTCTGACCACTGAGTGGATGTAAATATGTATAAACAGACTTAACAGGTAGTAAAGAGCAAGTTTGGATATGAACATCTGTCTCTATTTTATCCTCATAATGATAAATTCTTGAACTATCAGTAACATTATGCTCATTTTCTCAAAATTTTTATTTTATACATTTAATGTTTTTCTTTTTTTATTTATTTCAATTTTACATGAGAACATCAGAGTTCGATTTTACAAGTTTTCTGTTTTATCTTTCAATTATAATTTTTTTTTTTACAAATGTAAAGAGTTGTTTTTTGTAGTCAGCTCATATCGCCTATCTTTAAGAATAAAATGTGCCGTTTTAAGTGTGTCTTAAATTGTTCTAGGACCTATGATATAGTCATCAGTATGTTTATTTTTGCACAAAACTCTCATTTAATTAAGATATTTACATTAGAAAATACGCTTAAGCCCCGCCCACTTAAAAAAGAAGTTTCGTACAAGCAACTATGCCCACTCTGCTCTGATTGGTCACAAAAACCCGAGATGCATTCAAGGACTCACGTAAATTTAATCTCAGCCCTGAAACTCCCGTTTTGTACATTAAAAACGAATAATAAAAATTATTAGTAAGTTAAGTTTTCTGGTTAATATACACATTACAAAAACAACTAAAGGCGGAAGTAACTCTCAGCTTGTTTACATAAATATTTCTTTTGTTTCACGATTAACATGTAGGTACTTCACTGATTTAGGGCTTCTAGGGGAGGACACCTCCACCAGAGTGACGTCAGAATGTTTAATTGTCACTGGCTGTAGGCCAACCCGAAAGGCTTGTGGTCCTTCGCCACATTGTGATGGACAATTAGCTATATATGTCATTAGTAACAATTTAAACTTGCCAAACCTAACTTATCTCCAATGATGCATCCCTGCCTAATATTGATCAAACACACGTATATAAGAAATTAAATCTGTTTATATGATACAACGAACAAAATGATTCGCATTTGATCGCTTCAAGTTTAGTCTACGAGAGTCCCGGACGTTCTTGGGAAAAAACATCCCCTCAGTCATATCAAATGAAGCTACAGTGAGTCTGGTGTTGTCACACTTTACAACCGGCTGTGGTGCATAAAAGGTTGGCCTCTGGCATGAATGAAAACAATTATGTTTAACTTTTCAATATTTTTTCAAAATGTTTTTTATACGAATTTTGATACAAAATATTGTCATTTCCTGACCTGCTCAACAAAAAAGTTCTCAAAATACTCACTGAAGCATCTTTATCCGGCTCACATCATGAATGAGGACCAGCATCACTTCTCTCACCCCATGAAGGATCTTTGTCTGGACTCGCCCCGTCTGAACGCTCTTGGTGGTCCAAGGGAGGAAACTTACTTGCTATCACAAACAACAACTTTTTGTTTTCAATATTTGGGAAATATTTTTTTGAAACTTTCACAACATGGCAGCACTTGCATATTGCTGTAGCCATTGGCATGATGCTAATTTCCTAAATTTGGCTTATCCTGTTGTGAATTAGATACTATATAAATCAGTGTGAAAACTTTATCATCCACCTGGAAGTGGAGTTGGCTTTGATGCTACCTGTGATCGAGGCAGGTGGTTCTGTTTGTCATCCGGAAGTGGTCTAAATCTATGAAGAGAGGCACCAGAGGGAGAAACAACATTTCCACTCCGACTCAGGAAGGTCCCAGATTCCTTTATTGTTTTCCTTTAAAAGGGAATTTAGGGATGTCTCTGTTGAAAGTGGGACCTGGAAGAGTGAAGACTCTGATTAGGATCACCAAAACATCCAGACTTGTTGTTGCTGTCGCAGTGTCTCCACCTTGATGGGCATTGAACTGTGGTGGTTCTGGTACCAGCACTTAGATGAATGTGGTTCCGGATCAGGATTGTTGGCTCTGAAAGTGCCTGCAGGCTCATCCGGATCTGAAGTCACAGAGCAATCTCCAGAATCTGAGACACTATTTCATCTCTTCCGTGCAGGAAACCGTGAGTAAGCTAACATTAGCGTGCGGGCGGACAGGGATAAGATGGGAGGAGGATGGTCGTCAAGGAGATAAAGAGATGCACATGTATTTCATGTGGTTAGAAATGTATGTACATAATAAATTATTACTTTGATAAATTTCTTGGACAGAGGCCCTTTGGCAGGACACACTGAGGAGTATAAACCTAAAAAGGTAACTAACAGATATTTAGGTCTTATTATACTACTAACAATGTTGATATTTAGGATAAATCAGTGGAAACATTTATGACAGCAAAATCACAATCAACTGTATTTATATATGTTGGAATAACCAAATTATTATCTTGTAATCAAACACGATTCATTTCAAGTACAACTGCATGTGGATCTTGGATATATAGTCTTCAACGTAGACCCTGAACTGACCCATTGCGGGTCACCATTGTTCATTTGGAAAAATCCGAAGAACCACAGGCGAACCAAAAGTTTAAATATATGATGTATCGTTTGTCATGTTGTGCTAAACGCTGTCTTGCGATTCAGAGTTTGGTTCCGGGTCTTGTCCCTGGTCCCGGGCACGTCCCAGCAGCCCCTGCAGGTGCCTGATGTACAGGATGGCGGCTCGCAGCGTCTCCACTTTGCTCAGCCTCTTGTCCTCAAACTCGGGCGGCAAACGCTCCCGCAGCCGGGCGTAGCCCACGTTCACGCATCGCACGCGGTCACGCTCCCGCTCGTTCCTCTTGCGGATAAACGCCGGCTCCAAAGCAGGGAGGTCGCCCAGAGGAGCACGGAGGAAGTGCAGTCGCCCATACGGGTGTCCGGACGGGTCTAGGTGGAAAGGAAACCCCCGAGCCAGAGGGTCTGTGAGGTAGCTGCCACTGCTGTCCACTGTAAAGCGCCGCAGGTCCACTGGGATGTGATCCATCACCTCTTGGTGGGGAAAAGACATTGTTTAAAACATGGACAACTGATCCACAGTGCTGGTCCTGATCTGCAGCTGTGGCCCCTCAGAACCATCATGTGAGCCTGTTGGTGTTTGGAGGTGTGTGAGGAAACTTGGTAAAAGAGAGTGAGGCAGGGGTTCTGGGTGCGACTTCTCTTATCAAGATCAACCTGTGTTAAATCTCACCTGCTGCTGACACTCACATACGAAACATTCTTGGCTTTCTTCTTCTGACTTTGCTTTTAGATTCACATGCTCAAAGTTCAGTGATGGACAGACATGTTTTGGTAAAATTATTTATTCCATTTGGATTGGATCACATTTTAAAATTTTAAATGATTCATGATTTACATTTTCTTATAATTTATATTCTATATTAAATTACTTTATTGTGTGAATGTGTATATTATTACCAAATATTGTTTTGCAGTTTCACTATTGGTTTAAGTAGTTCTTAATCATAATAACATATACGAACAGGCAGTATTTTTAAACAGATACAATAAGAGAAGAAGTACAAAATTATTATACTTGTCAATCAATTTATCACTCAATGATATTGTTGCGTTTTTTCCTCTATATTTTAAAAGCAATATGTTTTCCCTCTAAAATGTGTTTTAAAAGTTTTAAAATGAATCTAACAAGGTAAACACTATGTAATATAAGAAGAGAAAAAAAACAATACACATCGGAAGAGATGATTTTGTAAGTGTTGCTGCTCATTTATCTCACTTATTCCGTCATGAACGTATATCTCAGGGTACCTCAACTTTATTGCTCGATTTATTTCTAGTTATCCGGTATAAAACAGTTTTATTTGTTTATGTAGTTTTATCCTTTTTACGGGAGGATCATTTCCGGAGGTCCGTGAACGACACCTATATGCCTGTGCGCATGTGCAGTCAAAGCTAACATGGCTTCGTACATGGATGTGCTGTTGTTTTATTCTGTTCGTATTTTCCACATGTTCTGTTTTTTAACTAGTAGCATGCATTGTGTAGCAGCATCTACACGTTTCTATGTGTCCACGTTACTCTAAACCCTTTAACCCTTGAATGTTACGTGTATGATGCTTTTAGCCAGTTAAGCTAGTTCGATGTTAGCTTGTTATGATGCCGTTTTTTCCCGACAGGATTTAGTTCAAATCTAAATGTTGTGTATATTCATTTGTTTTGGTCAGACATGGAACAATACAAACACCACGGTGTTCTTTCCTGACAAGCACCTGTTGACTTCAGGTAAGCTAACAGGGCTAACAGTTGTTGTTAATGACGTATAGTTTGTCTGAAAGTGATTCTTTACAGTGTTTCCAGCATGAACGAAATGAACCTCAGTCCGGTGGGCATGGATCAGCTCAGTGTGCCCTCGGTCAGTGCGAGCCACCTGGGTCTGCCCAATTCCCCTCCTCACAACAGCCTCCCCACTGCAGGTAAACCTTCACTTTCCTTTGAAAGTTGGAAATATATTTGGAAAGTCTTTCTGTGAAAACACGATTTATTCACTTTATGAGATTTGTCAATTATTTTTGTAATGATTTGGACGTTTAGGAAATTAACAATTTTGTTGTTTTACGTTGATTCTATATCTGTGTTGGGACTCAGGAATGCCGGTGGCCATCCCTAGTCTGGGTCCTTCTCTGGGTTCCCTCCCCTCTGCTTTGTCCTTGATGCTGCCAATGGGACCTCTTGGAGACCGGGGTGTCATGTGTGGTCTACCAGAGAGGAACTACTCCCTGCCCCCACCCCCTTACCCGCACCTGGAGAGCAGTTACTTCAGACACATATTACCAGGTGTGTGTTTGTGTGTGTTCATCCACTTGTGTTAGTGGTCAATCTCTTGTCTGAGATGTCTGTGATTGCAGGGATCTTGTCATACTTGGCTGACCGACCCCCTCCTCAGTATATCCACCCAAGCAGCATCAACATGGATGGAACATTATCTGTATCCAGCAATAACCCATCAAGTCTGGACCCCTACAGTGGCACAGGTGGCCCCCTAGAACAGGGCCTGGTGCCTTTGGATTCACGGCAGGTCAGCGGGCAGGGAGACCTTCACCAGCCTAGTGCCCATGAACTTGATTCTGCAGGCCTATCCATGGAGTCTCGGGTCAGCAGCCCCATGTCACCGGACCGGATGGGAGAGGAGCTGGCCTCAATGGATGGAGTTGGGGTGGTGTCAGACCCCCAGCAGCAGCTTGGAGGACGGCAGCCTCAACCACATGATGGCATGACTGGTGTGGACTCCACAGGTGGAGTGATGCCCCTTCATGGCCCCCCTGTGCTGGAGCTGCCTGTGGTGATGGATTCCGACCACATGGGGCGACGTGTAGGGAATACGGGCGGGGGTGCAGGGGGAGGACTTGCGAATCAGCTGCACAGCAACGGAGATATGAATTCTGGCGTGGTCAGTGTGGTGCTCACTGGGTCAATGTCTAACCAGGGTCCACTAGGATCACTGCATGGCCACTCTGGGATGGGTCTGGAGGCTGTCAATGTGTCTCCCATCACAGCTGAGGTTTCTCTGGGTCCAGAGAGCAGCCTGGTTCTGGTCAATTCTAGCTTGCAGCTAGAAGACTCCACGTCCAACAAGGAGAACCTGGTGCCTGCTTTTGCCATCTGTGAGTATCTCAACTCACAACAACATACTCTGGTTCTCTCCATGATGCCGGAATCTGTTTCAACAGGGTGCTCTCTGTGTGAGCGATCTTACACTTCGGACTGTCCTGAGCATGGACCTGTCACCTTCATACCCGACGCCCCCATCCAGAGCCGAGCACGGCTGTCTCTCCCCCGACCGCTTTGTCTACGCATCTCTGTCAATGACGAGCCACTTGGTGAGACAACTTAATGTTAACACATATATCCTTAATATGTCGCATGATTCGAAATCCAGGGTGAAATATATCCTCAAACCTGGTCCTGGATCATGCCACACACACACACACACACACACACACACACACACACACAGATACACACAGATACACACACACACAGATACACAGATACACAAATGTCATCCTTGGTTCCTCATGTTGATTCAAGTATGTACTCATGTCTCAGGTGTGTTTGCTCGTGATGTGATCCCTCCCAGAACCTGTTTTGGACCTCTGGTGGGTCAGCACTGCAGCAACGTGGATCTCTCTGATTGGCCGGAAAAGGAAATGCCCCAAATCTGGAAGGTTGGTCATTTGAACTTGACTTAACCTTGGAATGTTGAAAGACATCTGACTGTCTCTCTTTCTCTTTTAGATGTTTCACAACAATGTTCTGGAATTTTGCATTGTCACCACCGATGAGAATCAGAGTAACTGGATGATGTTTGTGCACAAAGCCCGGTGAGTCTGATCCACTAGCTGACCCAAAATGACTATTTCATTTTTAAAACTAACCTTAAATGCCTTAAACATTATTTTGTATGGTTTTTTTTCTGCCATGTGAAAAAAATGGAAATATTTACAGTATATTGTCATTATGAGTTATGATGTTAATATGAATCATTTTTATAAGTCCCCTTTAGCCACTAGCAGTTTTCAAAGAAATGCCAAATTTGGATCCCAAACTTTGCCTGTACTACTAATACTACTCTCTTTTCTCTTTACAAGAGCGGTGGTTGTGCTCTTGTGTTTGGCACCTGACGGGTTACAATGTGACAAAGGGAAAACTCAAAATTAACCCTCTCCTGCTGGATGACTTGACTTAATAGTTTAGGTCAGGGCTTTGTTTTAAACTTGACATGTGGCTTATGTTGGACTTAAAATCTGCTCTTCCCTGACTTACAAGTCACTGTTAAGGGGCAGAAACTATTTTTAATTACTTTAACGCTTGCATGAAGCTTAAATGGATTATTATGAGATTTTAATTGTTAGAGGTCAAAGCCTCCTTTACAAGTTTGTTTGCGAGTTTGCCATCTTCATAAGCTACAGTGCCGTGCTTAATATGGAACAGCGTTTGCAGGGTTGTGATGACTTTAACAACTCTGTGTGTGCATGTGTATATTTGTGTGTCTAGGAATCGTGAAGAGCAGAACCTGGTAGCGTACCCAGCAAATCGTAAACTCTACTTCTGCACCACCACAGAGATCCACCCAGAGCAAGAGCTCCTCTTCTACTACAGCCGAGACTATTGCAGGCTTACAGGTCAGAGAATTATTGAACTGGGAAAGAAGATTATGGTTCTTGCAATTGTTATCCTTAGGTTAGATTAGGTAGAACTTTATTGATGGGATAGTGGAAATAGTTTTTTTTTCCAATTAGCCACAGCAAATACAGCAATTTTTCATAAAAAAAAAATAAAATAAAATGAGAACAAGAAAATAGAGAAAGAACAAGATGATACAATCTAATTATAAAGATAAGGAACATAGATCAAAGAAAAATTGCAAAGACAAAGGATACAAAGACTAACATAGAATATAATTTTACTCCACTCCTGCCCCGAACTCAGAATTGTACAATTTAATAGCCCTAGGAATGAACGAGTCCTTGAGTCTATTTGTTTTGCACCTGGGAAGGAGCATTCAGATCCTTTGGTTGTATTAATCTTGCTATACTGTATTTGTATGTTCCGCCTGGTGTTCTTAGGTGTTCCTCAGCTACCCGAGGGTCCAATGTGTCAATGTGGTAAAGAGTGCTCGTCCTTCTCTGAGCTCAAGTCTCATCTAAGCAGCCACAACCGCTCAGTTGCTCATAGCCACAGTCCTCTGCAGCAAGAGCAACATCTGCAGCAGGAACAACAACATCAACAACAGCAGCATCAACAACAACAACAACAACAACAACACCAGCAACATCAGCAGCAACAGCAACAACAAGCCCAGCTGCAGGAGGAAGAGAAGCTTACGGCATCCAGCTCCTCCTCTTCACCCTGGCCCTGCCACCCTCACCCTGGCCCCAGACAAACTAGTGAGGAGGTTGCCAGCCAGAGCAGTGATGGAAGGACATTGAGTGGCGGCAGACGCAAGTCTCGCGGCAACGTGCGTGAGAAGAAGTTCAAGTGCAACATGTGCTCGCGGGCTTTTATCACCTCCACCAAGCTCAATGTGCACTTCATGGGTCATGTGGGCATGAAGCCCCACAAGTGCGAGTACTGCAGTAAAGCCTTCAGTGACCCCAGCAACCTGAGGATGCACCTCAAGATCCACACAGGTAAGTCCTGCTGTCAAAGTACTGTCTGGAGCAGGTTTCTTGCATCCAAAGATTAATTTATTTTAATAATTCCTTTTAGATTTTAATCCCCTTTAAGGATCAGAGATGAGCTCATTTATCGCACACTTTTGGTATCTTTTAGCCGACTCTCTTAGAAGTGGTCAAGCATGGGATTATAAAAGCACAGTTTAAATTCTATTTATTTCAATCTTATCTTTACAATGATTTACAAAGTTTTACACAGTCGTGTACAGGGCCCCAGACATAACATGGTAAAAAAGAAATTCATTTGTGGCCACCAATTATTATTATTATTATTTAATCATGTCTGGTCTGGGCCTCCGTAGTCTTGCACTTCAAATCACACAATGTTTGTCTTCTGCATCATACGTGTGCAATCATAGAATTTTCAACTACAATCAAACTATTACAGCTGTAGTCAGCCAAAAAGAGCTGGTATAGAAAATCCATACTTAACAAACGTACAACAGAAACATGGTGCTCAGTAATTCAACGTAAGAGACATTTGTCAACATCTCTTATCAACTATTTCTTCCGTCAACTCCTGTTCTTGTCCACAGGTCAAAAGAACTACAGGTGCAGCATCTGCGAGAAGTCCTTCACGCAGAAGTCCCATGTGGCGTCCCACATGCTGATCCACACAGGCGCAGAGAGGCTCAAGTGTGACCTGTGTGACCGAGCATTCATAAGGAAGCCCGACCTGAAGCAGCACATGTTCTCACATACTCAGTAAGCAATTACTAATGGTAGCGACTCTGACAGGGATCTCTCATGTTTTTGTTTTTTTCAGAGAACGCAGGATCCAGTGTCCTAAGTGCAACAAGCACTTCCTGAAGACCAACCACCTTAAAAAGCACATGAACTCTCATGAGGGCCGCCGGGACTTTGTCTGCGAGAAATGTCACAAGGCCTTCCTCACCAAGTACCACTTGACCCGCCACCTCAAGATCTGCAAGGGGCCTAAGGCTGAGCGCACGAGCCACAAGGAGCCGGAGGAAGATGAGGATGATGATGATGATGATGATGATGAGGAGGTGGCCGAAGATGCAGCTCCTAGAAGGGATGGGGTTGGGCTGGTGGACACAACACACAGTGAGGACTGTGGTCTGGATGTAGGAGGGTACCACTCTGAAAAGTCACTCTCACCAACGTAACATTAACACTCTGACACTAGTGCTATTGCCTTCCTTGAAGGGGTGTGTTTTGAAAATGTTCCCCTATTCTACCTCTGCAAGTTCACCTGAGATGTTGGTTCTGGATCTGCTTATTTTTTCTATTTTAATTTATTATCTTCAAATTTGAATATTATGATTTTGCTGTGGCATCGTCTGCAGCCCTGGGAAATATGATTGTTACATTTAATTGTTAAATTAATTTGCAAATAAATATCCAGTGAAACTTTCAGTCATGGAAAAATGTGATCAAAATAAAACAACGCTATAAAAAAACACAAGTTGTATTTAAGATAATTTGCCAGAGAAAATATGGTCAAATCTCAATGGCGACGACTGCATCTAATCAACTTTGTATCTAATGTAATGGGAAAAAAAAGAACAAGCAGGGGAAAATTTCTGTTTAAAGGGTCTTGACTAAAAAAACATTTTAGATGGCCACCAGCAGGAACTTGCAAACTCAACAATTATGGTTAAAGTGGGAAGTATTTCACTACCCCATTACCTCATTTAACAAGTCTAAACTTTCTTCCTCAGCTTATCTACATTACTTTGACAAACAAACTTCACTAGCTTGTTGCAACCACATATTCTGACCTCTACACTCTCAAGGACACTTTTCTTTTTTTTTTTTAACACTAATACCTTTATTATATTTTATTTTACTCATAATGTTGCTGCAGACATAAACCGTTTATTTATACACTGCACATCTTTATTTATGATGGTTGTACATATTCTGGGTATTGTGTAATATTGTGCTGTCCGGATTTTCCACATAGATCACTAGTTTTCTCCCACTGACGAATCCTGTTCAAATGGGAGATAAATGAGAAAACAATGTAATTCAATTCAATTTTATTTAAAGTGTCTTATCATAACAAAGTTATCTCAAGACACTATACAATTCAACTGAATTGCAAAACTTTTGTTCTTTTCTGATTTAATGTGTGTCTTGGTTCACAATAAAAAAATATTTCTGTGTTTTGATGTCATTTTCATTCTAGTATCAAATCACAAATATAATTTCCATCACTGAAGATATAGTGCAGTAGCGCAGTAAGCGGAGGTGACGTAGTAGAACTTCCGGTAGGAATACGAACGATGCAGCGGTGCAGTTGTCATCCCCATTAACGTGGTATGAATCTTGTCTTAACCATATATTTGCGGCAAACTGCAACTATCTCCGACAGGTTAATAACGTAATTCTTTCATTTAAAGGCCGTAGTTTGTATGGTTTCTTCCTGCTACTTTAGGTTGTTTACAAGACGGCTTGAAGCTACTTAGCTTAGTGGCTAACATCGACTGAATAGCGCGTTTTCTTTAGTTGCATTTGATTTTACATAATTTTCCTCATATGTTTAATTGTCATAACTATATTTCATAGACTGGACAACCAATAAAAATTACAAGTTTATTGTAAACTTGTGTTGCTTGTTTCTATGATTATTGCGCAGCCGCAGCAGTCATGTCAACTCCACAGAAGGAGTCCTGTCTGATTGACAGGGCTATGAAGATGAGGAAAGAGGAGAATGCTCGCCAGGAAGTTCTAGCCTGGGCTGTCCTCAACATCACCCTGGCTGGCATGGTTTACTTAGAAATGTGAGTGAGTGTGAGTCTTCTTCTTACAGTATGTGTTCTAAAAAGTACTTGTTTCACACGTGTTCTCAGGTCAGGGAAGCTATTGAGACGATACTACAACATCACATACTGGCCCATCTGGTACATCGGTAAGTAGTAGTAGTAGTAAGTGCTGGGTTCTTGTTTAAACATCAGTGCTGTCATTTTCCGGTGATATTTTGATGATTGTACCAGTGTTATTGTATAAGCATAAAAGTGACAACATCTGACTGTCCATGTAGAACTTGCCCTGGTGTTGGTCTTCAGTCTCAACTCTTTGTTCGATTTTTGGAGATACTTCAAGTACACAATGTCTCCGTCCACCATTGCCATGTCCCCTCAGCAGCATCAGCTCCTTGGCCTCAGAAACACAAGTGAGTCTGTAGCAGTTTTCCTTTCTAGAGGTCAGTCCGTAAACCCTTACTTCACTCTTGCAGGCATCAAAGTGTCGCCGCCTCTGAAACCAGAAAAGAAGGAGACCCCAACACCAGACCAGTCGTCCCCCCTGCAAGGTCAGAGTGTCCTCAGCTTCAGTCCCTCTCGTTCTGTCTCCACTAGCCCAAAGTTCTCCCCAAGCTGTGTGAGGGGATACAGCCCTTCTTCCCCCAACAACCCTGGGGGAGCCTACTCTCCCTCGGTGGCTCTGGGTAAGGTGAGTTATCCAGAAAAAATTCTGTAAATGTTAAAACCAAGAAGGCATCATAACCCTAAATGTGTTTACAGGTGTTGAACTACACCCCCTCGCCTGGGTCTTCACCCTATCAGAGTAGCTTTGGGGCAACTGACTCGCCCAGCTTAAGGGCCCGGTACCGCACTTCCCCCTCTGTGTTTAACTCTCCGGGCAACAAAGAGGACTACATGCAAAACCTGAAGAGTCTAGAGAGGTTCCTCCGCTTGGAGGAGGAGAAGAGTCACCGCAACCAACTCGGTACGTCTAAAAAGATAGTCTAATGAAAAAGTTATTATCCTGTCATCTAGTATCTACATCTTTTGAATGAAATCTTTGGGTCTCACAAGCTGATCATCTCACATTAAAAATAACAACAATGAATGATGACATGGAAAATTTTAGTTTTTTTTACCTCACCACCCCACAGGGAGTCCAGAGTCTGTGTCTCCTAACCACAGTCCCACGTTCTGGAACTACAGCCGATCAGTGGGCGACTACACTCAGAGTCTCAGAAAATTCCTATACCAGCCAGCCTGTCGCTCACTGGCACCATCAGCCCATAAGGATGAGACTGACCTTGGGTCCAAGCAGGCCGCAGAGGAGGTCATATTGAGACACTTTGTTGTGTGTGTTTGTGTATAGTTACATGTAATGTATCTGTGCTGCAGGTGTGGGCCAGAATCACGACAAGTCGTCATGTAGTGGACAGCATCGACAGTTGGACTGCCAAACTCCGAAATGTGAGTCGGGAAATAAAATAGCTTCTCAGTCAAAACAGTATATTCTGACATAGCATGTTTGTGTAACAGTGGATCAGCGACACCATCCTGGTCCCGCTGGTGAAAGAGATTGATTCTGTCAACAGTCAGCTGAGGAGGATGGGATGTCCTGAGCTGCAGATGGGAGGTAAGTCATTCTAGAATTCAATTCAATCTCGAAAGAAAAATCAGTGAGTAGAATTGACAAGTCTGGGACCAATCTCTCTTTCACCCTGCTGACCACTAGAGGCCAGTATCAGCAGCCTTAAGCAGGCAGCGATCATGAAGGCCTCCGCGATACCAACCTTTAACTCCATTGTCCAGTATCTGGACGTCACACCCAACCAAGAGTACCTGGTGGAGCGCATCAGAGGTGTGTATTGGGCTCTACCCTTTTGTTTTTATTGAACATGTCTTATCTGTTCTCATGGGTATTTGTGTATGTCTGTAGCCTGCCATCTATGCATCAATTTACATGCAGTTTACTGGGTTTTAAACGCAAAAGAATATGTCTTAGATTCTCATAAATTGCTCTTCTACACAGGACTCATCTGAGTTTTAAAATAATATTTTGTTTAAAGATTAGTAAGGTAATACATTTCAAGAGTTTGGAATGTTATTAAGTCCCCACATCTTCGAATCACACCATGTATAAAATGTGTCTTGAATTGTTTTTGTTGTCTTTAAAGAGTCTTAAATTGGACTTGTTGAAACGTATGTTTCTCTTATGCTTCTATAGTCACATTGTGTGTGTATGTGTGTATATCCTCAGAACTTGCTCACAGTGGCTGCATGAGTTCATTTCGTTGGAACGCTGGTGGAGATGTGAAGAACAGGAAGTGGGACACAGACCTCCCCACTGACTGTGGTGTGAGTAGACAAAAAACTCTATCATGACCTTCAGTCCATTGCCAATGGTCTACATCTCTCTTCAGATCCTCATGCACGTCTTCTGCACATACTTGGACTCCCGGCTGCCCCCCCACCCAAAATACCCTGATGGCAAAACCTTCACTGCGCAGCACTTCAGCCATACGCCAGACAAACCAGGTCTGAGTCAGTCCCACCTGGAAATGTATGCTAGTTTTGTCTGCTGATGCCTGGTGGTTTTTCTCTACAGATGTGACAAAGGAAAACCTGCTGTGTGTCCACCAGAGCAGCACCAACCCTCCTCACTACCAGCTGGTGTACCAGGGTCACGTCTACAGTCTGCCCAAGGTAGCCGCACACAAACGCTCCACAAATATCTGTGTTCGCTCTGTGATGTGGAAGATCATTTACATTGACATTAATCTGAATCCTTGAATATGAATGAGATGACGCTGAAGGAAGTGTCCTTTTTGTTTCTTATCTGACACAACTTTTCCTCAGGGCCGGAACAACCTGTTCCACACTATCCTCATGTTTCTCTTTGTCATCAAAACCAAAGAGTCAGGAATGTTGGGGTGAGTTTCTGCCCGTGTCGCAGTGGCCTTATAACCCAGAATCTGATGTCTGTTATCCCTGCAGGAGAGTGAATCTTGGACTGTCAGGTGTAAACATCCTCTGGATCCTGGAAAACTGAAGCTTAACTGGGAAACGTTCACATGTGCTGCTTTGAACTTTGGAGGGTTTTTAGAGCTTGATGGCTTGAATGTAAATAAAGTTTTTGTTATTTTGACTTACAAGGTCAAAGTTTTTTGGTTCGATCACAGTGTGACAACAGAAACCGTGTCAGACATCTCCTACAAAGAGCTGATTTTGTTTAAACTTTGACACTGTTGGATGTGGAGTAGCCAAAGTTGAGATAAACTCAAGACTGTAGAAGCTAAATAAAGCCTTTTTCAACTTTTCCCCACTGTGTCACTCACAATAATTAAAAAAAAAACTTCAAATCTAAAAAAAATAATGTTTATGTTAAATTGTTAAATAAATGTCACGTATTTATAGTATTAAGCCACATTTTCAGTTAAAACGATTTAGTTTTGTTTATCAGTTTTAACACTATTCGTTGTGTTAACTTTAACACAACATAAAAAAGGATGTTTTAGTTGAAAATCCAGGCTTTGGCAATGTGAAGTTATGTTGCTTTGAACATATTCACCATAAATGCGTCAAAGTAAGAAAGAAATGGTGATTCGACAGTATCGACTACAACTCCCGGCGTGCCTTGCGCAGCTCCTCGCTCCCTCCGCTGTTGTAAAGGGCTCAGAGCTGCAGCATGTCAGTCCAGGCTGCGGCAGCGAAAATGGCAGAGGTCGAACTCAAAGACGTCCCGGCCAGCAAAGACTCCCCGGCCGCGTCCCCGCTGACACCCACCTCGGAGGGCAAGAATGTTCCCCGGAGTTCTCCCAATGAGGCCGGTTCCTCCGCCGACGTGGAACCGTCCGCTAAAGCGGCGGAGAGCAGCCCAGGCTTGCTCACTCCGAATCCAGCGAAGCTGCCGCAGGCTTCGGCTATGAAGCGGACGGACCCGCAGCAGAACGGCGGGGAAGCTTTCGTCAACCGGGACGGCACTGTGGCCGAAGCTCCTCGCATGAAGAAGGTAAGACATCCTGGTCGACTGTCCCGGCTGTTGTCGAGGGACCGCGGCGGCATTGTGTCGATGCTAACAGGCTAACGCTCCGGCGTTAATAACGGTCTTCTCATGACACTTCGTGAGACTTTAAGACATCTAAAACTCTTAATAGCTATTTATTCAACGACCACCAACCTGCCACTTACTGCCTCGTGTTTTTTGGATACTTTCTTGTGAGCGTTAAAGTTTTTCCTTATTTGACAACTTTTTTAACTCTTACTCCTTCAATGTCCATAAAATAAAGTAGTTTAAGTGAAACTGGTGAAATGGTAAATGTGTATATATATATATATGAATATTTAATATTATGAGTTGTTTTCTTCCTTTAGAATACATACACATGCCAATTAAGTACATTTGGAATTGTGAATAAATAAAGAGTGAAATAAATTCACCTGTTTACTTAGTTCGCTACACAATGATCTTGGTAAATGTAATTAAACTCTATTTATCTGGGGTATCTCAGGTATTCTAAATGTTTCCAAAAATGGAAAATAAACATTGTGCTGCTAATAAAACACTTCATTTTGTGACCAATGAAATGCAGTACAAATGTTGTTTACATAAGTATTTCCAACAACATTTTCAATACATTTAAATATACTTAGTTTTTTAAGCTTTGGCTCGAGTTGGGTAAATGTTGGTTTAAATTGTCAAAATAAAAGGATTGTTCTCCTTCTAACTCTGTTGTATTCATTAGGTGCAAATAACGGACCAATCAGAGGCATTTTTAACCATGATGCCTTTTAGCTCAGCTCTTTGCTAATCACTTTTCCAAATTCTGTTATAAGCAAAAACACTATTGATTTATTTTATTATTATTTTATTTTTTTGTCAGCTGCTTCTTTTTATTCATCCATTTAAAAATGACTGGCGTCAGCACAGAGGTCACTATGGATCAATGCTTCAGCTTTAGAAGAGCTCCATCAGTTACTGTACAATTTACAAAGTTATTAATCTTCACTGGGGCTCAGTACATTGAGTTCACACATTAGAGTGTGAATACTGAGTTTAGTTTGGGTCGAGGCTCTTAACTGACCCAGGATCAGAGTAACCCCCACCACTCCCTCCCTCCCTCTTGCTGCTCCTTAGCAACCGTGTTCAAGTGGAAACTTATCGCCATGTTTCTCACTCTCATGTAATGGAAGAAAGTCCAGGAGTTTGATAAGGCATGAGATGTATATAATTTGGTCACATTTGTCTGCAGGTTTCCACAACAAGTGACCCAACAACAAGCTAAATACGATAGAAGATGTAATGCCTTATCAGAGACTCATTACTTCCAGCAACACACCTCTATCATGGTAGGATCATCTGAGTCTGGTCTCTCTTGATTGGTTGAGTTATGTATGGGAGATATAAATATATATTTTTTATTTTTATTTTTTTTAAAGTTTATTTGGCTTTAGTGAGGTGTTCAGTTGGAAGATGGAAGTTGCTTTAGACCATTTAGAAATGTAATTTAAACATCTGACCTTTATACTGTTATGTAGAAGTGTGCATTTTGCATAGGCGTGACCTTGGGATATATTTAAGAACTGACCAATTAAAGCCTTTTTGTTAGTGGGATTTTTGGTACTAGATGCCTCTGGATTCGGTTATGAGATGTTTTTTTGGCAAATAAAAAGTCGAATAGTTAGTGCCTGACTGTTTTCTAAAAGGCAACAGTATGCCACAAGTAAAAATAAAAAAAAAAACATTCCGCTCATCTAGTGCTTGTGTATATTATTATATTATTACTATTATTGATGATGATAATGAAACGATACTACAAATTATACGACACTGACAAAATGACAAGAAGCATGTACCCCCTCACAACTGACACCAAGGAAGAACTATAGGATCAAGACGGCTTGTAGGTTTATTATATGAGTTACCAGACTAGACTCTTAAACATATCTGGGGTGTAGAGGAAAGTCACTACTCATACAGGACCAAAATACCTTGTTAAAATAACCTATCTTGTAAATGGATGAAGCGAATGTCTGTTTGATGGTTTCATCTCAATATTAAATACAATGTAATCCTGTAAAGTGCATGTACGATAATGTTCCTCTTTGTAGAATGTCACTTTTATTATTATTCTGATGATCCTCTTCTATTGTAGAGTTAGATGTGATTAAATATGTTGGAGAATAAATCACGTTGACTTCATTAAATGTCTTCAATAAAACTGTATTGAAAGTTGAATGTTTTCGCTCAGATACGTTAATAGTATATTATATTGAATGTGTTATTTTTATGATATCATTTATTTATTTCTCTTCTATAACAGAATAAGAGGTAATGATGTACAACATTTGGGTAGTGGGGATAACCATTAAAAACGTTTGTATTTATTTTGTGGTAAAGTTTGTAGTCTTTAAGGCCTTGACGCACCGTGCCGATTAGGTAGGTAGAACTTTATTGATCCCTCCCGAGGTCTCCATCAGGGAAATTGTTTTTTTCCAATTAGATGCAGCAATACAGCAATTATTCATAAAAATAAGAACAAGAATAAAGGGAAAGAACAAGATTACACAATGTAAATCTGGAGCCCACACAGTCCCTGTGGTGTGTCACCCCGAGTCGGGTGCACGCGTTCAGTCGGGAGACTGGCTCAATGGTCAATCTGATTGGTCGAGTGCTAGGTTTAGGGACTATTGTAAACACCAGATAACACAGACCGTTCTCGACTAGTCTCTGAGCATTTCCGGTTTTCACTTCTCTGACGTCAACACGGTGCAGCGTCACCCGCTGTCGCACATGCGCCGAAAGTACACTTTTGCTAACGGTCTCTTTGGTGTGTACGAGGCATTCTTTTGGAGAGACGGGGCCAGACTACGTCAGACCACTCGACTGCCCGACGGCGTCAGCTGACCGACAGTCGGCGCGGTGTGCCAAGGTTCTGAGTGGTAAACGATTTGGCTAAATTGTTCGACAAAATTCCACACTGATACCTTCACTTCTATACCGGTTCCTAATTTATTTTTATTTTTTACAATATTTATTCTAGCCTTATCAAGTCTTGATCACTTGATTACTTAAGTGTTTCCCAGAACCAAAGTTTGGTACACAGACTTGACAAAGGATGAGCTGAACAAATGCTCTTTGCTGTTCCATCGACACTCGTACTTTCTCCTTTGGTGATGAGCTGCATGTAGGCGATCAAAAAAACTAGATCAAAATGCAAATAGTTAATTGCAGCCTAGTCTCTCTTGATGGGGTGTGAAACTTGGTCATCCATAAGAGACTCTAGAACCTCTGATATTTTTATATCGAAATAAACTAGTTTTTTGGGCATCTTAATGGAATGTATACTTGACAAGGCCCTGTGCAGGACCAGAACAAGCTGGTCTGGTTGCTTGGCCCGATAACTTGACGGACAACATTTTATGATGTTTATACGAGTCTTGTTTTTCATACAAACTAAGACTCGAGTTAAGCTTTGTATTGTTAAACATCACTGATCTGATCCAGCCTCACACCCCAGCTCGGGCTCTGAGGTCTGTGGATCAGAATCTACTGATGGTTCCTCGAAAACGGTTCAGGACCAGAGGAGAGAAATCCTTCCAGGCTGTTGCTCCTAAGCTTTGGAACGATCTTCCTCTCTCTCTGTGTTTGATGGATCTACTGACTCCTTCAAGAAACATCTGAAGACTTTCTTATTATATGTGACCCTGATCTTAAAAAAGCGCTATATAAATTACCTACTTACTTGCGTCCTTTTTGAGTTTGGGTGATGTTTCCCTTCACTATTGTCATTATCATGTTGTCAACAATGTCCACAAGTCCATTATATGGATTTAACTGCATGTCAGAATGTTGTTCCAGTCCAGTGAGCATCCACAGGTCTATCATTAGCACGTTACTCGACCCTATAGCTGCATCCAGCACTCCTCACGTAGCATCTGTTGACTCTTGCTCATCCAGGAAGTGAAGCAGCAGCCAGATTTAATCCCAGCCTTTATCGTTGCCGCCACATGACTGGATTAAAAGACCGGTCATGGCCAGATGTGAGCTTTGTGATGTGGCACTGGGCTTCACTTTCACATTCTGGGTAGTTCAGTGGCTGGACAGCATTTTGTAAATATCCAGATGTTATTCCTAGCCTCTTACATTCTCAATGAAACCAACTTCAATCCCTAGAAACGCTCTTTACACTTTCATTGACTCCATTAAATCGAGGATGTTGTTTATTTCACAGAATTCTATTACTACAATTTTAGTTTTTTAGTTTGCCATCGGTTGTACACCCTGGTTTCATCTAACACATTTGCAGAGAAGATACTGGTGACTCCGAAAGTCCTGTGGTTAGTTTGGGTTGTGAGTACTTGCCAGTAAATGGATATATTGAAGTATACATTATTGACCAGGACAACTGTCTTTGTCAACATTTTCTTTGGTTAACAGTAGGCTTGTCAAGGGTGTCCTCGCCCCCCTTATATAAACTGTAGTCTGACAGCTAGTTGGCATAACAACTGTTGAGGGAATAATTAGAAGTAAATAAATGATGAATTGCATTTCACTCTCAAGTGTTAATGTTATCCATAGAATCTGGAAATACGTTCTTCAGAAAATGAGACTTGAATAGCCATTTTTTTCTTAAATATTTCATTTTTTAAACTTATTATAACCATGTTTGTCTACCAATTCCAAAGTTGTGAACAACACCCTGAAATATGGCCATTTTGGGAAAAGGTCAGCAAAATGATATAAGGGCTGTGTATTGGCAAGAATCTGGCTATAGAATGTGTATCACAATACAGGGGCAACGACCCAATGTATTCCAATACTGTAAGGATATATTTGTTCTTGACTCTGGTCTTGCACAATTTACAGGCTACATGACTCATGACAAAGTTGCAACTGCTTTCATTTATTTTGAAAACCAAATGTGTCCATATATCAGCTTTAAAAGCTGCTGGAGTTGACAGTATCCTCTTGTCCACAGTTATCACTGGGATCACACGGGATGTCAATGTTCATTTAGCCCTGGAGGATGGAGTGACTACTGCCATCTAGCGGCCGGAGGTTTAATTGCAACACAAAAAGACAATGGCCTGAATATTTATCCTAATCCTTTTTAATAACCGATACAGTGCTGTAGAATATTGATACAGTATTGTGGAAAGGGTGTCACCATATATACATTTTGCAACAACCCAAATACTATATTGTGTATCTGTCTCAGAACTAATTTTTCATTTGCATAATAAGTTCATGGAATAGATTCACAATTTCCTGTTTAAATACAGGTGCTTCTTCCAGGATTCCAGATGTTTGAGTCCAACATATGAATAAACTATGTCTAAATAATAACGTATGTTTCGCTCAAATTCCTATCAGCTGTACTTTGTCAACGACAAAGGTTCATAACTTCATATCAAACTAGTCATGTTAAAATTTAAATGCACAAGTGTAGCATTTGGCCAGGATCCAGATTCTCCTGGGAGATCATTTAATCACTTCATACCAACACAACATGCCTTTAGATGTCTGCATGTGACTCATCCAAGCATCAGACGTAACATGCTGAAGAAGAGTTTTGTTAGTTATTGACTCACTGAGTGTCCGCTCAAACATTGCCAGAGGCCTTTTGACGGTTCGCTGAATATCTGACCTCCGTGTGCGACCGGGTTGTTTGGATGTTAAAGATTGATTAGGGAGTGAACACAAGTATTTTAAGATAAGACGGGGCTGATTTGGTGGTTAAGAATATTGTATTACCTTTGCACTTTTCCAAAAGACTGATTTTTTAAATTAAGGGTATGTATTTTTGTGGGAGAAAAACAAAGAAACTTGGGTTCTGCAGCAGGACACTCATCCATAACTCATGATTAAGTCCACCTCTTCATGGACGAAAAGAAAATGATAGTGACCTAGTCAAAGTCCTACCATAAATCCTAGTGTGATGCTGTGATATTACCTAAAACAATCTATTTAAAAACTGCATTTTGTGTTAGTTTGAGTTGTATTTGCTTGCATTTTTTTGTGGCAAACATGCAAAGGCTAAAAAATCAGTAAAAGGGCAAACACTTCTTCACATTAATATTGGTTCTCAAATGGTCTTCTGAGTAAATTTCCTTCATGAAATATATGGTACATCTGTGATGGGACATCTTGGGGAATTGTTAAGCCTTGTCATCAGTAACTTGTTTCTCTGTGTTAACTGCCATGAACCAGTGTCGGTTGGTGAATCAGTGAAGCAAGCGAATGGAGGAAAAGGACCGTGTTCCACATTGCACTCCCAGTTTACACGAAGATCAGAGGCAGTAGTGGACGCTGAACTGCAGCGTGACCAGGAATGTGGCTCTAAACTCGAGCTCTGCTGCATTAACAAAGAACCAACATTGTGTTCAAAAAGTGCTGCATCACAATGGAGCCTAAACAAGATCCCGACCCAAGCGCATGGCTGCTTTGCTTCCGGCGATAAACCAAACCTTTAAATCCTGATGTCCAATGATACTGAGGCTTGGATGTCTCTGCATAGCTTTACACAGACACTCCACTAATATTTGAAGGAGATGCTGGAATATCCATAACAACACCCGGGTTTTATGTAATCATGGGGATCACATATGCTTGTTAAGTGTTGGGGAGTTTTCAAGCCTGTCAATATAGTATCTAAAGTGTTGCATTCCATAGTAACGTTTTTATAGATTAACAGGAAAACGTTATTTCCACCTGAGAAACTACAGGCTTGTGACCTAAGGGGATTGTTGGTGTCAGTAACTGATACACTACAACCTGTTCATTCATCATTTAAGTAAAATTAAACACAAGTTTTATATTAAACCAGGAGCACCGTGGAGCTGTCAAAGCTAGAGACCCCATTCCATTCAAAATGTTCTTACAAAATTGTTAAAACTTGTGATTAGCCAAAAATCTAAAACTGATCCAAATCTCCTCTGGACATCAGCAATGGCCTGATAAATCCAGTCTTAACCTCTATTGTCTCAATGTTCTCCTCCCTCGCCAAAAGTAGTTGGGGATTATTCAAAAGGATTGCATGAACTGTATTCTCTTAACTCGTGCCTCTCTGCACCACTATGTTTCACATGTTTTCACCCCACTCACAGTGAATGAGACAAATGTATAACTTTCTGTAGAGGAAAGCTTGTTTATGGACATGTAGCAAGATGGACGTTCAATCTCTGTAATTAGACTTCTAGTTCTGTCTTTTCAGACCAGAATCTTTGGTGTTGACCTACGAGGTGTTCTGTTGGACCTCAGCCCACATTGTTCACTTGTGGAAACTGACGTTTTTTTGTTTTGCCCTCTCGTTGGAAGTATATATGAAGGTGTTTGTGCATCATTGGGATTTATTGAGGTATATTACATATCGGTGTTAAAAACAACACAGGGATGCTAATGGCCACACTGTTAATGTCTCAAAATGCAGCGCTAAAATTAGGTTAACAAATGTGTCTGGTGTTCATAGAACCTCTACATTGAGTTGAAGAAAACAAATTGCCATGGTCATCTAGCTCAGTTCTAAGTAGGCCTGTGGAATATATATCGTTTTGTGTCGAAAACCGGTGTTCATTATTTAATTAAAAAACTTTTTTTTTTTTTTTTTTTATATACCGCTATGCCTCCATGCATGGCATACAACTTCAGCAATGTGCACTGTAGGGAAGCCTTTCAGCTGGGGACCCATTTCACTGCTGCACCACAATATCACAGCATGTGCAAAGTAAACTTTTGACTTTAAAAGGACTAGTTATGAGTAAAAGGGCAGGCAGTGGTTTCAGATGAAAAACTCTTATGGTCCAACTCATCAAGGATATAAATAAGTAAGTAATTGGAAATAACCATTACTAACTTACTTATATCATGCATTACAATTAATCATTTGGGAAAAAACTCTCACTACAAATTGTATTAAAATTTTGCTGAACCACCCAGCCCTTGTGTTAAGTGTGTTTTTTAAAGTGTTCTTAAACGATCATCCCATCATTTATTTTTATCATCTCTTCTTTAAAAAAAAAAAATAGAACAGGAAGCACAAATCAATATGACCGCTTTGGTGCTGGAGTGCAGGGAGGTCGTTGGTGTCAGCATGGAGATTAAATTAGTCCTGATTTCATTTTTTCAGGTTGTATCTTGTCAACGAGCGATGGATAAATAACTCTTGTTGACTGGAGGTGTAGATAAAAAGGCCAGACCCAGTGTGAGAAGTTTAATTTGTTACTCATCTTCATTACTCATTATCACTTTTTGTCAATCTTCTATGAATTCCATGCACACACAGTTTGCGACTGTGTTACACATTTGCTGAGTTCAACAAAAAAATGTGTTAACATCTCAAATTAGGTAAATAAAAAATATTATGGCTTGTTTAACGTTTTGTTTTACTCCTTTTTCCAAACATTTCTTTTTGGGGTTACAGTTTGTCCTTTTGCTCAAGTTGAATTATGATTAAATAGATGCTGATCTAGCTAATGTAGATGTACAGTTATGTGTGCTGACTGTGCAAAGTTTAAATTGTGCAGAGAGTATAACTCGAGCATGAACTCATGAATCAGATATTGGTTCAGCAGCAGCAGGTCCTGGCGGAGGTTTCCCTACTACATTTGTACACCTTATCTTTTTGCACTTGTTGACTTGGCTATGTTAAAGAGCACATATTTCCACCATGTTTGCTTCTGACGCGGCTAAACACGACGCCCCTGGCTGTGTTTGTGTACACAGGCACGTGTTTGCCCACTGGTAGATGCATGTGGCGCCTCTGGCTGTCAAGTGCCTGCATGGTAACGATATGCGTGCATGTGAGCAGTTATCTTCATGCTAATGCACAAATCGGCAAGAGCGGTGGTGACATCATCAACTCCCTGACCCGGCTAAACTTTATACGAACCTTGCCTCATGTTTGCCGGTTCCTGCTGTAGTCCAAAGTTACAAGAGAATTCCTAGTGTATTAATATGCATTGACTGGATTAATGGATACAGATATGAATTTTTTTTTTTCTTTAACATAAATAATCTTTCTTATATTTGTTTTGCATTTTTAACAATCTGTTTGTTTTTTGCTGACTATGATGATGCAATTTGGCTGCCTGAGAGTCTGTGACAATTGTTGCTCTTGTTAATCTCTTTGGGTTAATCTTTTTTTGAGTTTGAGTTCAGTGTGAGTTCAAAAATGTTTGTTTGATCTTGCTTCGGTGAAGGTAGGCGGGACAGACATCAGATCGGCCGAGGTCCTCCACATCGACACAATGGCTCGCTCTGAGGCTTTTGTCCACAGGAACTTTCTGCACCGTTTCTACACTTCTCTGCTGCCTGTGTGAGTGTGACATGAATCAGAGCGTGGGAGTCTAGGAACAGCTGCCGCTTCCATTAGCTACTCGTGGATCCTAGAATATCGCCCAACACGTCACAATATACTTTTATGACACTAACAAGGAGTCGGTGTCACGTCAACCACTTACTCACACGCACGACCGCGAGCGCAGCCTGTTGTTGTGCTGACCACTCAGAACATTATGTATACCTCTTTAAACCTTGTGATTTGGTGACATTCACACCTACCCAGCATTAGAGTTTTTTAAATATATTTCCAAATCAATGCAATAACAATCTATACAAATAGTTGGTGAACAAACATAAGCAGAAATGCAAAGACAATTACCAGTGTTTCAAACTATTAAATATTTAAGCAACAACTCGTTATAAATAATTATGTTAAAAGTCAAAATCTATCTATTCAAAATGACACGAAGCCACTCGTCCATTCTTAAACCAAAATACTGGGAGGCCTCTGGCATCCTTTACCTGCACGTTCTTCATTTGAGAAATGTTGTCAAAACAAAGGGTCCTGAAGATGCAACTTTTATTTCTTTTGAGAAAACTTTAATATATTGTGATTGCAAGAGATACTAGCCATTTTGCTAAACATTTCAACTAGCTCTCCTGGGAAATAAACTCGGGTTCCCAGGTCACCTGAAACACAACATCTCTTTGGAGGAATGTGTCCAAGAAACATCCAGAAAAGATGTCCAAGTCCCCAGATAAGGGGACTGGATTCTAATGCAGGGATCATGTTTCTACTCTACCTTAATTACTATGAGATCATTAGTGATAACTTTACAGACTTTCATAGTCTTATACAAGAGTATGAGTAGTTATCACTAATAGTCTATGAATAAAATTTAAGATATGAGTTGAACATGTATAGCTTGTATATTATAGGAACAACCGCTGGTGGCCATTGATTCTTTTTTCTTTTTTTTCCTTTTTTGTTGAAACTGCATGTAAGCTGGTAGAATTACTAGGTTCCCTGAGGAAGAATTGTGACAGTCTGGATCACTGTAAACCAGGAAATATAACCGCATGGGGGATGGCAATTTTAACACAATTCTATTCTCTGAGAGAATGGCTAGTGTCGCCATCACCTTCACTCTGTACTCAAGGTTGTGAAATTGTCCTGGTGTTCCTGCTGGTGCTGTGATTCAGGCTGATCCTCACTGAAACCTGCATGGTTCCCAGGCCTAAGGTTGCCGAGGGGGAGGGGCGTTTGTCTCTTCCATTTCGGCTTATGTCAAGAGAGAGCAGAATGTAGCAGAGGCGAGGGAGGCTGATATGCAAGAGCTTCCATCTGGTACTTAACAGTTACTGCAGCCTTGTGCTGCAGCAGGAGTTGAAAGGTTCTGAATTTACATTTATTACAGAGCTCATGTTTCTATTTGTCAAGTGGGGTTGTTTTCGACTTTGTTGAACGGTTCTATCCGGGTGGATTTAAAAAAAAAAAATAGAAACTTAGAAGTGGGACAGAAGCGCTATACAAATAAAAATTATTTGCTTACTAACTCCCACTTCCAAGATGACTCTTGTAATGCCATAGTGTCTCATGCACGTACTTGTGTTGGCTATGACAATGCCTCCTAGGTTTATGTCTGAAACAAATGTTGAACCATAGAGGGCTTCTGTATAGGAAAAAAATGTGTTGTAGTACAATTTGTTTTTTTTATTTTGTTGACTATAGAGTTTAAGAGAACCAGTTGGAAAGAAACTTACTCCAAACCAATCAAAGAGTTGAAGAATTCTGGAGATGAATCTCTTCCAGTTTGTCGTTACCCTCTGAATTTAGAAATTAAAGCTTTGAATCATTTTTGTCTCTTCCTTTGATAGTCCTGGTTGGCTTTTCAAATGATTTTCTGAAAGCTACAAATCGGTAACTTTCAAGGATGGTTGCCCCTGAACAAAACCATGTTAAAAGCATTAGGTTTCTACTGCCGTTTACATGCCCTCTACAGTAGTTTTAGAGTTGATATCGCCACGATTGTAAAAGCGGTTTCTGGATTGAAGTCTCCTACAATCAGTGGCGAATCATTAACATCTTATCCATTACACTCTCATTAATGTGCCTGTTTCCACATACTTGACTGCTTATTTCAGCTCTCCAAACTACTTGTTCTAACTTATCAGATGCCAGGTTTTCCATCAGACGCCGCTTATTAATTAACCTGGACTGTCGGAGGAAGATGGATGAAACCTTTGTCGCGCCAATATGATCTGCTTTGTAAACCCTAGTAAGATCAACTTGGGATAAATGCTAAAAGCCTTAAACTTTTAATCACTTTTGGAGGTTTTTTTTGTTTACAATTTCAACATCATGTCTAAGTTTTTGTGATGAAAAAGTAGAAAGTTTACAGAAAATTGAACCCTATACGTTTGAACCATAAACTGACACGGACCCCAGAATTCCAATAAACTGAGGCAATGGGCCAAGTAAAAACTCACACCAAGAGTGCTGTGAAGCAAAGGACTTCATGCAACACTTGGTGAACAATGGCGAGAGATGGCAACAACACTATCATATAAGTCTCTGACTGGAGTTTTCAAGGCCCCAAAAGTCTTGTGCAAAGGGTGTGAGATATTGATCATGATGGCTCATGGTTTTGCCAGAGCCCTCCTCTCTAGGATGGCCTCGATGGAGTCTAGGGGACGGCCACAGACAGAAATGTATGTATTACTTATGTTGCTCAAATTTGATGAAGGTAGATCTTTTGGACTTAATCTTTTTGAATGCAGATTGCGATCCGAAAAAGGGTGGGCACCCCTGCATTAGAGTTTCACATGCTTTGACAGTGAATGATAAGTCGATAGAATAAAAAATCTTATTATCCAATATATTATATGTATATTATATTATATGTATATTACATTACAGGAAGCTGGTCTAAAAGGTTTGGTGATCCGGTGCTGCAGCTGTCATGTGTTGCAAGCATCCAGATTCTGTATGTTGGCTTTAGGCTGTGCGTACGCACAAATCCAATCAATGTGGAATTTCACAGAGATGTGTTCTTCCCTTTCCACACACACTTGCTCCTGTGAAAATAATACATGCTCCTGTTATTAAAATGAACTTTCTTACACACACATTTATATTGCGTTCACGTATTAAAAGAACGTTCTGTTTTCATTCACATATTCGCCATGTGATGGCGGTTATATAGAAATGTGTTTTTCAGGACGTATGCCTGTACACATGAGGGAAAACAAGCTTTTTCTTTAACTTGCCCCTTTTATTTGAAACCGTTTACCTACAATTTGATAAAACTCGCTGACATGCGGGTGATTCTGTCTTACAAGACTGACATTGGTTGGCTCAGAAATAAACTGAAACTGAAAGATCCCACTAAAAAAAATTATGAATGCGAGTCGTAATTTTGTTGATTATATTATAAAAACAATTCCTGCACATTTTTTAAAAATCGGCAAGGGTCATAGCAAAGGATGTCTGTGTATGTCAGCTTTAATGTTTGCAGGAAACTTGCTTGTTTTCACTCTTTTCCTTCTTGATATAAAACCTTTTTTGTGAGCATGTATTCTTGTTTCATGAGGCCCCTGATTACAGTTCTCTCGTACAAAAAACCTATATAGAGCTAGTGTACAAGTACATATAATGTAGTGTAAGATGTATGGACTGTTTTGATTCATGTTTCACTTTAAAAGTGAAGAACTGAGGAGCAACCATAACATCCCAGATTATACTAAAACAAAATTTGGTTTAGCATAATGATTAAAACTAGAGGTCTCATTTGTCATTGGTTTCAGGGTAAAGTATTTTGAATTAATTCCACTGTTGTCTACTGAGCTACTTCACTTTCATTCATGAATAGACAGTGACAGTAATCACATCATGTGCTCTTTCACTCTCTCCAAGTACCGGCTGTTCTGAGGTCAGAACTAACTACCTTTAATCTTGTCCCAAAAAACCTCTCTTAAGCCCCCCTCTCCTCAAATTTACCCACTTTCCCTTTAAAAGACACGGTAAGCTGCGTTAGCTAACCTCTGTTTACCCAAACTATTGCTGTGCTGTTTTGTCGATTGCATGGAACACAAAGGCATTTTTATCCAACCTGACATCATCTTGCATTTCTTTGTGAAAGTTTCGTAGAATATATAATGTACTCGCAGAGCAGGGACGTCATATGACGTGAAAACATGCAGAGACCAAATGTGAACAGTGTTATCTCACACAGATGTAAAAAATATTAAACGTCCATATTGTCGAACATTTGAACATAACAATGACTTCTTCATGGACGGACAAGAATAGTATTTGGGCATTTTAGTAACGGCTTCATTTTTTTTTTCGACTTGTGTCATACAAGTTTGTCTGACATTTGAAAATATTTCGATCCAATAAATTACTGGGGGTTTTTTTGGGACCATATGTCCAATGATAGTCATCACTGCAAGTGTTTTATTATCAACCAAAACGATACCTAGATGCGAACTGGACATGCTAGGTATTTAGGAGTTCAATATTATACTTATCTGTTATTCATTTAATCCACTTTACTTAAACGGTTCCGATGTTGCCCTGAACTGCATGAATGTTTTTACGTTTATTTGCATCAATTACATGTTGACGCTTCTGATGAAGTTTCCTGAATGTGGAAAATGCAGCACTAAAACGGCAACAATTCAAGATTGTTTAAGCATATCTAGTCAAATACAATTATAAAGGGTCACAAAACAATTGCAAGTTCACTAATCTCCATGTACTGCAGTGATAAGAGTCACATGACACTGTTTTCTTCTCCAGATCCAGTTTGCGGACCAGAAGCAGGAGTTCAACAAACGTCCCTCCAAGATTGGCCGCCGCTCTCTCTCCAGATCCATCTCGCAGTCCTCCACAGACAGCTACAGCTCAGGTAAGATCCGTTTCCCCACACAAAAGATCTTCAGAGTACAGCGGCCAGTACTTTTGGACTAGAGTTTTGTTTTTGCTTTACTGTTTAATTTTCTCCACTTGGAATTTTCCTTTAGCTTTAGGAAACATGCTTTTTATGTTATTTCATTTCAGTGCCTGTCATGAAAACCAATCTTTTCTGAGTTGTATCACAAAAGCTTTACAAGGCATTTATCATGGTCTTGAAGTTATTTGATTGTCGTCAAAATGAATATTGGAGAACATTTCTAGAATGTGAGGCAGGAATTATGGCATCTCCTGGTCTTTTTGAGTCATTACTGTCATCAGTCTTCCTGTGCTTTCTCCCATGATGCCTCTGTCCCACTGTCAGTCCAAATGAGCTTTAAGAAGAAGAATGTAACTTTAGACTCAGGATTATGATCCAATCTTCTCCAGCACAGTGTGTTCTTGAACTTGCATAGTTTCGGGAGAGAACCTCTGAGATCTACAGAAGCTCCATCAACTGAAGAGAGTCGTGACTAGAGATTGTGAAGCCACCGATGAAAGCTTCTCATTATTTAGTGCTTGTCACTCAGGAGCAGACAAATCTTGAGTTTACAACAAATTGCGTGCTCTGTGCAAGTGATTCATGGTTATTGTGTTTCCATGTGATTGTTCCTTTCTGTCTGTGACAAACAAATGTCTGGTGACCTTTCATAACAAAGAAATGATGAGTCGGCACCAGCACAGCGTTCAAGGACTAGACAACCTATTTTCATACATTTCTTTAGAAACCTGCTCAATACTAATGTGCTTCTCCAGTTTAAATGTTTGTGTTGCATACTAAATGAGGTGTGATTGTTCTGATGAGACACTCATGACAACAAGTGTTTTGCAGCGGCGTCGTACACAGACAGCTCTGATGACGAGACCTCTCCTCGAGACAAGCAGCAGAAGAACTCCAAGGGGAACGGAGACTTTTGCATCAAGAACATCAAACAGGCCGATTTCGGACGCAGAGAGATTGAGATCGCTGAACAAGGTTTGTTTACAGATCTGGGCCAAAGCCGCCTCGTCTGTGGCAGTTATTAACAATTAAAAAATTTTATAATGAAAAAAACATCAATTCGTTTGTGTGTTGCAGAGATGCCCGCTCTTATGGCTCTGAGGAAACGAGCTCAGGGAGAAAAACCTCTTGCTGGTGCCAAAGTAGTTGGATGTACTCACATCACTGCTCAGACTGCAGTCAGTGCTTGCAAAGACACACACACACACACAATGACACACACAGTGACTCAAGTTGAAAATTACTATAGACCAGAATGACAAACACACACTGCCTATCCAGTGTGTAATAAGATTTCTCACAACATTTACTATGAAGCAAAGACAATCTTGACACACAAAGACTGACGACCTATATCCTTCAGAAATAATGCACATTTCACGAATAGGAAACTCGCACAATGTTATGGAAGTGCTTACAGGGAGACATGCGGAAAATGGTTCATCCGGTGATACCGCTCTAAAAGGAATCATACAAAGACACTGAACACACATTCGCAAACGGTGACATCCATAGAGGGACATAAATCAGACGCACACTAATGGATGGTTATGGACATTCACACTTGACAGACTCAAAACCCACATTTAGACACAAACACAAACTTGTGTGTCATGTCTTTCCAGGTCTTGATGGAGACTCTGTCTGCTCTCGGGGCGCAGTGTCGATGGGCCGCCTGCAACATCTACTCCACACAGAATGAGGTGGCAGCCGCTCTGGCAGAAGGAGGTGAGACGCACACGCTTCCTCCAGAACTGTTCTGACAAATGTACTGTGGTCTCCTTGGCAACAGTCTTCTAAAAACCAGCTCTCATGTGACTGTCCAGGCTTTAGTGTGTTTGCGTGGAAGGGCGAGTCCGAGGACGACTTCTGGTGGTGTATCGACCGCTGTGTCAATGTCGAGGGCTGGCAGCCCAACATGGTGCGATTTATTCATTCATTTTTTATTTTTTTTTAATAAGTGGTGTAGAAATATATCTGGATCTGTAAAACTATAACATCACATTTGAAAGAAATAGCTTCATGGATCCATCATAAGAATGATGAAATAAAAATGTACACGTACACGTTGAATAAAACAAGAGATGTCAACATTTGTAAATGTACAATGACATTCACTTAAAAACCTGACATTTCGGTTTGAAAATGTATTTAGTTTTAAAAATGAATAGAGGACAATTTAAAGCGCTATAGAAGATCATTTGGTTAATTCAAGACATTAATGGAATCTTAATGTTTTGGCAACAGATTCTGGACGATGGTGGCGACTTGACTCACTGGATCTACAAAAAATATCCAAACATGTTCAAGAAGATCAAAGGCATCGTGGAGGAGAGCGTCACTGGAGTTCACAGGTCACACTATCACTTTGAATTTCTCAATAGTCATCAGTGAATTTAGCGGCTACTGTCTTCTCGGCGCCATCTGGCGGCAAAGATGCGAATGATCATACCAGTGTAATGTTTCATTTTAGTTAGGATGAATTATAGACCAGAGATTTAGAGTTATTGTCAATCATAATTTCTCGATTATGGGTTTTGTCACTTTCTTCTGATTTTTAAGGTGATTTGCCAGCTAAGACTAATTTTCTCATCTTTTTCATCAGTTTATATTTTGTAACTAATAACCGAAGTTTATTTCAAAATGACAGAAAACAGTTCAATTTATATAGTATGTTTTCTTCCAAAAGTGATGTAGAGGCATTAAAAAGTTTGTAAATATTTCAAAGACATAACTGGTTTGTAACCCCACCATTCATTTATTAAGGGACAGTCCCTTGAACGTTGCTTACCACTCGTCTTCATTGAGAACCGTTTTACAATATACAAACTTGACTGAAGTTTTCTTTTTTAAACGCATTTGTAGTCGATAATTCATGAAGATGTCATGAATATGCTGTGGCCTAAAATGGGAAATATTTGTGTTTCTACGTGTCATTGTTTTACACTAACCGCAACATTCAAATCAGTCAATTTCCTGACTGACACTAGAGCAGCAGTGCCATTAGTGAAGCAAATTGAACTCTATGCAATTGTATATATCGTGCAGCCAAAGTGAACTCTTGATAAGAAAGTGTATATTATAAATAAATGTCTTAATGTGCTTTCACAATAAGACGTGCAACAAAACAATGAGACATGCTAAACGGGGTTATTTACACTGAGTCATGTTTATGCACACAGGCTGTACCAGCTGTCCAAAGCGGGAAAATTGTGCGTCCCCGCCATGAACGTCAACGACTCTGTGACCAAGCAGAAGTTCGACAACCTGTACTGCTGCCGGGAGTCCATCTTAGATGGGTCAGAAGCAGGAAAACTTTGTCAGTTTTATTACCTGCACAACAGTCTTAACCAATGTTTTATTCCCAGGTTGAAGAGAACCACTGATGTCATGTTTGGAGGCAAGCAGGTGGTCGTCTGTGGCTATGGAGAGGTGAAGAGACTCAGTTAGCACTCTGTTGGAAAATCTGATCTAATCATTCTTTTTATAAAACATCTAAAAGTACCTTTTCATATTTCAAGGTCCGTTTTACAGATATCAAGGAAATTTATAATCATGTACTACAATCTATTACAAACTATAATAATGGTAGACAAGTTGGAGATGTTTTTAAGTTCCTATATATAGTCTCTAAGTCGCCACGACTGATCTGTCACAGCAGTCACGGTGGATTCTCCGCCGGTGAGATACTACCTTAACTCCCTCACATGTCAATGGGTTACTAAAACACTTGCCTCACAGTTTCTGCTAACTAATCAATCTCCTGTTGGCCTTCAGGTGGGAAAAGGCTGCTGTGCCGCCCTGAAGGCGATGGGCTCCATTGTCTACGTAACGGAGATTGACCCCATCTGCGCCCTGCAGGCTTGGTACGACCCAGTTACTGGTCATCGTGTGCTGTTCCCCATCTCACTCTCATCTCTCTACAGCATGGACGGGTTCCGACTGGTCAAGCTGAACGAGATCATCAGACAAGTGGACATTGTGATCACCTGCACAGGTGAGGCAGCAGTTGAACTTTCACACCTGAGTTGACCTCTTCAGCCTGACACTGTTTCTGTCATTGGTCTGTAGGCAACAAGAATGTGGTGATCCGGGAAAACCTGGACCGCATGAAGAACGGGTGCATTGTCTGCAATATGGGTCACTCCAACACTGAGATTGATGTGGTGGGTCTTTGTTTGTAGTCATAAAAAAAGTTGACTATTTTTCTAAGTGTACGAGTACAACTTACTAAACGCAACATCTTGAATCTGCAGAAGTGAATCATAGATTTTTTTTTTTTTTGCACCTCTGTCACTGCTTAAATGGGTGCATTTATTCCACACACTCCTAGCATGAGATCCGTCCCTTTACTCCAAATGTGCATGCATGTAACTATATATTTGTACCCATAAAACACAAGGTACACATGTGTAATTGAAGACTTGTAGTTGTAAAATACTTTGTCGCTACGTCTTCAGGCTTTAAAATAAAAGTCTTCAGACAAAACAACATTGGATGCTCTCAAATATAAGGAGCCTGAGACATGACATTGTAATTTAGCGTGGAAAACTAGGTGAGCGCGCACTTGGTACATGAGATCCCACGAAAAAAATGCAGATGCACTATGGTTTTGAACCAAGTGCTAAGACCTGAAATCTACTGACTGAGCCAGTGAGGTTGATGATGCCATGCGCGCAATTGGAGAATTGAATACAGAATTAGACCTGAATAGTTATATTTTTACCATGTCATGTCTCGGGCTCCGTATATTTAAGAGAGTCTAATGTCGTTTTGTCTGAAGACTTTTCTTTTAAAGCCTGAGGAAGTTCGATCTGATGGATGTTTTGGTCTAAAGTTGTTTATAATAGCTAAAAAGTCAAAGTAGGGAGGAAGTGCTGCAGGAGCTGATTCACATCACTTGACTGATGAGAAAGAGGAGAGTAACGCCTGACTTGAGGAAAGTTAAAGGTAGTTAACTTGAAAAAAGTTTTTTTTAAGTATTTTACGACCACAAGTCTTCAATTACACATGTGTACCTTGTGTTTTATTGTAACAAATATATAGTTGCGTGTATGTGCATTTGAAGTACGGGTACAGATCAAATGCTACGAATGTGTGGAATATATGCAACTATTTTAGCAGTGCTCGAGGTGCAAAACGAATCTGTGACTCACACCTGCAGATTCAAGAGGTTGTGTTTAGTACACGTCTTCAATTACTCATGCGTACCTTCTGGATTACGAGTATGAATATGTAGTTGCGTCAATGATAGTTAATAGTACGAGTACAGATCTCATGTTACGTGTATGATGGACTTTTCAAGTCAAGTTCTTTTATTGTCAGATATGCATGTATTAAGACATACAGCATACAATAAATTGTGGTCCTCTCTGACCCATGATGCAAAACATTAAAGACATTAAACACTTAATACAATTAAAGACTTAATAGTTAAAGACTTAAACAGACATTAATTAAGACATTCAAGAAAATAACAACAATAACAAATAAATAACCAAAACAATTAAATAATCAACAAACTTACATAATTAACTTATAAACAAAAAAACAAAGAACAAAGTTAATGCACAGATAAAAAGCAGAGGTGAGATTGATGGCACCCGATCTGACTTAATACTTCCATCATTTAACCCATCACATGATCGCTCAAGATGACAAATGTATTCCGACAATATACATGTGAGCACAATCAAAATACTTTATGAACCTCAATCGGTTATTCTTGGACACCTTTACAGGCAGGGGTCAAGAGGCCAAAAGTTGTCACCACCTTAGTGAACATGTTTGTCTCCTGCAGGCCAGTCTCAGGACTCCAGAGCTCACTTGGGAGAGAGTTCGATCTCAGGTGGATCATGTGATCTGGCCTGATGGGAAGAGGATCGTACTTCTGGCTGAGGTAGGCACGCACACACATGCACTTGGGTACACAAAAGACGATATGTACATAAATAGGCAGATGGATTTCTGGAAAAAAAAACTTGGATGCGCACAAAAGTACACACAATCACTTGCACACACATACTCATTACAGTCCTGATATCACGATAAACACGCACAAGCAAGCACATAAATGTGGGAAAACGGGCACACCGGTTCACAGGTACACATGAGCATGGCAGTACACACACAGAGAGCACACATGGATGCAACAAAAGTAAACTAACATAAACACAGGTTCAATGGTCCAATTGAAAACTGCATGTGTACATGTATACATGGGAGAAGGGGAAACACACAAACTTGAGTTAAAGATGTGTGGGGTCTCTTGGTATTAAAGCTGTATTGGAAAAGGTTCAAGATTTTGATGCAGGACTGAATACATGTTGAAGAAGAAGCTAATCTACCTTTACCTGCAATAAAGTTTTCTTAGCAAGGTTAAAATCATCAGCAAAATTGAGGGTCTAACTGTGACAGAATGAGGGCAGCAGTGACGCACGCACGCACGCACGCACGCACGCACGCACGCACGCACGCACGCACGCCTCCTCACCTCTGCTGCTCCTCACACTCAGATCATCACTGACACTCCCCATCCTGAAAATAGCACATCAGTTGTTTGTGTCCTCGCGTTGTTGCTACCCATCAGTATGATGTGACACTTTTCTACAGGGTCGTCTGCTGAACCTCAGCTGCTCCACCGTCCCTACCTTTGTGCTGTCCATCACAGCCACCACCCAGGTAACTCCCTCTGGGAGAGTGCTCAAAGCATTTCACTGTAGCATTGTTGTGTCAAGCTGTGAACATTGAAACTATAAAGACGGAGCTAATAACCGTGTGTCTTCAGGCTCTTGCACTCATCGAGCTCTACAATGCTCCAGAAGGACGCTACAAGCAGGATGTCTACCTGCTGCCCAAGAAGATGGGTGAGGATCCCAATATTTTCTTTGTTGGCACTGTCTTTTCAGTCTCCCGAAAAAGGGAAAGTAGAGTTTGTACATTACTCAAGAGCGGAAGACCTCATTTGGTAAGGATGTACTAACTTTTGTTTCCCCGCTAGATGAGTATGTGGCCAGCTTACACCTCCCCACCTTTGATGCACATCTGACAGAGCTCAGCGACGAGCAGGCCAAGTATCTGGGTCTGAACAAGAACGGACCTTTCAAGCCCAACTACTACAGGTACCACAGACCCCTCCAGCTCCAGACCTGATCTCATCTTAAGACTATAATCAGCCAAAACTATCCACTTGTGGTTGGTATCATCAGAGCGTCTTAATCATCAATGCCCCCTAGATACTGCGTTCATTGAATCCAAAGAATGATGTGCTTGGAACTATAGAAATGTATGTTAAAAGCTTTCCCAAAAAAATCTAATCTGGATCGAAAACTCAAGAACAATCAATGAATACATCTTCCGAAAATAAATAAACAAAGCTCAATCAGCAGAGAATATTACCATCTTTTTAGAACTAAATAAACAAAATTGCACTATAAAAGTGTCTTTAACAAACTACCTGTGCTACCGATACCTGTGCTTTTATACAAACTGAACAACTTTTAGCCGTCTCTTGAGATGTAGCTTAAACAATGGGTCAATCTCCTTATGTTTTGGATAGGGATGTGCATCTCTCCAATATAAGAAGATTTGATACACAACTAGATACATGGGGTACATAATAAATCTGAACAATGAGCTGCTACTGAGATTCAGTTTGTCCTGATGAATGGACTCAAGTTTGTTTTTCTCTTTTCTTATATAAAGCACTATTAACTCTAAATATATATATACATTAATACACATCATAAAAATTGTATTACTATTATCATTTCCGCAATGCAGAAAACTAAATAATAGCACATTCAAAATAAAACGATTGTTTCTCTTCCACCCAACGTGAGGCCTGTCTTTGTTGCCAATGCTGTGGGGGAATATAGACATTTCTGGTCTAGTTTCACTCACCTCATAAGCTGTCAAACTCTTTGTCAAAGCGGATGTAAACACAGCTGACTGAGCTGGTCTCGCGGACATCTGTTGGTTTGGAAATAAAACGCATGTGGTTGAAGTCTGTCCCTCATCCGTGTGGACAGACTTCGTTTTTGCAGCCCCGGCATTACCCGGACGAAGGTGTTTAAAACCACCTCCAAACCCGTAATGAGAGTTGGCTCATATGTTACTCACACAGGCGGAAACACATGCACGCTACCAACATCATTCTCAGAACGAACCACAGAAACGTCCTCCGTTTTACGTTTTCTTTAATTCCCATAAACTCCTTTTGAAGGAGTAGAGGAGAGGAGAGGAAGGAGCCCCCGGGAAGATGCCTCGCCGCCTCTTTTGGGCGATCGCTGTCGAGTGCATCGCATAGGAGACCCATGTTGTGTGCGAGGGAGGCCACCTGCATCCCTCCTATATGCTCTATTGAACAACATCGGCATCAACCTGTCTTCAGCTCTAGGCAGAGCTACAGGGCGGCCTGGTCAGAGCCGAGCTCCAGGATCCTGCGTCCGAGGGTTCCGGGACCCCGCGCCAACAGTCCACCCCATCCCCACAGAACACATCCGTAGGTTGCTACAGGAGGACCCACAGCCATGGGAGAGGCAGACCCTCTCAGCACATAGTCCCAGATCTCAACCATTTTTGGGCAGACCATACCCAGATTTGCAGTTTTGCGAGCCTCCTCCTTCCCGACTCCGAGTCCACGTGAAACAGGGGCAGTTTGACTGGGAGGGCTAAGGGGGGTGGGGGGTCGAACTCCATGCGGTTTGCAACAGCGGTTAAGAGGCGTGGGAGGATGTCAAGCGGATAGACGGGGAGTTAGGATCCGTCTTGTAACACCGCCGGTCGTCCTCCTGATCATAATCGGCCCATGATCTGGGCAGACGAGGCAGCGTGGTTCGACAGGCCTTGAACGCTTCCCGGCGCTGTTTAATGTTCTCAGGAAGATCGGCAGGCCACACAATCCGCCATCACGTGATTCGGGCCTAGACAAAGAAAGCAGAGAGCATGTGTGTCCCCCCTCTCCAAGGGGGCATCACACGTGTCATGCATGCACATTTATCTACTTCAATGTTTATGATTTCACTCAACTTTGTTAGATCACTTGCCAGGAGCTTTCTCGCTGAATTGAAAAGGAGGAAGTGCGGTGGGGATTCCCCACTTTTTATAGGAAGTGGCCTGCACCCAACTGGGTGGCGAGTTCATTAGGCTTTCTAAGACGATGCATGGTCTCGAGGGTAAACCAGTAGAGAAGCAGTTCGAGAGCAGAGCACCAAATGACATAGATGTTGCTCTTATATCAGCGAAGCTATGCGGGGCTTCCAGCTGTATTGCTGATACAACAAACCAATTTAGAACTTTGTAATCAGGCAATCGACCCATTCGTAGTACATTTAGATCGGTCCAGGGGCTTGTGTATCACATCTTTTAAGTCAAAACCGATTTCCGATTCATATCGGTAATTTGTTACATCCCTAGTTATGGCACACATTTATGACATTAAATCAAACTGGTAGACTCTGGTGCCAGGACCCCCGTCTGAAAACAAAAATAGTGTTTATAGCTGTGAATTTTATCCATTTAAAAACACTTTCGACATCAAAATGAAATTCTGTGGTTAAAGGTAATCGATGTAAAAAGTATGAACTCTAGACAAATTATATTTGTATTGTATGTTGCTTTTGTCATTTGTGTGAAGTTGATAAATATATTTTAGTTTTCCATTTTATAGTAATGTGTTCTTGTAAAACTTAAGTTCTTGAATCTGAGAGAAGTGAAGGAGAATCATCCTTTTTTTTTCTTTTTTTTTCTCTCAAAGGTATTAATCCAGCGATGGACTGAACATCAGAACCACACAGACTCGCAGAGAGGAGGCGCTGGAGAACGGACTCAACTCATCTGCTTTGTATATGAATGAGGGGCTGAGCTTTGGTTCGGCTCCTTTACTCTTATCCGGCAAACATTTCTCGCAGCCCTCACTTACACTCGCCTTCTTCTCTTGCTGTTCTTGTGTTTGTCCAGTTGCGCGTCCATCCTATTTTGCCATCGCCAGATATTTTATTGTTTTATTTCAACACTAAGTCTACAAATATATATATAAATACATAAAAAATATAAATGCTTCACAAAAAAAATGTTAATCAGAGACTTTTCTTTTGGTGACGGTGACTTTTTTTTCATCATATTTTTTTCTACTTGTATCATTTGAGGGCGGGGCTAAATAAATTGGGCGGGTGTTAGGTAGGAACTCAGGGTCCAATCATATCGTATTGATTTATTTGTTATGATCCTTGTTTTCAGGCTGACTGTTTTTATTTCTCTGCTAATGTTTGTCTGTGTTAATGTTAAATATTTGTGTGACAATTCTCTTCTGGCTGATCAATGCGGTGGCCACATCCATTTTTTGCATAACGCAAAAGTTAACCTGTTGGTTTTGCAAAGCTACCTCCCACAGTGTAATATTTCTAAATAATCGTAATTTGACTTCAGTAGTCTGGCTGTGAACCCACAAAGTTACCAAGGTAAAATAGATTTCCCTGTCTTCAAGATATCGGTTTAGGCAAACTCACACTGTGCCATCTCCGAGAATTTTAATTTATTCTTTACATCTTTCGATGTTTTGCTGCCTCACGCGAATAATCTACACTCCTTACTTGAACTCAAGTGCAAAAATAAAGGCTAGTAAACATCATCTTTCTGACAACAAGAAATAGCACAACAGTTTATCAGGCGCTCCATTTCCTGTTCAGTCTCCTCAGCGCCACTGATCCCAGCCCATGTTTGTGTGTCTAAATTTCAGTCGTGTCGTTGTTGTTGTGATCCTCAAACTTAAGTCTTATTTTGTGTTTTTGCAAGTTCGTCATGAGGCGTGGCCTTTTCTGAGTGATTCCCGAAAATGATCTAAATGTCTCTATAAAGATTGTGTGTAAACTTTTTTCAGACATGGTTGTTATGAGCTGCCTCAGGATGTTGGCCTGTGCGCCGGGGGGCGTTCATAACATGCTGCGGGAGCGCGCTCACACCAGCATCGTATATGTATATAAACTCTATACAGATATGAACACCTGTAGAAGGACGACGAAGAATCATCTCCTGTATTTATTGTTTCCTCTGATCTGTTTTGATTTGTGGAAAACAAGATGACGTTCGACAACGAGCAATAATTAAAGAATTCTGTAATCTGATACGAATAAAGATGCAAACAATTCTAATGCCTATGTCTGGTTAATGCCCTCATGTCGCTTCGTCCTGAGATGGTTACCCAGTACGTTACTGTACTAATGCTTACATCTGCAGTTTTCAATTGACTGTCAACACTGTAATTGCAGTTGGGCCTGGCTTGTATTATAACTGTGGTTCTAGTATTACCTATTTATGAGGACACATGTAGGCACATGGTTACCCTTGTAATAATGCTTAAACCATCAGCTTCGTTCATAGATGTTGAGTGGCAGAATATTTAAAATGTGAAAGTACATTTTCTAAAGTGATAAGTAAATTGACAGAAATACGAGCGCGGTTTAAAGTGAAATGTAGGATCAAGTAACCAAAAAAAATAAAACCAAATCCGTTTATCATAAATGTCCCCTGAATTGTGTACTGAGAATATTTTTCCCATTTCATCATTTTTAATCTTTATTAAAAACCTCTCACTTGCATCGAGCGTCCTTGGCGATTCTACCATCGAGCTAAATGTACCGAGTGACTGCCTTCCCTTGACTCCGCCCTCTCAGGGCGACGGTGGATCCTGAATCGAACACACCAGCAGGGGGGGTTGGTGGTCTGCAGTGGACCTACAACTCGGGGTCTGGAGGCGGTTCGGCGGAGCGGCATGTAGCAGCCAGTGACCCGGAGAGATGCAGGAGGACACGGAGCTTCCGTTTCTCAACAACCTCAACGACACCGGTGACCGCGCGAGGTCGAGGGGGAAAGATGCGTTCAAGGACCCGCAGAAGGAGTCTGAGGTAAACATGCTCTTATAGATATATATGTGTTTTGTCTCAGAGGGGCTTTGAGCAGCTGACCGACCCTTGGCTGCGCGCAGACACCCCGCTGTTATTTTGGAGTCGCTTCTAAAAATAGCTGTGGAGGAGCTGGAACGACCACCGCAGCACCTGGAGACACGTTCACGCTCGTGCTCCTGGGATTCACCTGATCAATGATCACGTGACCACGAGCGATCATTGATCTGTTCACCGCTAGAACAAGCCTGTTGTCGAGCCTGTGCTCACGCGGAGTGAAGCAGCTGCTGTTGAGGAATCAAACCAGCGTCAGTGATGTGACAGGACGGGCCGGTACACACGCACGCGCACACACACACTGTAGTGCAGAATGCTGGGACCGCTCATTTGTTTTTGGAATGTATTTAAAGGTCTTGTTTGGGGGAATCACAATTATTAGTTTAATTTAATTTAATTCAGCTTCGATGTATTGCTCATTAACAACAGGTGATGTGAGGAATCCAACCATATTTATAGTGGAGGGACATTTTATGGTTGATGATCAATGAAAGTTGAGTCTTGCTCAGGACTTCTTTAAAGTTCTTCAAAGCTGTCCATTCACTGTCAGTGTTGCTCAAGGGCAGGACTTGATGTATGGGATTTGAACAGCAACTACATGTTCATCAGCTATTATCATACTCGAGATCATTTTCAACGTCTCTGGAGTTCAAGCAACTTGGCTGGGCAGAGCAGGAATTGAACCAGCAACCTTTTCATTGATGTTTTAATCTCTTTGTTGCAAGTTAGAGGAGCTGAGAGTTCTGCTCAAGGGCTGCTGTATGTGTTTAGTTTTACTTTTTTCATGTGTTTGTGGGAATGTTTTGAAAATGTGACTTTGTGTGTCTGTTTGCTTAAGGTGTGTTACATACATATCCTTGTTTAACGGTTCAAATAAGTGTCTGAGCAGGTGTTTTTAAATTACTAACTGTTGTGCAACATTGTGATGTTCATGTTTACATTTGTGTTTAATTTAATTTTTTAAATACTCACGTTCATTGTGAGTTTTTGTGTATGTCTGCAAATGTATGGTTTAAGATTAAGTATGTTGCTTGTGTGTGTTCGGGTGAACATACAACCAATCCTAGTGTATGTTAAAAATTGTTTATATTCTTGTGTGCACATATGTGTGTTTGAGTGTACGTGTGTGTTAGTTTATTTTAAAATGTGTGTGTTTGTCGTCGGTGTGATTCCCAGTGATAATGTTTTTGTTGAAGTTCAAAAAAAGCAGGCTCATGGGCCCCGGGGAGACATGGAGTTAAACCCAGGAGCAAAAGTACAGCTCTGGTAACAGATATTTACTGAAAATGCTTGAAGAAGGAAAGAAAAAGACGTTATAGTGATGCTCAACATGGGTCAGCATAACTCCCATGTTGTCGTGGAAACGGAGTTTGACTCAAATTCACGTTAGATGTGGTGGATCGACACTGACGTTGCGTTTGCTTGAAGTTGGTATTTTTAGACGCACACACACACACACAGATACACTTCAGGAACGTCACGCTGAGCACATCCTTATTTACAGATCTTTTGGCTCCAGATATACACACACACACACACACACACACACACTCCTGTGCCGGGACGGCCTCGAGAGGATCATGTTTTTAATTAAGAGGAAGTGAATATTGAATGATTCAGACGACACTGACTTTAATTGGTGACGTCGTCGTGAAAACAGGATCATAACAGCACCGTTACAGGCTGTTGTCCATGTCATTCCAATGGAATTTTCCACAGTTGTTTCAGCTGTTGTACTACGTTCAGTTTCAGATATTACAGCGTAAAACCTAATCCAGCTAGCCTGAATTAAAACTGTGTCGAGATAACGCAGCACCTTTCTGACGACACCATCATGAACAGCATATCACTACACGTTCTAATTCTAATCTTCTGAACTGACGTGTACCTCTTGGACATGCCAACAGTCGTGGCATGGGAACAGCACTGGATATTTTTGTGTGTGTTACGTTGACTGGCGCCTGTGAGTGTGAACAGCTTGTGTGTGTGTCAACACGTGGGTGTTTTCACGTGTGTGATCAGCAGGAGATGTTCCTCATGAGTCGTCTCTCCTCAGAGCTCCATGGAGTCTCCCAACCTGGAGTTCGAGTACGGAGACACGGACCTGCTCACCGCTGAACTCTCAGGTGAGTCACACCACCGACTCACAAACATGAGCTGCTGATTCTTCTTTTTTTAAATGCTAAAGTCAAATGTCATATATTATTAGCTATGTTCTCCTCTATCATCAACACAGGGTTAAGTGTGTATAAGCATCTCAGTCACATTAGCATGTATGCTACCTGATGTTGCATCATTATTTTTGAGTCAACCTGGGAGCCACATCCGTAATATAATATTGTTTTTAAACACTAATGCTAGTTAACATGACACCATTACCGTGGGCGGAACTTGAACTTGTGTTGTTGTTCTGTCCTTCTTTTTCAGAGTTGTACAGTTACACAGAGGAGCCAGAGTTCGCCCTCAATAGAGACTGTTTTGAGGATGACTTCAAGAGCCACGGTATTGACACACCATGACTGAGTACATGTGTGCTATGTTTAAAGGGAAACTACTGTGTTGATTTGAGTGTCTTAAATAGATCTTTGACCTATATTGTTCTCTTTAGTAATTGTTTGTTTGTACAAAACTCTCTTTTCATTGAAATATTTCCATTAGATAATGTGCTTAAGCCCCGCCCACTGAATAACCCCTTTTTTCTTGGAGATTAAATCTTGATTATCATAACCACACCCACTCTGCTGTGATTGGTCAAACATCTGTTTGTCACCATCAATCCCGGAAGTCTCCACCTCCACGAGACTTGTTGTATAAACAAAGCGGGCGCAATTACAGCTGGCTGGAGGAGGAGTGAAGCCATTATTGCGTCATAATGGACTTCCCTCTTGTAACCTCTAATTCGCCAAGATTTCAGACTGGGATGAACTTTTTTAGAGTAATAACTGCAAAACATGGTCAAGATGAGGGACTTACTGCATCTTGGAGAGGAAGACTTCAACGTTTGAAACATGTGAGTGAATCAGAAGAGTTGGGTTTTCACATTAGTTTCCAACCTCATTCTTGTGTCAGGGTTCGACATTACCTTAACACCTCTTCCAGAACCTGTATCAAAGCATCTGACCTTCAGATGAAGCAAGCGACATGAGCATCTGAACAGAGCTCTCTCAGTACTGTTGAGAAAAAATCTTCCCTGTCTCTCAATGATGGTCTAAAAAAAACTTTTACTAATTTCTACTGTTTTTGTGATAACAATATTTCAACATTTCAATTAATTCTTAAATATATATATTTAATCTTGCAATATTTTTATTTTCTTCGTTTTCAAGTAATTTACTTCAATCTAGATGACCCTGGTATCTTAAAATAAAACATTTAATTATTTTCGAACACTTATACTGTTGTTTTAAATATATAAATACACGTTTTCCTACTGTTTAGCTAAATTAATTGAATATAACCATCTTATGCATTACTTTGTCCATTAAATCAAATATATTTTCTTAAATTTCTTCAAATTAATCTAAAAGCCTACATTTATCGAAATTAATACTGATTATTGTTGTGAATACAGGGGATATCTTTTTTATTTTTTATTTTAATTCATCCTCAAATAATGCTTTTTCGTTATATTTCCTCTTTTTCTCACATTTTGGTACATTTCAACGACAATTTATTCTTAGTTTACTCCTAGTAAAATGTTAATTCATATTTCAAAAATCATTTCTCAATTGCTTTCAATTAATTAATTAATTTCATTATTGTTTTGACACACTCAAGCATATTTTATGGTGGAAATGTATTTTAATGTCATTTGTTTATATAAAAGTAAAACCTTCCTCTGTCACCTTTCACCACCTGCAGCAGGGGGGCGCCGGTGGAGCGAGCTGGCCGTTGATAAACAAAGGACCTACGTGATGAGACTGCTGGACGCTCTGGAGGTGACAGACCGAGACAAGCGGCTGAAGGTGTCCAGAGCTATTCTCTACCTGGCTCAAGGTCAGTGGCATCTTGACCCCAGATGACACGATAGATCATTTTAACAATAATAGTCATAATGTTTATTACCGCAACTTCTGTGCAGGGGTGTTTGACGAGTGTGACACCGAGGGTGACGTGCTGCGCTGGTCCAGACACAATGTCTTCCTGCTCTACGACCTTGGCATCTTCACAGCACTCCTGGACCTGCTCAGCATGGAGATGGAGTAAGCTCCTTCAAGAGGTCCATATTTTGTTCTAGAGTGATTTTTAAATCTGTTTTTGTGTGTAGCAACAGTCAGGCGTGCAGCAGTGCGGTGAGGAAACCTGCCATCTCTCTGGCAGACAGCACAGAGCTCCGGTGAGAGTCAGAAGATCAAACAGATGAGACAGAAGTCATCGTAAAATCGCACACCTTTCATGAGTCAGCTAGTACCATTTGTTCTTCTGGTGGATCTGGTTCTCACTATAGGCTGGAACTTAAATTGCCTCAGGAGCCACATCATCTCACCCTGTCTCAACTTCTCTTTACTCTTCCAGAGTGCTGCTGAGCATCATGTACCTGATGGTCGAGACCATCAGAGTCCAGACTGAGGATGACAAACCGGAGTGGAGGGTGGCTCGAGACGCCTTCAGGAATGAACTAGGTTTGTGTGTTTTTACGGATTAAATGGATTGTTCGATGTGACCTCTGACCTCTTCAGGAGCCCCCCTGAACAACGGAGAGCCGTTTGCTCTGCTGCTCTTCACCATGGTCACCAAGTTCTGCAGCATGAATGCTCCACACTTCCCCATGAAGAAGGTTCTGCTGCTGCTGTGGAAGACTGTGCTGGTGAGGAAGTGTGTGTTTTGTGTCCAAAGAGAGTCACAACAACTTTTCCTGGCGAGGCCAAAGATCTGCTCTTAATTCTCCACTCTGGCCTAGGAATGTCTTGTAACGTCGTTTCTGTCTCCAGTTCACTCTGGGCGGCTTCCAGCAACTGCAAGACCTGAAGGTCATCCGGCGCCAGCGCCTGGGTCTGCCGCCGCTGCCCGAGGACAGCATCCAGGTGGTGCGAGCCATGAGGGCCGCCTCACCGCCGGCCTCCGCCATGGAGCTGATCGAGCAGCAGCAGCAGCAGAAGAGAGGACGACGCAGCCGCCGGGTAAAGCAGGACACTCCCTTCAACACTTGATAACTGCACTCTGTGACCATGGGTCCACCTGCTGGTTTTTTCAACTGGAAAAATACCATGTGCCACCTAGTGGTGAGCCTAGGAGTTGCAGTATTTTAAAAGATCTTTCCTTTTTTTTTGGCACCTATAGTCCTAAATTCATCCTCTATATGGGTATCATACACTTGTCACAGGGGTCATTAAGTTCAACAAGTTTCCAGGTCAGTGGTGGCTGTCACAGAAGATTTAGCCAGTGGTCCAGAGGACAGAGCTCCTGTGAACAGTGATTAGCCAACTTCATAAAACATATACAGACACGGAGTTAAACCACTTCTCTCTCGTTCCCTTTCAATAGGTGTCTCATGCTGTTTCTATGGTCTCTCATCTCTCTCTCTCTGGTGTCTTGGCTGTCTCTCTCTGGTTTCTCATGCCGTCTGCATTATGTCCCCACAGAGTGCCTTTGTTGATAGCTTGGAGGGAGACGGTCCTTTTCCCAAGAAGCAGGTGTTTAACCATAATGCCCCCCCCCCCTCTCACACTGCTGCACAGAGCTGAACACGTCTGTCTCTTATGTCCTGTCCACTCCTGTCCTCTCTGTTATCTCAGCGGCTTCTGCTTCACTCAAACTCTTCATAAAACTTCATTGTTTTGGACTTTGATACAAATCTTGTGGACTGAGTTTGTGTCCAGCCTTAGTCGGCTAGATATCCTGCATGTTGATTTGTTCCTCTTTGTCCACCGCGTCTCAAGCATCTTGTAAGTCTCATTTCTAGAAATGTAAGAATTCACAAAATACTTGACATGCTTGCACAAGTCCCTCTGTAAGCCTCCCCATCTAGAGAAGGACCTCTCTTTGGATAATGTTCTGTTCCAGAGCATTATAGCCTCACCACTTGAATGCAGCTTTGGATGGTGTGTTGCCCAACCCTTCTGGTGATGTACCCTTGAGTTAGCTTCTAAAATGTGTCCCTGTCTCTTTTGTATTTTGGGGTGTTTCCACTGAGCAGTCCAGGTAGGTTCATCTCGGTTATTTAGATAAAAGTGCATTTCCAGTGCTAAAAGGTGTCGAAATAACTATCTGATCTGGACTTTGTTTAGCTTGCTAGGCTATACTGAAGTATTGGTACTGATCCACAGGCACTGCTGATTAGTAAAAATTAACCAAACCATCCGAGTTCTTTGCGAGAGCTGCAACAGTAGCAGTACAACAAAAACAGTGTAGTATATATAGTACAAGTATAATCAACCGTGAGTGAAAGGAGACCACTGATCGATGAGGAGGTACAGCATTTCTTGCACTCTTCATAGAGAAGGGCGATCAGGAGACAACTTACCGTATGGTGTCGAACAATTGCAAAAGCAATATTGAGAACTGTTTACGTCCCTCAGAAAGGATACAACATCAGTGGGGACACAAGAAAGGTCTTCACTACCAGAGACAAAACTACCCGCACCATCCGGTGGAAACATGCTCCTGAGAATGAAACCCAACCTATTTGATCCTTTGATGATATAGCTCTTTCAGTCATTCTGCTTAGACCTTTTTGATACATTCTTCTGACTCTGATGTTCTATTTTCATCCTGAATATGAACCTTTGACCCTCTGATAGTGCAACCCCAGTGACTTTCCCAGTTATTACACTAATTAAGCCATTTCGACATCTATTAATCTTTATCATATCTCTCGTTCTCTCTGTCTTCTCTACACCTCCCCTGCTGGGTGTACATAACAGCACTTTATTGTCCAGCTATTGTTGATTTCCCTCTAGTTTTCACCCGACGTTGTCCCTTCTAGATTCTTGTCATTGAGTTCCCTCTGCTGCTTCTTAGAGACCCATAAAGGTTTCACCTTGACACGGTCTGTCAGCCGGCTCATGCTTGATGCTTGTCACACTTGTTCATCAACTGATGAAGACGTTTGATAGTGGGATGAATCAGACAATGGATTTATCAGCATGGCCATATTATATGTGTAGCGGAGAACTTGGCTTTTGCATGTCAGTTGTGGCACAAAAAAGCATGTTAAAGAGAACATTGTACTTGAGCTTTGTGTGAAGAATGAAATGAAGGAAAAAAAACATGACCTGTAAGCTGAACACTGGATGTATTGTTTGATGGAGATATTGTTGGATCAAAATTTTGAAAGGATGTATTGTTGGATAAAGATACTGTTGGATGTTTTATTGGTTGGAGATATGATAGGATGTATTGTTTGATGGAGATACTGTGGAATGTTCGGTAGGTTGGAGATACTGTAGGATGAATTGTTAATTGGAATACTAGAGGATGAAATGTTGTTCTATGATGTATTGTTGGATAGAGATACTGGGATGTATTGATGAATGAAGATACTGGGATGTATTGATGGATGAAGATACTAGGTTGTAGTGTTGGATGGAGAAACTAGGATGTAGAGTTGGATGGAGATACTAGGATGTAGTGTTGGATGGAGATACTAGGATGTAGTGTTGGATGGAGATACTAGGATGTAGTGTTGGATGGAGATACTAGGATGTAGTGTTGGATGGAGATACTAGGATGTAGTGTTGGATGGAGATACTAGGATGTATTGATGGATGGAGATACTAGGACATATTGTTGGATGTATATACTGGGATGTATTGATGGATTGAGATACTAGGATGTAGTGTTGGATGGAGAAACTAGGATGTAGAGTTGGATGGAGATACTAGGATGTAGAGTTGGATGGAGATACTAGGATGTAGTGTTGGATGGAGATACTAGGATGTAGAGTTGGATGGAGATACTAGGATGTATTGATGGATGGAGATACTAGGACATATTGTTGGATGTATATACTGGGATGTATTGATGAATGAAGATACTGGGATGTATTGATGGATGAAGATACTAGGTTGTAGTGTTGGATGGAGAAACTAGGATGTAGAGTTGGATGGAGATACTAGGATGTAGTGTTGGATGGAGATACTAGGATGTAGTGTTGGATGGAGATACTAGGATGTAGTGTTGGATGGAGATACTAGGATGTAGTGTTGGATGGAGATACTAGGATGTATTGATGGATGGAGATACTAGGACATATTGTTGGATGTATATACTGGGATGTATTGATGGATTGAGATACTAGGATGTAGTGTTGGATGGAGAAACTAGGATGTAGAGTTGGATGGAGATACTAGGATGTAGAGTTGGATGGAGATACTAGGATGTAGTGTTGGATGGAGATACTAGGATGTAGAGTTGGATGGAGATACTAGGATGTATTGATGGATGGAGATACTAGGATGTAGTGTTGGATGGAGATACTAGGATGTATTGATGGATGGAGATACTAGGATGTATTGATGGATGGAGATACTATGATATAGTGTTGGATGGAGATACTAGGATGTAGTGTTGGATGGAGATACTGGGATGTATTGATGGATGGATATACTGGGATGCATTGATGGATGGAGATACTGGGATGTAGTGTTGGATGGAGATACTAGGACATATTGTTGGATGGAGATACTGGGATGTATTGATGGATGGAGATACTAGGACATGTTGTTGGATGGAGATACTGGGATGTAGTGTTGGATTGAGATACTAGGATGTAGTGTTGGATGGAGATACTGGGATGTAGTGTTGGATGGAGATACTATGATATAGTGTTGGATGGAGATACTAGGATGTAGTGTTGGATGGAGATACTAGGATGTAGTGTTGGATGGAGATACTAGGATGTAGTGTTGGATGGAGATACACATACTGTGGTAGGACTGTTGGATGGAAATACAGGAGTGATAAATACAATTGAGGATAGCTGAGTGATTTTGGACATGGATGGTTGCTTTGTAGTTGGTAAAATACTAATTTACTGGACAGACGTATAAATGGATGAACGGAATGTATAAATAGGTGGACACTGTTAGGATAAATTGAATTGTTTGCATGGATATTTGACTGAACTGTTTGATGCTTTTACTTGATTCTTGGTGTTTGATTGACAGCTTGATAAATGGATCCATTGTTTGATGAATAATGAGGTCAATAGACAAAGAAGGGGTGAACGTGTGTCTGGTTGATAGGGTGAATGTACAGATGGAGGTAGAGATAAGGTTAGTGAATGGTCAAGAAATGGGTTGAGGAATAAAAAACTTTTGGATGGATCGATTCACGAAAACAAGTTTTTAACAGTACTATGGGAACTTCTCCATTGATGGAAAGATGAAAAGACTTAGAGAAGATGGATTTGCCCCCACTGAGGTCTGACAGGTGCTGTCCTCTCTCGCTCCCTCCTGCTCGCCCAGCCTCTGGTCAAGCAGGACAGCCTGGACACCTACAATGAGCGGGACCCCTTCAAGAACGACGAGTCCCGAGACGAGGAGGAGGACTCGGAGGAGAACGACAGTGGCATTGAAGGCGAAGTAGACCCTCTAGACCGTGATGTTATCATACAGCCTCCGCCCCCTCCTCCTCCCCTTAGACCTGCAACCGAGAAGGTCAACTTACCGAAGGGACTGCCCTGGGCGCCCAAAGTCAGGTGAACACTTTGTCTTGGACCACAGTCTCATGATGTTTACGCTATATATATATTTATTCCAGTATATATCCTCAGATTACAATGATCTGTGATCATGTGTGTTCATAGGGAAAAGGACATTGAGCACTTCCTGGAGAACAGCAGAAACAAGTTCATTGGCTTCACTCTGGGAAAGTAGGTCCAGCTCAGGTTTTCCACTCAGATGAATCAGTTGTCACCATCGTCATGCTCTTGCTGCTGTGTGTGCGACAGTGACACGGAGACCCTGGTGGGTTTACCCCGCCCCATCCATGAGAGCGTGAAGACCCTAAAACAGGTGAACATTTTTCTGGTTCTGATGTGGAACTATCATGATCTGGTTCTACAGCCAGTCTTTTCTCTGCAGCACAAGTATGTGTCCATCGCTGAAGTTCAGATGAAGAGGGAGGAGGAGCTGCAGCAGTGTCCACTTTCTCTGGTGAGACCTATCCTTTCTTGTCAGATTCACCCAGAAGGTCATTTATCCAAGGCTTGGAATCGAGCCTCAGGTTCTTCTTGTGGGAAAGATGTTTATGCCTCCTGGTCTTAACCAGGTATGCAAGTGCTGATGCTTATATATGTCCAGGGGGAAGAGGAGGTGGAGGAGACGCCTGCTGAGATGTTGTATTTGGGAATGCTGCCGAACCTCTCACAATATGTGGTGAGTTACATGGATCATGTAGATTTAAGGACTGCTTTACTGGGTCTAACTGACAACTTGTTTCCTGGTCCAGATCGCTCTCCTCAAACTACTGCTGGCTGCTGCTCCGACCTCCAAAGCTAAAACTGACTCCATCAACATCCTGGCCGATGTGCTGCCCGAGGAGATGCCGTGAGTCTGATCACCTTCGTGAGAGCTCGTGAACGATCTCTTGCCCTTCTTGAAGTCTTCACTTCACTGTTGGATTCTTGTGATCTCAAGCCTTTTTACATTTCAGCATTATCCCAAGAGATCAGGATTATACCAAATGTTTAGATGTTTCTCCATCGTGACTTTTGTAAACATCTGGATTATTAGTCTGTTCCCCAGTCTCTGTGGATTATAAGCATTTGTTTGAGAAACGTATTATACCTTCAGAGATTCATGTAGAGCCAGAGTACACAGTCTGGTTGTCTTCTTACGAAGTATTACTGTCCCCAACTTCTTCTAACTTTTGATTCATCAATGTGTGTGTGTGTGTGTTCACCAGCATCACAGTCCTTCAGAGTATGAAACTGGGGATCGATGTGAATCGTCACAAAGAAATCATAGTGAAGGCCATCTCTGCTCTTCTGCTGCTGCTGCTCAAACACTTGAAGCTCAACCACATCTACCAGGTCTCTGATACACACACGCACACACACACACACTTTTACAACTATGCGTTGTTATTCCACTTTCTACACCAAATGTTCTACTTTCTGCCATGATACTAGCAAAATAGCAATATTACCCCTTGCATACCAGTAAGCTACTTTCTAGCTTCAATACAACTTGCAACCTTGTCCTCAACTAGTAGGTCAAGACGTAAAGTGGGTCGTGAAGACAATTAGAGTTGGTTTGCTTTTATTTTGAAGACTAGTTAAACGGTGGTCATAAGTTAAAAAACTTAAATTTATTTATTTAGACAGCTCTACAGACCAGGAGGCCAAACATGGTGGTTCAAATAAAAGATTGTCAGCCCTGATAAATACAAGGACTTTATTAACATAACACATACCTGAAAGTAACTTTATTAATGATTATGTGACTTAACCTGATATTCCTTATTTGTAATGTATAGTCCTTTGGGATGTACTAATTTCAACAACTAACGAAACATATTATTATTATAATAAAATGGTATATGTTACCAGAACCGAATGGGTAAGAAAGGTACTAAAAAGGCGACAGTAAAGACACTAAACATAAATAAATTAAAAATTCTTGAATCCTCACATGAACCGAGCATTTCTCACACTAATCCAGCTGATGGATTCATGGAAACATTTTTTAATCCGCTCTGATGGAGGTGGATTGTAAATCTACCTCATGAGAGTTAATCTCTTGCGAGTTGACCTCCAAGACTTATTTGTCATGTTGTTTATTCCTCCTTGTTTTTCACTTGACAGGCTTCGCAAAATCCTGTTTGACTGTTTTAGAACGCAATCAAATAAACAGGGATGTGTTTTGTCGTGCAGTTTGAGATTGTCTCCCAACATCTGGTATTCGCCAACTGCATCCCACTCATTCTGAAGTTCTTCAACCAGAACATCATGTCGTACATCAGTGCCAAGAACAGGTTTGTTTGACTGACACGGATTTATTAACCTGCTAGTAAAACAAAAGGGTGCAGATGATTTGAATGCACATAAAATAAGGATTCTTAATATTATTTCAAGTCCTTTATTAATTATGAGGCCCATAATCAACCTGAATTCGTTTTTTGGGTTATTTTGTTTTCTAATTTCAGCCTCTATTTGTATGATCAATGTGAAACTATGGTTTTCCTCTCTTGAAGTATTTGTGTTCTGGACTTCCCCAACTGTGTGGTCCACGAGATGCCGGAGCTCACAGCGGAGAGTCTGGTGAGCTGAGGTCTCCCTCATGACCACTTCTGTCATAATGTTGGGTGCTAATGTTGCTGCAGGAAGCTGGAGACGCAAACCAGTTCTGTTGGCGGAATCTTTTCTCCTGCATCAACCTACTGAGGATCCTCAACAAGCTGACCAAGTGGAAGCATTCGAGGACCATGGTCAGCCAATATTCTGACGCCTCAAGGCCATTTGGTGCTCACACGACTTTGCTGATTACAGATGCTGGTGGTGTTCAAGTCTGCCCCCATCCTGAAGAGGGCGCTGAAGGTAAAGCATGCCATGATGCAGCTCTACGTCCTCAAGCTGCTGAAAATCCAGACCAAGTACCTGGGCCGCCAGTGGAGAAAGAGCAACATGAAGACCATGTCAGCCATTTACCAGAAGGTCCGACATCGGCTCAACGACGACTGGGCATACGGGAACGGTAAAACATGGGAAGATGCTGGACCATTTGAGCTGAAGGTATGACTCGGGGTTTCTGTGCTTCTCAGATATCGACGCTCGGCCCTGGGACTTCCAGGCGGAGGAGTGCGCTCTTAGGGAGAACATTGAGAAGTTCAACAGCCGCCGCTATGACAAGAATAAAAACGGAGAGTTCACCCCGGTGGACAACTGCCTTCAGAGCGTTCTAGGTCAACGGGTGGACCTGCCGGAGGACTTCCACTACAGCTATGAGATGTGGCTCGAGAGGGAGGTCTTTTCACAGCCCATCCAGTGGGAGGGACTCTTGCAGGGGCAGTGACGGAGGGCACTGGGGGACACTAGGCACCTCCTGTTGTCCTCACACACGCAGGTGCCTCTAGCGTCCTTAGTGGTACCAGTAGTAGCGCAGAAAAACCAGCAGGTGGTGCTGTAGCCAGAGCAAATGTGACAAAAGTTTGTTTTTATCTTCAGTACGGTTGTTGATGCATCTCTATTGTCGATGTTTATGTTTGTCCAGACTGAAGCCCCTACCAGTGGCTCTGCATGGAACACTACCTGCTATAAAACAACACTTTCTATGTGGTTACAGGTTTGAACCCTGTCCCACTGAGCAATAATCTGACTTGCAGATCTCAACACAGCACCATCACTCTGAGGGTGTAAGTCACTCAGGATGTTTTTTAAACCTTCCAGGTCAATTCTGCACCTCATAATTAATCATTATATATACGTATATATTATTAATGCAAAGGCAGATAGAGAAATGATTTCCAAGCTGCTGATTGAATGTTGTTCTTCTCAGCCTGCAGGGTAAAAGTGTGGCGTGAGCATTGATAAACTAGCTTCTGTATTCATGACCATAGAGAGCTAGATTGTGAAAGTTAGTAAATTGCTTCTGATCTCTTCTCTATTGGCCAAAACCTTTAGGGTGCCCAGTCAACTGAGATAGTTTTTCCTTTAGACAGAATCAATCGGGCCAATTTCCAAAAAAAAACGGTGGCTCCAAGACCACCAGATGAGTGCCCCAAACTAGACTCGATCCTTGGCTGCACGATCTGGTTTTTAGGTCTAATGATCATTGGTTTGTGTTGAGATGTGAAGCCACAGGTTAAAGGAACAGCACCCCCAACTCTCCGGGTCTCTCTAGGGAAGATTTAAACATTTATAGAAAGTCATAACAATGAGTTCATAAAGCTGCAGTTCTCGTGAGAAGCTCAGTCGCCCTCTACATACTCAGACCACAGCTAATCAGATAACATAGGATGAAAAAAAAAAAAGCAATATTGTGAGAAATAATCTGCCTCGCAACAGCACAACACACTTGGCCTTATATCCAGGCATCACATTTGAGCACAGATTTGATCACTTGAATCTCCGTTCTCTTTTTGGATACGTCATGAGGTCAGAGGTCATGTATTATTTCTGTACAAAACAATATGCATGACTTTGTCACGTCGTCGCCATGTTCCAGTCGTATATTTGTGTGGAGAGAAAATATTTATTAGATATTTATTGAGAGGATGTTGCATATATCTTTAGAGGAAGATGCTTAAAAAAACCTATTTACTTGACGTCTCTGATTAAAAATTGTAACTTTATTTTATTTTTAAACTTGTGCCAAATAGTTTTAGGAAAAATATTAATAGAAGAGAATAGTTGTTTTTCTACAATTTCATATCTTTAATATATTTACATAGATATGAATCAATAATGTGCTATACATGTGCTAATCCTTAAAGAAATATATAATACCAAACATAAGACTACCCTAGCTAAAAAAAATGGTTTATACAAAAACAGTGTAAGGGGATTGTTAAGGATTATAAGGGAATTATTTTTGTTATTTAGATACTTTTAAACCCAGATTTGACTCACTTTTATGAAAGGAAAATAATAATTTGTGCAGAATTGTTTTGGTAACGCTGCAATAAAATGAGCACAATGAGAATGTTGTTTTCAAATGAACAAATGTTTATATCTCGCTGATAAATAAATTCTCACTGGTGACTGTCATCAGGAATGTGTGCAATAAACTCTTCCTTACACAAATGAAGATTGATGTTTGACTTCACTGCTGACACACAGTAGGGATGCTGACCACCCATAAATGTCGCATGAATTCCCCGCCAGCCAATGTTGAATCCCTGCTGAAGTTGAGGACACAGTTGGGAGCTGCTACTATTTGTGACCTGCATGTTTCAAAAGTTTGCTCAAGTAACATTTTTCTTTGTACTTATTTACACATCAACTTCACCCGATGGTCAATGAAAGGTCTTCACTTCTTTAAACAACTAATTAGAGGAGCTTCCTCTGCACTGATGTGTCTTCTGCTTAAGATCTACCACAGACATTAAGCACTCTAATGCCAAGAGGACTTGATTTACTTGTTTAAATTATTCTCCCTGGTCTTTCTTTCCTTTGAGAAGTTGACTAAAGACAATCCTGGAAGTACAAATGTTTCTTCTTCCCTTCACTTGAATCATCTTCCACTGTGTTAGTCTTGAATCTTCTCCTGTTGTCTCTTATTTGACCTGGTCTATGAAAGGTGCTTTACAAATAAAACTTATTTCACTGCCAGAGTCATCATTAGTCTTCATATGAATGGAATTTGGGTTTTAAAAATGTAATCTTCAATTGAAATCTTAAAATAGAAAATATTGATCTTAAAGTGCACCCACCTCACTTCTCATAAATATGCCATAGAGACAAAAACACTGATCACAAGCTTTATTGGTCCAACAAGAAAAGAGGATCCAACTCTTCATGATCATCAATAAATGTAATCAACGTTGAGATCCAGAACCTTCAGCTGCTGCTCGCAACACATTTGCCAAGATTGAGATGTAACTTCAGGCCCAAAGCTGCTTCTCCATTAAACTTCCCGGTCCAGACCAGACCATGTGGACTGGTGAATGCTCCCAATCCGTCCAACCTTCAATCAAGCAAGAGTTGAACCAGCATGTCAAGATGTTGTTACCGTGGTGACCTTATCTCACCTGTTGTGTTTAAATTGCCCGGTATATCTGGCGCCATCTGGGAAAGTGTAGATTGCTTTCCCGTGGTACATGTTGTCCCTGAACTCTCCTTGGTAGAGAGCTCCGGAGGGAAGCTGCAGGCTTCCTCTGCCGTGCATCTACATTAGTCAGCCATGATGTAGGGTGAACAACAATGACAAGAGAAAACAAACGCATCAGCATCTCCTTACTTTGTCCTCACGCCACTCTCCGGTGTATACGAGGCCACACGCCGATGTTTGTCTGCCGCTGCCAGTTCTCTTGGTCTCTCCAGACGGTGTCCGGACAGCCTCGCCCTCTGTCGGCATCAATTCAAACCAGTCAATTCTCTGTGTCTTTATGTACTTTCACTCTACATTCTCAATTCCAAAATGGGGTGTGTAAAGATACATTTATGATTGCACTGAAAAAATACTACGGTGCAGAAAAAACTAAGTTATTTTGTTTTCTCAAGAGTGAGGTGGAGTCATGGACTCTTGATAAGCGTTTTAAAACATCTAGACAAGACTCAATGTAGAAAAGAACTCCCACAAAAGCTCTTAAAAATCATACCGTATCTGTCACCATTTGGAAAAATATAGTTTATTTTCATTGGATCTTTTCCTGCAAACACAAAGACAATTCAAAATGAGCCATAAATCAAAAACATTTCAAATGAAGTAACGCTGAAGACACGAGGACACGAAGAGTCCAAACTATTACAGTTGATTTAAATTTTGAATTATGTTACACGTCATCTTCTCAAAGGCTATATTTATAACAAATCATTGTACCTACGCATAAAGGTCGACGGCTAAAGAAACAACCTTGGTCGCAGACGTGCGTGTTGTTGTTGCCATGGTGACGGACCTTCTAAAATGTATTTCAGTAAATCATTTATTTACTAATAAAATAATTACAGATGGCATATATACACTAATACTTAAAATAACTAAATAAATAAAACCCGAGTAATTTAAAAAGTATCGTTTTTACAATTAACCGGAAGTAATACGTTGAACTCTACCGGCTCCTCCAACGATAGAGCCAGGAATGGTCAGCTGTCTGCGGTGTGTACACGCTTATTCAACTTGACTTTTGTACTTCTACTTTAACCTGTTAGTGTAGTCGATGTAAGTTAAAAAGTGTTAACGTATATGACATGGTTGGCGTTTGCGTCATATTTAGTGAAAAGTAACAAGTCGAGTCACAAATAGCTGCTACACTGTTAGCTTTAGCCGGTATTTTTGCTTCAAAGATTTTAGAACTAAAAAGCAATCGTGATTTAAAGTTTAAAGCTTGCTTGTCAAAGTTGATAACGGAGTGTTTTTACTGAGTTGAGCGGCCATGTGGAGCTCTGTTTCTGGTCGGGTGCCTTATTGTAGCCACAAGCACTGCTCGTATCATCTGTTCTTATTGTTGGTCACTGTGATACAACATGAACGTGTGTTCGCATCATCCACTGTGACGTCAACGTTCTTAGTGTTATTTTTGTCTGGATTTCTAGATTTTTTTTTTTAGTTCTAATGCCTGTCTGTGTTACCTTTTTCTTCTTAACGTGTGTACATGTGTGTGTGTGTCACTTGAAATGTGTGTGTTGTTGTGCTTGAAGATAATGTTTAGTGTTTGTTTAAAATAAGAGCTTTTTTCAGATTCTTGTCTTTATGTGTATGTTTTTGTTAGTGTTACTTTAATCCCTTTTCTTTATGCATGTGTGCAGCAACCTGTCCTACAGTGTGTCTGTTTGCAAGTGGCCTGAGTGCACACGCACATGTAAGTGGTCAAACAAGCGTGTGCACTTGAAGGCTATTTTGTGTATCCCCTCTAAGCGATGGTGCTTGACCATGTGCAATTGTGGGTGTGTTGTCACAAAGCATGTCCTGCATGTGAGTGCAAGCCTGTGTGTGAGTCTGCTCCTGTGTGAGTCTGCTCCTGTGTGAGTCTGCTCCTGTATGAGTCTGCTCCTGTGTGAGTCTGCTCCTGCAGTGTGTCTCTGCTGCTGCATGATTGTTGGACGATTGCAGGTCTCTAACAGCAAACTTTTGTTTCCCTGTGCAGATCTGCTGCTGCCATGAAGCCACTCTGACTCTAGGTGAGTTTTTTTTCAACACACACTCTTGGAACAGATTCACAATATTGTCTATCGACTGTGCAACATCTTTTTAAACAAATAGTATTTTGTAAACTCAGTACATCCGAGCCTGAGAATGTACCAGCTTCTCCTGACTGTGTTTAGTGATACAGTCATTAATGGTTCCTTCTGCCTAGGTGCTCGGTTCTGTTTTTCGATGGATGGAGGGATGGATGGAGGGATGGATGGATGGAGGGATGGATGGAGGGATGGATGGAGGGAGGGAGTATATTAATGTGTTTTGGATCCTCCCAGTAAATTGGATAATTGTTTGTTTTACTTTTTGATATGGAGTGTTGTTTTTTTTAACAAATTAAGACTGGGATGACAGCCTAGGATTTATGACTTTTAGGGTGACCCCTACTTGAATGTTAAATAATGGAAATTAGTATCCACACAACCAATAAAGAGTACACAGGTTTAAAGGTGTAATGAGTATATTTTAGTGCGGCACAATCTTGTGCAGGAAGAAAACAAACAATTTCCCAAAGGAGACCTCCTGAGGGATCAATAAAGTTTTACCTTACCTTACCTTAAATGTCAATGCAGTCAGAGTAATGATTTGTTTCCCCTCTTTATATCTGCAGAAGAATGAGTGCAAGGAGAAAAGGCGGGAAGCCTAACCGAGGAGGAGGGAGATTTAACAAACCTCGTGGTGGAGGAGGACGAGGAGGGCATGGAGGAGGAGGAGGGCATGGAGGAGGAGGAGGAGGAGGAGGAGGAGGAGGAGGAGGAGGAGGAAGAAAATCAGGAGGTGCTGCAAACTGGGATGACGATGACGATGACTTCAGTCTAGATGCCCCTCGACGCCTCAGAGAGTAAGACGCACACCGCTTTAACTATTTAACGCACTAGTTTGTTAAATAATGGCTTTTTGTTGGACATGAGCATCAAACGTAATCACACAGGGGGTCATGATTTTTAATCGTCTGTCAGGGAGGAACAAAATGTACATTTAACAAACCGTCTATAACGGGAAGTAAGAGTTTTATTGTAATATTTTGTTGGAGGGTCAATCTTAATTATCTCTGTGCTTGTCCTCCTTCATCAAAGACTTCTATCAAACACTCATCAAATTCCTTAAGCATCAGTTTTAGTTTGTAAGTCTGTATGATTGTTTAGAAATTGATCATCTGTTATCTTATCTTAAACACTGACGTCTTTATAGGTCATCATATCAACATGAGCACACAACTTTGATGTTCAACCAACTATGCTGCATGCCAAATAAACTGACTTGGTGGCACAGATTGAGCACCTGGACCTTGAGTTTGACACTTCATCTTGACGAGCTAATTCCCATAATTATTTTTTAATTGTATGAACCCTACATTGTGCAGAGACAAATCCACACAAATCCCTATAATAAAAAACGTCAGACTGGTTGTAAATATAACCACTGCTGGACTGTCACTGTCCAGAAGTTCTTAATGAACTGACCTTTTGGTTTTGTCTGCAGGCCTTCAAGAGGACGGGGTGGAGGTGTAGGGCGAGCTGCACCACGAGGTGTGATGCGTGGAAGAGGAGGTCGAGATGCAGGGTCTGTCCGAGGCAGACCTCTGCCAAGGGCTTTGGCCAAGACCAGAATAAACCCTCGTCCTAATGAAGGCCCCAGGATGGAGACGAGCTCCATGCCGCTGCAGAGGATCTTCATGACGAATGAGAACCAGGAACAGCTCAAGGAGCTGCTGTGGCACCTGCAGAATCCTGACTCAGTGGAGCCAGAGTAAGTGACACCTTCTTTAGACCTCCTTCACACATGTGACCCCTCTTTGTGTCTCAGGGACTTTGGTTCGGACTACTCTGGAGAGGCGCAGGAGGAGTATGATGAGCTGGACCTGCGTGAGGAAGGTCAGTTCTGGTCCACTCACGACGAGCCTTTGGAAAGAGCTGAGACTCCAGACTACGACCCTGACTCCGAAGATGAGCGACCTCCAAAAGAACCTGTCATTTCGTTGTTCGCCATTGGGAAGCTGTGCAGGTGAGCAGGAGAGTCATGTATGGTCACGGTGGGGTAAAGCCTGACACCTTCACCTGTGACACACAGCAGCAAGACAAGACTTCACCTGAGTCGTGTTGAGTTTCTTCAATATTCTGTTTCAGGTTCGGGTTCCACAGAGAGCGCAGCAAGCTGGCGCTGGAGACAAGCGGGGGAGAATTCGGGACAACACTGGAGCAACTGCTGCTCCAGGTTTACACGGAGCGTTTTGGGAAAGCAGCGGTCGCTGGGTCAGATCTTCGACCCATGAAGGAGTGTGTGGTTCAGCGGCAAGAGGAAGCTCTGGCGCTTGAAGCCATTTACGGTGAACGCTTCCATGAGCGCATCACCGACACGGTGTGGACGGTGACGCTGGACCCTATGTTCCTGTCGGGAGGTTCTACCGGAAATCAAGTCCTTAACAAAACTGAGACTCGAGCTGAGAAGAGTGGAGGTCTGTGCCGCTTCTTCCTCAAAGGTCAGGGCTGCAGATTTGGGAACAGGTGCAAGTTTAGTCACCAGCTTCCTGGCAAAGAGCAGTCTGATTCTGGTCCAAGCCTCCCAGGCATCAGCAGTTTCTCACCACTAGAGTATGAGATTGAGATCCGCTTCCCTAAAGGGAACTGTTATCCCTTCCAGGCTCCACTAGTTGCTTTCAGTACCAACGATGACTCCATCTCTGGGGCGGCCAGACTCCACATCACAGAGTCGTTGTTCCAGGTGGCGACGTCCGCCGCTCAGCTGGGCGAGCCCGTCGTCTACTCGCTCATCAGCTTGTGCGAGGACGAGGCGGCTGTGACGGAGCTGCTGACCGCCAGTCATCACAAGTACAGCTCGCCTCTGCCCATCATCACCCCCCCTGCAGCCCCTCCCTCCTCTCTCACTGTAGTCAAAAACAGGAGGACGTGGGAGGAGAATAGGAGCAGCAGGAGAACCTCTCCTCCCCAACCTTCTGCTGAAGGTGAGTTTACAAAAATCATCAACGTCCAAAGACTGATCAAATGCCATTTTGATTCCACAGTGAAGACGTTGAGCAAGCTGGAGAACAAGGAGGAGGGGCAGGGGGTGGAGGTGGAGGAGGAAGAGGAGGAGGATGATGAAGCTAAGGCAATCCTAGTGGAGAATGAGAGTTATGTCAATCTGAGGAAGAAGATGGCCAACAAACACAACGTCAAGATTGACAATTTTCTGCAGGAGAACGGCAAACTGTGTCGAGAGTTTCAGAGAAAACAGGTACTATGCGCACGCACGCACACACACGCACACACACGCACACACACGCAGTAAATGTGTCAGTCATTTTTCTTTCTCCATCCACATTATTCAATTTCACATTTCTGAATTGAATTTTTGTTTAAAGAATAATTTCGGTCACCTAAATTGTTTTAGTTCTTTTTTTTTATTTACCAAATTTTTCCTGCTATACAGCACACTGCATTATGAGGTGCAAAGTTTCAAGTGCACAGGATTATATTCATCATCTTTAGTGTCCAGGTTTAAAAGTGCGCACTGTCATTTTTTTTTTTTTAGAACATTGAATGCTTTTAAGTTATAGTCTTATAGTCCTGAAGATGTGGTACATACTTCTTACCTATTTCCTGATTTTCCTTATTTCTTATTTTTAAGGCATTAGAACATTGTTTGTATCCAGGCTGGAGAGGGGGTCGGCTCTTTCATTTTAGATTGTCACCCAAAACGAGGAGAGAAAAATGAATTATTTCAAAATAAACCATGTATTATGGTGACTATGTTCATAATGAATTAATATTGATGCAATGTGAAAAATGTTATTTAATTCTGTATCAATGCCATCCAACTGCCCTTCCTTTGATGTGTTGTGTAGATAAAAAATGTTGCATAGAATATCCTAGAGAATAGATGGAACCAATGAGGTCCATAGATATGGTAGATGACTGGTCTGTGATCCAGGTGTAGGAGACCCCTGATGGAATTTGACAATTTTCATTTTAGTTTTATTAGTCAAGAGTGCACACTAGTTTCCAGGATGTTAGTGACGCCTGTAGCCGGCTTTTTTACTGACCGTACTACTGTTCTCTCCCAGACGTCCAGGAGCTTCAGGTCCATGCTGGAACAGAGGACCAAACTTCCGGCCTGGAGCGAGCAGGTCAACATCCTGAACCTTCTGCAGTCCTCCCAAGTGCTGGTTGTGAGCGGGATGACCGGGTTCGTGTCCAGCTCATCACTTTCTGGTTATGGTATGTTTGGATTACATTGGTTGTGGCCCTCCCCCAGGTGTGGAAAGACCACCCAGATCCCCCAGTTCATCCTGGACGCCACCCTTGATGGACCGGCCAGCAAGGTTGCTAATATCGTTTGCACGCAGCCACGCCGCATCTCCGCCATCACTGTGGCTCAAAGGGTAGCCCAGGAGAGAGCGGAGAGTCTGGGCAAGTCGGTGGGATACCAGATCCGGCTGGAGAGCGTGCGGGTAGGACCAGACCTAGGACTTGAATAAAATCTTTTCAACTAACGCTGTTGTTTCGGTCAGTCGTCAGCCACCAGACTTTTGTACTGCACTGCCGGAGTTTTGCTGAGGAGGCTGGAGGGGGAGGCTGATCTGGCCGGGGTCACGCATGTCATCGTGGACGAGGTGCACGAGCGCACAGAAGAGAGGTTGGCAAAGTTATTTTCCATTTATCGCCAGATACTAATGACTTCCTTTCTCATGACTTCACTCTCCCTCTCAGCGACTTCCTGCTGTTGGTTCTGAAAGACCTGATTGTTCAGAGACCAGACCTGAAGGTGGTTCTGATGAGCGCCACGCTTAACGCTGATCTCTTCTGTCAGTACTTCCACAACTGTGTCAGTGTCCACATACCAGGTGTGTCCTCAATGTGCTGGTCATGTGATGTAACCATAAACCACAACACTCATAGAACTTATGTTGTAAAAAGGCCTGATCCATTCGTAATCGCTCCAGTCCATAATTTGTAGGAGACCACAGACCTTCATCCTCACCCTGCTCATCATCAAACCATATGAACTCGTATCTTGTCCTCTCTTTCAGGGCGGATGTTTCCTGTCGATCAACTGTTCCTGGAGGACGCCATCTCCCGAACTGGGTAAGAGCTCACTGGTGTCCTCTGAAGACTTGTGTTCCTGTTTTCATGCTGGTGTTGGTGTCTCAGCTACGTGATGGAAGATGGCAGTCCATTCATGCGTTCCGGGAAGCAAAAGGCCTCGGGTGGACGAGCGACGCAGGCCAGGGACACTGTGGACGATCTGGGGGACGATATGTGGAATTTCATGTCTCTCTGTAAGAAGGACTTTGTCAAGGACTCAATTCCGGACCAGCAGCTGGGCCTGCAGGAGCTCCAGCTGCGATACCAAGGTGAAGCTGCGTTAGACATTTGTTCTTATGGATTATTATGGATTTTCAATTTTGAAGGGAGAATAAACGTAAACATAATTATTCTTACTCTGGATGTTGTCTTTAATTATCATCAACTGATAATCTCTAAGTGTCTCATTGAGTGTGTTGTGCGAACGATTCAGACACAAAGAAGTCGGTTCTGAAGACGATGGCATTGATGGACTTGGACAAGATTAACATGGACCTGATCGAGGATCTGCTGGAGTGGATTGTGGAGGGGAAGCACGACTACCCTGCAGGTGGAACCTTCTCCTCACGCCTTGCTGAGCTCCGACTAAAACCTTGTGTCCACTCAGGGGCTGTCCTGGTGTTCCTGCCGGGTCTCGCTGAAATCAAGATGCTGTACGAGCAGCTGCAGTCCAACAGAATGTTCAACAACAGACGCACAAACAGGTCGGATCAAAATAAACCTAACAATTGTATACACTAAAAAGTATTGTTATTAAAACCTTGTCTTTTTTAGTTATTTTCATCTTAAGTGTATATTGTTGGCTTTTAGGATTTACCTCGTAATATATTTTATACTTATTATAACAACTGAGCTGAGTGTTATCTTCAGTATGTCATTTGAACTAGGTAAACACTCATTGATGCACATTTTATTGTTGTAAATGAATTCAATATTTAGATGCGTGGTGTACCCGCTCCACTCATCTCTACCCAACGAGGAGCAGCAGGCGGTCTTCAGTCGACCTCCAGAGGGCGTCGTTAAGATCATCATCTCCACCAACATCGCAGAGACTTCTGTGACCATTGATGACGTTGTTTACGTCATCGACTCCGGCAAGATGAAGGAGAAAAGGTTTGAATCTGGATCTGTTGGTTCTGTCTGTGGAGTAGAACGTCCGGGATTTATTCTGGATCCATTGTCAGGTATGATGCCTCCAAGAGCATGGAGAGTCTGGAGGACTCGTGGGTGTCACGGGCCAACGCGATGCAGAGGAAGGGACGAGCTGGTCGCGTGGCATCCGGCGTCTGTTTCCATCTCTTTACCAGCCACGCTTTCAAGCACCAGTTGGCAGACCAGCAGCTGCCTGAAATCCAGAGAGTTCCGCTGGAGCAGCTTTGCCTGCGGTACCAGTCTAGTTCCTTTCATTTTACCGTACATCATCTTCATCATCCTCACGCTCTCATCCACTCTGGCAGCATCAAGATCCTGGACGTGTTTTCTGAGAAGCCGCTGGAGTCCGTCTTCGGCCGCCTCATCGAACCGCCGGCCACAGGAAGTCTGGACGCAGCCAAGCAGCGACTGCAGGACTTGGGCGCGCTCACATGTGAGGAAGAGCTGACGCCACTGGGCTACCACCTCGCCTGCCTCCCCGTCGACGTGCGCATCGGCAAGCTCATGCTCTTTGGCGCCATCTTCCGATGCCTTGACCCCGCGCTCACCATCGCCGCCAGTCTTGCCTTTAAGTCTCCGTTTGTGAGTAGACGCTCTCACATAGATTAGTGAAAAGTTTGTTAAATGTGTGCATCTGACAATATATTGTTTTTTAGTGAATCAAGTGTTTCCATAATTGTACAATATTTGTTTTTTCTTAAATTGATATTCTTCTCATTTTTGTTTACTTATTTATTTGTTAATTTAACTTTTAATTTAAATAGAAGTTAATATGATCAAACCAAAATAATAGTTATTTATTTAAATGTATTCAAATTTGTTATCGTTTATACATTTTTTATCCTTTTATTATTAGTCATTTTAATTCTCACTATTCTCTTATTTTATTTGTATTCTTTTATTCATCACTATTATCCTTATTTTTATTTCGCAAAATCTTTCTCTTCTATATTGATTTTTTTGAATTATCTTTATTTTTTAAAATTATTTTTATCCTTTTTATTTCTCCTTATATTTTCTTGATATTATTGTGTCGTTGAGTCTCTCAACAACTTTAAGTTAAAATGATACTCTTTCACCAAGTCATCCCTTCCTGTGGTTTGTGTGTCAGCTGTCTCCATGGGACAAACGGGAGGAAGCTAACGAGAAGAAACTGGCTTTCGCAGTGGCCAGTAGCGATCACCTGGCCTTGCTGCAGGCCTACAAGGTACCTGCTTGTTTCATCTTTTCGTATCACAAACACTTATCTTATGTAGTTATCTTGAATTCTTCTCTATTTTTTTATACTTTCATTTTTAGATATTTTACATTTTAAATATTATATTCATTACCAATGCTGCTGGTTAACTCTTAATCAATTCACATTTTAATTTTAGAATGAATAGCAAATAACTAGTTTTTAATTCCATAATAACTTTTATAAATGATCTCAATGTGGACAGGGTTGGTGCTGCGCCACCAAGAACGGCCACCAGGCGGGACATCGCTACTGTCGAGAGAACTTCCTGTCCTGGAGAGGACTGCAGGTCTGTGTTGTTGTATTACAGATAACAACAACAACAATGATGATGGTGATGGTTTTGGTCCTAGGAAATCTCCAGTCTGAAGAGACAGTTTGCTGAGCTGCTATCCGACATCGGCTTCATCACAGAGGGTCTGAGAGCTCGAGTCATTGAGAGAAAGAGTTCCAGTGGATCAGATGGAGTTCTGGAGGCGACTGGACTTCAGGTGAAACACACACAAACGCAGACACACATGGAATGAACTTCGCGCGCACACACACTGACAAGTCTATTTTGTCCTCCTCAGTCGAACCTGAACTCGGATAACGTGCGTCTGATGTCTGCAATGCTCTGCGCTGCCCTCTACCCCAATGTGGTGCAGGTACATCACCTGTTCTTCTCTCTGATGCACTTCTGTCATGCTCTGACATCACTTCCTGTCTGGCTCAGGTGTGCTCACCTCAGGGAAACTACAAGCAAACCAGCAAAGGAGCTGTGAAGATGCAGCCCAAAGTAAACGAGCTCAGATTCCTCACCAAGCAAGACGGCTGCGTCCACGTCCACCCGTCCTCCGTCAACTACACGGTGAGTCATTCGCGATGAGATCCTCATGACTCCAGCGCTTCATGCGTCCCTCCTCCAAGCAGACGCGCCACTACGACAGCCCGTACCTGGTGTACCACGAGAAGGTGAAGACCAGCCGGGTCTTCATCCGGGACTGCAGCATGGTGTCGGTGTACGCTCTGGTCCTGTTCGGAGGAGGACACGTCAACGTGGAGCTGCACAAGGGAGACTTCCTGCTGTCCCTGGATGACGGCTGGATCCGCTTCGCTGCTGCGTCTCATCAGGTGACGTCACTGCTGTCACTCTCTGTGACTCTCTTCGGTCAGCCCCGCTTTGACTCCCATTTCCTCCTCCTCGTTCCGTCTCAGGTAGCCGAGCTGGTGAAGGAGCTGCGCTGGGAGTTGGACCAGCTGCTGGAGGACAAGATCAAGAACCCCCTCATGGACCTCAGCAGCTGCCCGCGAGGATCCCGCATCATCGAAATGATCGTGCGCCTCGTGTCCACACAGTGACCACACCTGCGACCTCAGACTGGTTATTTATTTGTGAAGCATGAATGGTCGACCGAGCCTGCATGAGGACCAGATCCCTTGTCACCGAATGTACTTGAATATTCCCATGATGTCACTCTTCCTGAAGGGCTCTGACTCTGCATGAACTTGAGTGCAGGAATAATAAACAGAAGAACATTTCTTCTTTTCACTACTTTGGTGGAGTTTGTGTCTCGCAAATATGGACGTAGATGCAGTCGTTTTTTTCAGTTGTGTACTTTTACAATATTTACACAGGATGACATTAGTCACACATGCAGTTTACCAGTGCATCCACTATCACTGAATTTAGGAAAAAACACATGAACACACTTCATTACAAATTTTCAATGTTTTTGTAGGTAAGTTATTATTTGTAAATCTCCGTTCACAGACCAGGGTGACGAGACAACATAGAGACAAACACAGCAGCCCCTAGTTCCAGAACTTTATCACCATATACCAGATGGAATCACCACTGAAGTTGCATATAAAATAGAGATATTGTGGAAAATCTTTAGGGATTAATTGACTTTTGTGTTGCAAAACATAAAGCAGTATATGTTTTATAAAAAAAAAGTTAAAAGCATTAAAACTGGCAATAGTAAACAAAATTATTAAATAATTCTTCCACAAGATGCACAAGCTAGTGAGGCAAAACACGGTAAAATCACCTGCTTTCATAACAAGCCAATTTAAAACTTGAAAGGTTAGTTTGTTCTAAGAGTTGCAGTTAATTATGTTTTTTAATTAATTGAAGATGATTAACAAAACATAGACCGACCTGCAGGGTTCCGTTTAAAACAGGTACCAGTTGGTTTATTGGAGATTGAAAACTGATACAAACAAACATTGTGATTTGGCAGTTGATGCTTCTGACGTTTCTAGTTTGACAGTCTGTGTGATCCCTCTGTACCATGAAGCTTCCAGTCTTGGCAAAACAGAACTCAGTACGACCAATCACGGGTACGGACTTTCCAGCGTTGGGTTTAATAATAAATAGCCTCTCTTCCTGTGGGTCAGGTCATCGGACTAGTGTCACTCTGGGGGCTTCTTCTTGGCCTCCACGTCTTTCTTGAAGGCTTCGAACTTTTGAGCAATGTTCGGAACCTGGTAATGAGATTAAATATAATCAATTTGTGTCTTCAGTTAATATGCGTGTACTCTTGTGATCATTCCCGTGCAGAGTATGTTTGTCTTTAACCTTGAATGAAGGTTTAAATCTGCAAAACTAACCTCGTAGTTCTGGGCCAGGTACATCCCCAGGACGTTGCCGAGTGTGAAACCAGCCTGAAGAAGGAACACAGAAATACATTTTACTCTTTAGAAATACACTTGATATGTTTTTAAAAAAAATGTTAGTGAATGACATGAAATTTTTTCAGTTTTTATGATTGTAATAGCGAAAGTTGAAAAAAAAGGGAAGTAAATTAATACAAGTTTGAATATATACATTTTTTAATTTAATTGTATTCAAGGATAGGGACACTGTTTACAATTAGATTATATTTTCATTAAAAAATATACAAGTTCTTTAAGGGGTTAGTTGGTTGTTCACTTACTAGTTGGATCAACAATAGTCTAAATGAGTCCAAACATGGTCATGTGACCCTCAACTACTGAACTCGAGTCAAAGAGTTTTGAAAAAGAGCCTTACGAAAGCTTTCAGAACTCCCATACAGCGAGCGACAGAAACCATGTTTGAGTCCAACAGACCGACTCTTATGATTCTCTAACGTGTTCACAGAGGTGACGAAGACACTTGTTAGTCTGCTGCTTGTTTCTGTGTTCTTTTGTGAAACGGCTACACTTGTTTTCTGTGTGAAATGCACACCTGCACCAGAACGCAGAAGTTATATGGTCTTGTGTCTTTGATGGCTGATGTGCAGTGTCTTTGTTCGCTCTGATGTTCGTGTCTCCAGGTGTTGTTGTTGCTCATCTTTAAAGTCAAAACACCTTCGGTTTTTAAGTCTGCATCCACACGTCTGGTGTTAACTATAGCTAGTTGAGTCAGTAATGTTTACCAATTACCTTAAGATCCTCTGACAAGTCTTCCTTATTTGATAGGTCAGGAAATGCTACACAGAAATGTATATCACATTAGGAGGCTTTTTAGTACAAGTGTTCTTTAGAGGAAGTGGTTGTAGAGAAGTCAGTGCGAACTCAACAGTCCATTGTAACTGCATCTTGAATTCCAAGCTAGATTGAAAATGAATAATAATAATATACAATCTTATTGAGTCTAAATGAATCACAGACAACATGTCCCTAAACTGTTTCTACTACGATATTGTGGAATGAATATTGAAACATTCTGATAACAGTACAATGTTCATCAATAACACAAAGTACACCAAGATAATATTTAATTGATGATCCTGTGATTGACAAATCGATATCATATCCAACCCATCATTTGCATTAACAAAATACATGTGTAGCACATACATTATATTATACATGTGACTCAATGTGTTATTGGATTTTGAAGTATTATGACGTAGTTTGTTTTTCAGACTGTGTTTGATTCTTGGATCTGATAACACTGTGATGATTGACAAACAAACAACTATTAGCATGTTAGGGTCGAGAATTATGACAATAAATACAATATTTCAGGACCACCATTCATATCGACACATCCAGCGAGGGTTACTATGGTAATTCTGAGACTATTGACGAGTTCATCTAATAAAAAAGACAACTTTACGAAGTAGTTTGACGGGTTGTCATGCTAACTTTAGCAAACATAGCTCGGCTAGTGAAGTGAAAACACGAGAAGACAACAAATGAACTCACCAGGAATTGAAGCATCGTGAAAAGTGCTTCAAAGAACTCCTGTCGCGTGAATCTGTCGAAGGTTCTGACCTTATCTGAGGGTTAAAACGAAACAGCAAGCGATGTGTATGCGAGCGTCAAATAAAAGTACAATGCGCATGCGCAAACATGTACGTCATATCTTTGCGGTGCGGACTTGTAGTTCTTGAAGAGTCCAGTCGGGCTCAGTCTCCCACTGTAGAACTACAACTCCCATCACCGCACTTACACACCCATCATTGCAATGGTGGTGTCAGTGGGACATTGAATGACTTTGGCTGCATCACGAAAACATCTTATTTATTCCACTTTCCTGACTAAACAGCCGACATGGAGGCTCTTATTCCCGTCATTAACAAGCTCCAGGATGTGTTCAACACCGTGGGCGCGGATATAATCCAGCTGCCGCAGATAGCAGTGGTGGGCACTCAGGTGAATATGAACGAACCATAACCTTCATTTTCATATAATTCACATCAACATGGTTGTCGTACGAGCTGTTCATCCCTGCCTTGGTTTACAGTAACGATCGTTTGATCCAGACGGTGGTTTTAAATCTTACTATTCTTATCTGGCGATGATTTAACTCATTATTCCATTTTATCATTTTGATTTATTAAAATGTAAACTCTGATTTAAATACTGATGAATCAAACATTGTTTTTTTTTCATTATGTATAATAATTGTTGTTATTACATAGTGTTATTGTTAGATATAGAATAAATAAGAGATGAAAGAAAACAGGCTATATAGGCTCAAACAAATAAAGAAACATGTTGTTAAATTTAAATTATAAATATGATTTATCTTTTAGGCTGTTTAAATTATGTTGAGAAATTATATATATATATATATAAAGAAGAAAATAAAATGTAATAGATTTTTGCAAGTTAAATAAATAATAAAAACTGTTATTAAAGGAAGATTTAACATAAATAGTTGACTAATATATTAAATCAATTACAATATGTATATCAATTTGTAAGTAAACTGAAGGTAAATGAATAACACTATTTTTACATATCTATATACTCAACATATCAATATATACAATAATGTGTAATAATACGAAATACAGAAGAATAGCAAAAGTAATTATACAAAAACTTTGTTTTATATATAAAAATAAAATATTAATTCATCATTCCGAATCTCCACATTCTGATACTTCACAAATAATAATAAATCCAACCATTTAAGTTTTGTATTAAATCATATTGCTTTGCCTTGTAGCATCAGTTGCATCTGTAATGTTGAAATGTTAGACACATCAGAAGATTAATGTTACAGTGACACTTTATCATTGCAGAGTAGCGGCAAAAGCTCAGTTCTAGAGAGCCTGGTGGGCCGGGACCTGCTACCCAGGGGCACAGGTATCGTCACCCGGCGACCGCTCATCCTGCAGCTGGTCCACATGGACCCGGGAGACGCTCGCAAAAATGAGGACACGGGTAAGATCCTACGACTCAAACGACACGGATTCTTCAGCAGATACAAACACACGCATGTTTCTTTTCGAGTAACACGCTGTTTCTGTCCAACAACATGCAGACACCAGGCAGAGCAAAAGCTCCGTAAAGGTGGCGAAAACAGAAAAACACATTTGTAGTTTAGTGGCTTTGAGGCCCAGATACCTGCTCTGGTGTTGTCTCTAGTTTAGTAACCTCCCAGTGATGAACAGGTGACTGGGATTAATGTGTTAATCTGTGTAACTTGATGCTTCACAGGAAGGGAAGGAGAGCAGTGGGGAAAGTTTCTACACACCAAAAATAAGGTTTGTGTCGCTTAGTCGTACATTACAAGGTGAACAGTGGTGACGTTGTTGTCTGGATCCACAGATCTTCAATGATTTTGAGGAAATCAGACAAGAAATTGAAGCTGAGACGGAGAGAATATCAGGAAACAACAAGGTGCAGACTTATTTTGAACTTTGTGATCTAACATAGCTATACTTTAATTTTGAAATGTGAACAAAATGTGTGTCTAGGTGACTCAGGCTAGAAGTGTGTAACAATCCCTTTAAAACAACCTGAGACTCATGAACTTCCTGTAGAAGCTAAAACTTCACAATAAAAGCCTGTCCTGATTCAATAAAATGTAGAAATCCTGTGTTAAACTCCCTCATAAAGGATTTTTTTTTCCTAAACTAAGAGAAGCTACATATATCAGCAACACTATATTGATTCTTCAGATATAATTCAGAGATTAATTCAGCTCTTAATAAAGTGAGTCCATCACATTTAGTCAGTGACCCCATGATGACAGCGCCTCTCATGTTCCTGCAGGGCATCAGCGACGAGCCGATCCACCTCAAGATCTTCTCTCCTCACGTGGTCAATCTGACTCTGGTGGACTTGCCTGGGATCACCAAGGTAACCCGTGACTTCCCTCCTCCAACGAGCCCCCCATGACCTCTTCTGGCCCCTCAGGTGCCGGTGGGCGACCAGCCCAACGATATTGAGCTCCAGATCCGGGACTTGATCCTCAAACACATCTCAAACCCCAACTGCATCATCCTGGCCGTCAGTGCTGCCAACACTGACATGGCCACCTCAGAGGCCCTGAAGATTGCACGAGAGGTCGACCCAGATGGTAAAAAACCCCAAACAAAACCAATTATAGTCCAAATCATGAAGGTTGTGGAACTACAGCAGGTTTTTATAACAAAATAATCTTCTGTGCAGGCCGAAGGACTCTTGCTGTGGTGACCAAATTGGACCTGATGGATGCAGGAACTGATGCCATGGATGTTCTGATGGGGCGGGTGATCCCCGTCAAACTGGGACTCATAGGAGTCGTCAACAGGTTCAGAGCCTTCACTTGTCCAAGTCGAAGTGTAGCTGCTATGTTAATGTAGCTAGATATGCTTCACATATAGGATGCTAACATTGCTAAATGGCTAACCTACTAGCACAGATGAAGAACATCGATCCACAAAGTTTGAATATTTCTAAATATAGAATAGGAGGATGTCTGTCCTGGAACCACCGTGGCCTCTTTTTGACTGTATTTATGCTAACGTCATCAGGTTCAAATAGAAAGCTTCTGAAAGCTGACCAAAAATTTCATTTTATACTATTCTTAAAAGTTAAACTCTATATACAAGTTGTTGTAGTTCCTGGTTTTAGAGTTATTTTTGCGCTCGTTTTTTTCTTGTTGGTCAAAATTAGTTTTGGTTGAATGTGTGCTTGACAAACGTCATTATTCAATATTTTTTATAGAAATATACAATAAACATGTCATGCTATAGATTTTAAAACTTATTTATTCTTGATATTTTATATCCTTAGTTTCAGAATCTTATCTCAAGGTTTTCCCTTTTCTAAGTTATCTAACTGTATTTTATTATTGCTCTCTGTGTATTTTATTGTGTGTTTTATTTACTTTTGTAGAGCACTTAGAGACGGACGTGAGTTGTTTTTAAGTGCTTCATAAATGAAAATGTTATGGTGATTACACTTGTAACTGTGCATGCTTGATGTAGAACAGTAGCTGAAGCAAACGTTTGTTGTTGCTAATGTTAGCTGGTGTTTGCAGGAGTCAGCTGGACATCAACAACAAGAAGTCGGTGACTGACGCCATCAGGGATGAGTACGCCTTCCTGCAGAAGAAGTATCCGTCACTGGCCAACAGGAACGGAACCAAGTACCTAGCCAGAACCCTTAACAGGTTCAGTTCCTCGTGCTTCTGATCACATCTGTCCTGTGCCTCTAAGATAGCTCAGAGAGACACTAACCCGTCTCACTTCCTGTCCACCAGACTGCTGATGCATCATATACGGGACTGTCTTCCGGATCTGAAGACTCGGATCAATGTGCTTGCGGCTCAGTACCAGTCCCTCCTTAGCAGCTATGGGGAGCCGGTGGAGGACCAGAGCGCCACCTTGCTGCAGCTCATTACCAAGTTCGCCACCGAGTACTGCAACACCATCGAGGGCACGGCCAAGTACATTGAGACGACCGAACTGTGAGTCCCGGACCACATGTTTAATCCCTGAAGGCAGGCGTCTTGATCAATGCAGCTCCCCTTACTGGTTTTAGGTGTGGCGGGGCCCGTATCTGCTACATCTTCCACGAGACCTTCGGCAGAACTCTGGAGTCTGTGGATCCGCTGGGAGGTCTGAGCACCATCGACATCCTGACTGCAATCAGGAACGCCACCGTGAGATCTTTTATTTCTTTTACACACCTCAACTCTGGATCAAACCTGAGCACCCCTATGCCCTGCAGGGCCCGCGTCCATCTCTGTTTGTTCCAGAAATTTCCTTCGAGCTTCTGGTGAAGAAGCAGGTGAAGCGTCTGGAAGAGCCCAGTCTGCGCTGTGTGGAACTGGTCCATGAGGAGATGCAGAGAATCATCCAACACTGCAGCAACTACAGCACGCAGGCCAGTGAAGACTCACACGACTGTTCTTCGTTCTTCATGTCTCTTCTCCTCATGATGGTCTGTCGTCTGCAGGAGCTTCAGAGGTTCCCTAAGCTTCACGAGGCCATTGTGGAGGTGGTGACATCCCTGCTGAGGAAGAGACTCCCCATTACCAACGAGATGGTGTGTGACCTTCCACAGTTTTGCTAATGTAACTAATGTGCTACTGAAATTATGTTCTGTAACTTCTTCTGTGCCTGCAATTCTATTGTAGCTGAAGTGCTCATGTAGTGAGTTCACAAGTTAACTTGTTATGCTAACATAGCTTAAGAGATACTGTTGTTACTGTACAAGCTAACCTTTTCTGCTAATGTAACTTAAGTGCTAATGTAGTTAGTGTACAAGCTAACCTGTTCTGCTAATGTAACTTAAGTGCTAATGTAGTTAGTATTACAAGCTAACCTGTTCTGCTAATGTAACTTAAGTGCTAATGTAGTTAGTGTACAAGCTAACCTGTTCTGCTAATGTAACTTAAGTGCTAATGTAGTTAGTGTACAAGCTAACCTGTTCTGCTAATGTAACTTAAGTGCTAATGTAGTTAGTATTACAAGCTAACCTGTTCTGCTAATGTAACTTAAGTGCTAATGTAGTTAGTGTACAAGCTAACCTGTTCTGCTAATGTAACTTAAGTGCTAATGTAGTTAGTGTACAAGCTAACCTGTTCTGCTAATGTAACTTAAGTGCTAATGTAGTTAGTGTACAAGCTAACCTGTTCTGCCAATGTAACTTAAGTGCTAATGTAGTTAGTATTACAAGCTAACCTGTTCTGCTAATGTAACTTAAGTGCTAATGTAGTTAGTGTACAAGCTAACCTGTTCTGCTAATGTAACTTAAGTGCTAATGTAGTTAGTGTACAAGCTAACCTGTTCTGCTAATGTAACTTAAGTGCTAATGTAGTTAGTGTACAAGCTAACCTGTTCTGCTAATGTAACTTAAGTGCTAATGTAGTTAGTGTACAAGCTAACCTGTTCTGCTAATGTAACTTAAGTGCTAATGTAGTTAGTGTACAAGCTAACCTGTTCTGCTAATGTAACTTAAGTGCTAATGTAGTTAGTATTACAAGCTAACCTGTTCTGCTAATGTAACTTAAGTGCTAATGTAGTTAGTGTACAAGCTAACCTGTTCTGCTAATGTAACTTAAGTGCTAATGTAGTTAGTGTACAAGCTAACCTGTTCTGCTAATGTAACTTAAGTGCTAATGTAGTTAGTATTACAAACTAACCTGTTCTGCTAATGTAACTTAAGTGCTAATGTAGTTAGTGTACAAGCTAACCTGTTCTGCTAATGTAACTTAAGTGCTAATGTAGTTAGTATTACAAGCTAACCTGTTCTGCTAATGTAACTTAAGTGCTAATGTAGTTAGTGTACAAGCTAACCTGTTCTGCTAATGTTGTTAAAGTTCAAGTTTTACTTGTGATGACATTGTAGATGCATGCTAAATTTAGTTTGTGTACATGTGTACTTGTAATGCTAATGCAGCTTAAATGAGATTTGAGCTTGATGTATATTTTAAGTACTAAAATGTTTGACTTGATAGTGAAGTTGTAAAAAAAAAGTGAAAAGTAGCTAAAATCGAGGCAGTACACATCAGTGCTTTAATTAACAGGAGATGCTGAATGACATCATTTCCTGTTTCAGGTGCACAACCTGGTGGCCATTGAACTTGCCTACATCAACACCAAACACCCGGACTTTGCCGATGCCTGTGGAGTGATGAACAACAACATTGAGGTGAGACACCTGTTGTAGTGTCCCTCTCCACACCTTCTTCACTGGAAGTCTGCCTTGTGTGTTCCAGGAGCAGAGGAGGAACCGGATGAGGGAACTTCCAGCAGCCGTGCCCCGAGACAAGGTGACACGAGTCCTTAGAACAGTCTCCATGGCTTCACGTGACCCGACTCTCTGACTTGTCTGCACACCTTCATGTCTGTGTCTACACTACTGCTCTGGTTCTAGTCCGCCGGCAAAGGTCCAGCTCAGGTCTTGGGAGACTTTCCCTCCTCTGGAGTGGATTTGGACGTTGCCAAGGTGGGCACGTGCATGGTCGGGGCGAGACTGTGGCTGAGGCATGACCCCCGATCTCTGCTCCTGCCTGCCTGGACTCATGTCCTCCTTACCTGGTCCACCTGCCCAAGACCACCCCTAACTTTGTCCCCTTAACTACCCATCAGACTGGCTTCTCTCTCCTCGCTGCCTTTTATGGATTTACTTTGATCCCTAACAGTCTGACCTGCACTTTGATCTTGGTGTTCTGTACCTGACGGGTCTGGTTCTTCAGGCTCCGTCAGCGCTGCCACCAGTGGGAGACCAGGACGCCACCGGGAACTGGAGGGGGATGTTGAAGAAAGGAGAGGATGCTCCGGGTTCTGGCCCAGGAAGTCCACTGAGGGGCGCTGTTAACCTTCTTGACGTGGTAACTATACTGGCTAATGTTAGCCTCGTTTGCTAAAGTCTTGTGATTCCTTTCTGAAAGATCGAGTGAAGGGACTTTGTCAAACAACTTTTAAACAAACAAATCTATTATAATTATTGAATAATATTTAGATAATAATATAAAGAATAATATTTAATATAGTTTTAATGGAATTTATGTACATTTTCTTAATCTTGGAATGTTGGTCAGTTTTAAAGGATGTTTGTTTAGCCGCCCCCTCGTGTCTTCTCAAGTACTTTCATAGTAAAAACAAGTAAAAGTAAAGTTAAATAAACACTGATCTGAGCGATTTGATGATGATCCGAGAGCTAAATAGATAACAATCAGACTCTGAGTATCTTTGTAATCGACATGAATGATTATGGAAAAAAATATCCTCACAAAATAACAGCCAAACATACTCTGATATGTACATTAAAACTAGACTTAAACTTGGTGCAGTCAGCGGAACATGACTTCTATCGTGAAGAAAGTGAAGCCGCAGAGCTGACTTCCCTGAAGCGAGTGGACTTCTTAAAAGCCTTGTTTCTGGTCTATTCATGTCGGAACAGTCACACGCACACCTACGAGGCATTTTGTCAAAACCCTTTGGTTTTCACTGGAATATTATACAGAATGTCTCATTCTGAAGCGCTGTGTTTGCATAGATATGTACCTGCTGACATCCTTGCTTGCCTCCAGCCCGAGAGACAGAGCTTTGAACAAGCAAAGTCAGCATTTTATGAATTATTACTTGTGAATGAAGAGTAATTATTGTTTACACATCATAACTGCATGAGGTTCATTAAGATATACCTACTCTAGCTGGAAGTAATGTGAGGTGATGAACTACTTGTAAACTGATTTGGATGTGTCATTTTTTACCATCAGCCAGTACCTGTTGCCAGGAAGCTGTCGTCCCGTGAGCAGCGTGACTGTGAGGTCATCGAGCGACTCATCAAGTCGTACTTTCTGATCGTGCGGAAGAACATCCAGGACAGGTGCGTCTTCTCCAGCCAGGCATTGAACCTTGTGTGGCAACACATTGTCATCTCATCCCTCCAGTGTACCAAAAGCTGTGATGCACTTCCTGGTCAACCATGTGAAGGACAGCCTTCAGAGTGAGCTGGTCGGGCAGCTCTACAAGTCTGGACTCCTCAACGAGCTGCTGACCGAGTCTGAAGACATGGCTCAGCGCCGCAGAGAGGCGGCCGACATGCTCCAGGTACACATGGATCTCAAGTCTAAAATGCAGAGTCACTCAAGTGGTTCTGGTTGAGCAGTCATACTTTAGCAGGGTCCACAGGAGGGGGCTCAGTACACAGCCATCAACTTTCCTTTTTAATGAAAGTTATAGTTAGGACTTAGGACTGTTCACACTGAGTCTGGTTCTGCTGAAGGTTTCTGCCTGTTAAAAGGACATTTCTGCTGACCATAGTGCCAGATTGTGATTGTCTGGAACATGGTTCCTCTTCTCTTATACAATTGAAACAAAATTGAATTGATTCTAAGTTCAACTGCTAGTTAAGGATGGAGGGTGTTGAGGAACTTTTTTCTTTCCATAAATTGTGTTTTTCTTGTGTGTGATCACAGGCGCTGCAGAAGGCCGGTCAGGTGATCGCTGAGATCCGGGAGACACACCTGTGGTGAATAAGAAAATACGTCCTGCTGTCACGAGCCGCTGTGACCCTAGCTCACCAGGTGTCACAGCTGAGCGCTGATGCACAGAAGTCAGTGGTTCAAATCCTGAAATCTAAATTTTTGATCGTTTTGATTCGTTTTGGAATGTGAGAGGAGACTAGGGTGTGTTTGTGTGTGTGTATGTTTGTGTGAGGTCACTGCTGCTGCACTATTATCGTCACTGTCAACTTTATTTATTGATGTTTTATTTATACGTTAATTTGTTTACATATCGCTGCCACAAGTGTTTGTCCCCAATAAAGTGAATATACCAAAACTGGGTTTTGTCAAATAATGAAGAAAATAATGGACTTTTTAGTATCAAACTTGTTTCTACATGTTTCTTACTAAGAACAATTACATTCAGTTTAGTTATGTATTTTATTTAATGTTCCAAACCGCCACAAGAGGTCTCTGTTGTTCAAGGTAACGGAACAAGACAGTTTACACCAGATAATTAAATTAAACATCTTTGATGAGTTTCTTTGTGTCAAAAACTCATTTCGGGGTCACAAACAGCTCAGGGCTGCAATCATAGCTGAGCATTAAGCTTCCTGCCTCTGGCGTCGACCCAACAACCTCTTCACAATTCCATCTCAGAGGCAAAGGAAGTAGCAAAGAAAATGTGTGAGAGCTTGGCAGCCGGCGTCTCTGACAGGAATCAGGAATTATTTGGGACAAATTCAAATTAAGCTCACACTATTTTCTGTGTTCCAGTTCTCAGATGCAAATGTTTTTAAATATAATATTCGCTACTTAAAATGATCTAATGGTAAATTAAATTAAAAAGGATTGACATTTATTGATTTGATCGATTGTTGTGGCACACAAAGTGACAAAACACAAACAAGTGAGACACGTCAATGTTCTTTATTTCTGCTGTCCAGGTTGAAACATTCTGACGTTTATAAAAAAGTGTTGCTGCGTCTTGTGTTCGGTTAAACATGAGATAACAAATGATACAAAAACACTGTATAAAAAGGTACAAATATTTTGGTCTATTCTCTGATTGTCTTGAGATGTCACAAGAAAAAACAAAACAAGTTTATTGAATAGTTTGGTCGCAGAAAAAGTTTGACAGAAAATAATCGTGAAATTCGTTTTGTTTTGGGTCCAGTTTTCCTATTGTTTTCCTATCCTTTGCTCTATTAACTGCAAAGATTTGGTCCAGTAATGCAATAATTTTAAAACAGGTAACGATGTCTAACTATTAAAATAATTTGGGCAACATTTTTACCAATGATATGAAAAGTAAAATGTCAAGAATGATCAACAAATATGTTAGCTGTAGCTGCTTTAACTGTTACTTGTAGCATCAGGAAAGTTCACACTCAAGCTCAGCAAAGGTGAGTAGCTGCAGCTCTAAGACTAGCTATGCTGTCACAGGACTAGACCAAAACAATCGCAGGGCTGATCGAAACAAAACAAAAGTTCTTAACCAGACAGAAGGTATTTTGACTTCATAAACGCGACATGTAACCTATAGTTCATTATTGGTCCCTCAGTGATACACATGGATTTGGTCAGGCCTCGAAGGCCACACAGTGGTAGGAATGAGAATAACCGCTAAATGCTAAGGCTCCATGTTTACCGTAACATTATTCACGACAAAGTTACCATTACAAATGTGCATAGAAGCGATAAAAAAGAAAGGTAGATAAAAACACCACGTTGGTTCCGCCCACTTCCTGTCTTAACCATGAGATAAAGTGGAATGTCCGAAGTTTTTTTTTTTTCATTTTTTTTTTAGGTGATGGAACATACAAAACATAAAGTAACATAAATAAACAAGGTAACAATAAAATAAAATTGGCCGTCTGACTCCACGTTTGTCGCTGGAAAACTGTGAGTATAAAAGGAGTATAAGGATGTGATATAAGTTGGATATTTAAATGTCACGCTCGCTAGCATATATTACTTCTGGCGGCACTGGCGGTACAATGATAAGTGAAGTCAGCTAAACCTACAAGTGCTCATGTTTCTATCCTGCCAATAAATGGTGACATGTTTGACTTAAATATAAATAAGAATAATAAGAAAATAAACAAGATGGAGAGGAGTTTTTTTTACCATCTCTTCGGAATGTGTCATAGAATTCAGTCATCGAGGCGATTGTATGAAGTTGAAGGTCGGCAACTGGACTTGGTTCTTCAACGTCTTTATATCAGAACTAGTCTTGGACGTAAAAGGAAAACACTTATATTGGAACTAGGCCTCAACTGTGCTCATTTGAATCTAGATTCCCAGAGTGTTCAAATTATTTTTCAAATCGTAACTTTTACATATTGTTAACAGTATTTCACACAACTAGCTGGGCTCTTACATACCATTAATGTCTAGGTAAACTAATATTTTTGTGTTGTATACACCTGCGATTCAGTTATACTTTCAAACGGCAGGAAAACCTTTGATTTCGCTACTTGTTACATTCACACAACCTTCTTCTACGCTAACACCTAACAACAAACACATGCTGCTGCATTAACCTTGCGACAATCCTGAGTCAAACTCTCTTACCAACAACGTTTGAATAAAGCGTCACTCTGCTATTACATGATCACATTTTTGCCTCCTGTAGCTTCTAAACACCAAATCTAATTTCTGAAGTACACAATACTCTGCTCCTCCTATATGGAACAATATCTGACTAACTACATTTGAAATATAAATGTTGCTACATAAACTAGTGTCCATTCTCCTACATAAACGTGTGCCTTGTGGGTCAGCTAGCATCGGAACATTAGCAGCTAACATTTGCTAGCTAGCTAACACATTTGACGTCCTATTATCTATACAAGGCAGGATTTCTTAAACAGTGTTTTTATACCGTCAAATATGTTACTCTTTGCTGAGTTCATTAAATTAGGAGTCAGGATTTAGCATCTTCGCTAACAACAAGAACTACATATTAGCGTTAGCTTCATGCTAAGAAGAACCACAAAGTCCAGCCGCCTACCTTAAACTTCTGGAATGTCAGACAGACTCCGCAAGGAATCTAATTTGAACGTTTTGTCCCGGCAGGATCGGGAAACAAGTTACTTGTCAAATTTCACAGCATCGTTGTTTCTTTTAGGAAGGCAAAACTTTGTGCAGAAACACTGAACCCACAAATTCACTTGCTGGTCTGGGTCCAGCGCTCGGACAGCGCCGCTTCCGTCCTGCTGGGGGCTCGAGGTGGTTTTTCTTGAGGAGTCGGAAGGCGAGCCCAGGGTTGTCCCGGCTGTGTCGGCTCTCACGTCACATTAGTGACCCGTTCCTAAGGGAGCAGCAAAAGAGCGACCCGTCAGTGTCAGGGTCTTAAGATGGGTCAGGGTCTTAACTCATTATATTTACGTCAGGGCCGGAGACTCACCGTTGGTCACTGACTTGTGTTCTTCTCTTCCTGAAATCTGCACAAAAGACCAGGTCAAAATAAAACATGCTTATACTGCAGAGACAACAAAGTCGTAGGGATTCATCGGATCAGTACCTTGGCTCCTTTGTTCTCCCACAGACTCCTCTTGTTGGTCACGTCCACCGGCTTCAGGTCCTGTTGGATCGGAACCAAAATTTCAGTTTGATTAGCAAACTTCAAATATGTCGGGGACATCATCGGTCGCCGTGGTGACAACATACCGTCGGTCTGCCGCCTGAAACTTTACCGCTCTCCGGAGTTTTGTTGAGCCAGTCGTTGATGCGTCCGGCCACGCCCGTCTTCATCACTGCAGCTTCCTGTGGAACAAGGTCAGCTGTGATGTCATCCGCAACAGAAGAACGAAGGAAGCAACTTTCACATGACGACAAAAGCACCAGCAGTTGTTAAAGCGATGGATACAATTCAAATGTCAATCATTTAGTATTCACCCTCATGACGACTAAAGGATTATCTTCAGAATAATCTGTTCCTTTTTGGAGTTATAGGCAAAAAATGTATGTGACACACAGATAAGGGAACAGACATGCACACGTCACACACACCTTGAAGGTTCCTGCGGCGCCCCCTGGTGAGCTGAAAACATTTCCTCGCTCCCACATGCTCTTGATGTTGCGGATGCTATCGGTGGCGGTGGGGAGGTCGGCGGCGCCCGAGCGAGGAGATCTGGACTCTCGGTTCTCTCTCTGTGAAGCCATGTGAAGGTGAGACGTGAACGTGACAAACATCTCACCTGGTCGACTGCTCAGACTCACCTGAGCGGCAGAGGTGTACTGCTCCAGTCGGTTGTCGATCTTTGACACGACGGGGGAGTGAGACGTCTTCAGCGAGCTGTCAGAACCACAACAAGTTCATCAGTGACCCGGCAAAAAATGCCCGCTAAATAAACAATACCTTTTCTGAGCCGACTTGTTGAGGAACTCGGCTCTCTCTCCGATCTGCAGATGGAGCAAGTTTATGAACCACATGAGTTTCCATAGTAACATAGTGGACATGCTAACATAGAGCTAAAATGATGCTAACACAAACACCCATTACGGTTGTAGCACCACCATATTACTCAAGTTTCTGTAATAGTAGTACTTCTGAATTAGCAGCAGAAGAAGTACAAATACGTTCAATAGTAGTACCAGTAAAGTTGTGGTAGCAATTAGCAGTAGCAACACCAACAATAGGAGTAGCACTAATAGTTGGCAAAAAAAACAATAACAGCAGTTGTAGTCACAGTAAAAACCCTATCACACAAAAACCCTATTACCGTAAATATTATCAATACTGTTAAGAGAAGCCGCAGTGATAGATGCAGTGATATTGGTAGTAATTGACAAATTAAAACACATTCAAGCTATAATTTAGACAAGTTTCTTTAAGTGACATCATTTGTTCTAAGGTCTGAAGCAACCAAACAATTTGAAATGATTTATTTTCTCCGTTTGATAGTAAAAACAGTGTCTGTTGGGCTAGTCTCATTATCTCATACTGCAGGAAACACAATATTTGTTTTTCAACTGTAATACAAAATGAAGAGATTTCCTTGCTAGCCTGATTCCAGTGCTAAACAGTATGAGAAAAAGAACAATATGAATAGATATAGAATATAGGTGGTCAAAGATGAATTAAAAATAATAATACAAAGACTACATAAGATGCAGTATCAGTAGTAATAGTAGAAGTTTTCTTTGGCCAAAAGAACGAGGGAACTGGACAAGCTGTTTGTCAAAAGTGGAATTCCCAGGATCTTGTGTGGGATAACTCAAACATTCCTGACTGTAAACATAAGTTTTCTCTTTAAAGGGTTGCTTGTCACAACCTCCTGACCTTTAACCTACTGTCCCAGACTCTCCGCAACTTGTTGTGTGTGTGTGTTTCTATGGAAACAAGACATTTACTCAAATCACTCTTCCTCAATAACAAGGGTCTCCCTCCCCTCCTAACTTCTCCATGATTATGACCAGTGTCATCTACAATTTGTGTCTAAGCTTCTACGACATCTATGTCTTCTGACCTTTTCAACATCCACTCCAAAACCAATTTGATCTGGGAACTGAATCATGAACATCACCACTTTGCCACCCAACAACAACACAAAAAAGATCAAAATAGATCATAATATGAAGCAACAGTATCACCAAAAGATTCAAAAGAACAAGACAGTAAGAAAAGTCCAGACAGAGAAACAGTCAGATGACAACAGTAAACACACAACACTGCAAATGATCAAGCAGCAACACAAAACCAACACAATACCTACAGTGAACATGACGACAAAGTAAAGTCGCGTCTGTCCGAAGCAGGAAACAACAACAGCATTGTTTACTCAAGTGAGCAAACATTAGATTCTTTACTATATTTCTACTCTCATCTATGGTCACCAAGGTTATACACTAAGGAACAAGATGGTGGACACAAATGTCCCAAAGTAGCTTGGGTTGGGAACTTTTTTAGGACGAATTCTAGACGCCACTATCTACTAGCTGCAGGTATTTTCAACAGGGAGGAGACCTCAGGGCAGACCCAGGAAATATTTGAGGAAGTCTCCTGCATGACTTCATTGAGCTCTTTGCTCCGGATGCTGCCCCCATGACCCAACCAAAGGCACTGAAGATGGTTCGATTTTTTGGTTTCATTAATGATCATCATTCATCGCGGGACAAGATGGGTGACCAGTTGATTTATGTAAAAAAAATATATTCATCTCACACTGGAAAACCAGGTAAGATTTTAATTGTGTTGTCACACAATAGAACAACACAACTGCATCATGTATCACTGGGACTGACCTTGAGTGAGGAGCCGCGGGGACTGACACACTTGAAGGGCTTGTCTTCTCCATCATCTCCATCCTCCACTTTCTGTCTCTTCTCAGCAGCCTCTGCTCTCCTCCTCTCGATGTCCTCCTTCATCCTCCTCTTCTCCTCCTGAGGTCAGAGGTCACGCAACATCAGCCATTTTGAAACTATTTTGCCGCTTAAATCCCTCGGTTCTGCTGATGATGGACCACTAAAGAGTTAAGAGATGCTACGAACATCTCAGTAGTATATAGTGATGAACATGATTCTTGTAAAATAGAAGAAGTTAGAGTGATTGAGAGAAAAGACGGGGAGTAACTCACCTCGTCTCTGGTTCTCTTTTGCTCCTCTTCCTCCCTTTTCTGCCTCTCCTCCTCCTCCAGCACCTTCCTCCTCTCCTCCCTCTTCTTCTTCAGCTCCTCCAGCTCGGCCTCGGCCTCCTGCTGTTTCTGTCTCATCCTCTCAAACTCCTCGCTCTCCGCGTCGTCACGCCGACGCTTCAGCTCCTCCAGTTTAAGCTCCGCCTCCAGGCGTGCGGCATCTTCCTGTTCCTGCTCGGCTGCCGCCACCTCGGGAGAGCGGAGGCTGCTGCGACTGGTCGTATGAACAGACGTGAAGACAACGGACACCAGGTGAATATTTTAGGCGTCAACAACTCATGTGTCTGTCTCATGTTTCAACTCAGACACCTGACATTTGCACCTGAGCACAAATCTGTCACATCTTGATGAAGATCTCAAATAGAGGCTTTTCTGCTGATCGTGAGGTTCATTTTTTTGCTTTACTTTTTCCTTATCTGATATTCATACAAGTGTCACATTTGTCAAAGTTAACCATCATATTTGTAAGAACAACATTCTTTTAAGGCTGTAATACTTCATTTGTTTCCCCCCAGTTGTTAGATGATTATTTTGACAAGTGAGTCAACTTTCCTCACAGCACTTATTTTTGTTGATGCTTGTCTTTTTTATTCCTTTTTTGTGTTAGTTGTTTTTTTCATTCTTCCCAAAGTGATATTTTTACTATCAATGTTTGAGGTTAAGAACCATCTTGCTTGTAGAAGATCTTTGTTCACCTGAGTGTCCGCTCTGGTTTCCTATGCTGGTCAGGAGTCGCCTCCTTGTGGAGTTCACCATTCTGCTTCCTTGTCTCCTCCCTGACTGCACTCACCTCATTCAACTGTTGACACACACAAACACACACACAGGAGTGAACAAATGTGCAGACTAAGCAGGAAACTGATGAATGGCTAGCAGTGGCAGCTGGTGATAATATTCTAGGTGGGGCTTTTTTCCACTCCATTTATCTGCCTTTACCATTGAAAGAATCAGTCAAAAGTAGTCCTATGTTAAACTTAGACAATATTATTTACATGTGGAAATCAACACTTTGACAGCTAATGATGGATAATAAATGTTTATTATCCTCATTGGTTAGATACAAATGAAAACACATTTTAACTATACTATAATATAATATACATCATGCAAAATAAACTAAATTATTTAAAAACAAAATGAAAACTAAAGTTAAAATGTCAAGAGCGGTTATCGAACCGTCAAAACTCGCATCCTTGAAGTTAAAAAAAATAGTGGGCGTTACCATGAGAGCTAACCGAGCTATTGACAAAGCGCAAAGGTTTACCATTGTGTATCGCAACTACCAGGGTCGCTTTTTCCCGTGCCCCGAAATCGTATTCAGAGACGATGCCTACACGATGAGCTACAGAAATGTCACTGACGGGCTTTTCAAAAAGCGACCCCTCTATAGACGGGATATGACGAATGAAGACACAAAGATGAAATCAGAATGTATATCAATGCAAATATAGTTTATCAATGTGAGGACTTCTAGAAACATACAGAATGATCAATGTTGATGATTGTTAAAAAACTAAATAATGGGTAGATTACAATACAATTTTAAAATTAAAAAAACAAACAGTCAAATCGGTGGGAGGGCGACGCCCCAGCGCCCTCTATGGGCCAGCCGCCACTGATGGCTAGACCTGACTTATTGACTTCACAGGAAGTGACCCAGGAGCAAGCACAGGCCAAAATAAAACAACCCTCATCACAGCAGCGCTCTACTTCCCGTCTGCCCGAATAAAATACAGTTTTCTTCATTTCTGTAATTAACCGGTGAAAACTCCACTCACTTGAGTGTTGAAGATTTGACTGTGGAGCCCATCGTCACGGTCAAATCTTCAACATCTTCTTCATCATCATCAGCTCAAAAACCAGGTTCACGTTAAAATAAATTAAATGACACCTTTTTCTCTTACCTGCTCTCTCATATAAACACTCGCTGGTTTTTCCTCGTCTTCCTCCTCTGGAGCCTCCTCATCCTCCTGCACCTCCTCCTTCTGCTCTTCATCTCGTCTTGACCTGTAAATCTTCTCCTCCTCCTCCTCCTCCTGCCTCTGCTCTTCATCTCTCCTTGACCTATACTTCTTGTCCTCCTCCTCTTGCTTCTCGTTGTGGCGTCCTCGTCGCCATGACGCAGATCTCTCCTGCTCCTCCAGGGCGGCGCTATTTTCATCATCCAGCTGCCTCTGACGCTCCTGTGCCTCCTTCAGGCGACGCTGTCGCCGCTCCTCTCGCTTGGCCATGAGATCCTGCAGCGCCTGGTCTTCATCCTCGCCACCGCCGTAGTTACTGACTGTCACCGGCTCTGAGACACTGATCAAGGGTTGTTAGTAGGAAACCTACCTAGCTAACATGCTAAACTAAAGTGCTACCTGTTGCTGTTGCTGATTTGGATGTTCTCGGACGCCACGCCGGACTCCTCAGCCTCACGGATCCTCATCCTTTCTTGACGTGCTCGACGGCGTCGCTCACGAGCAGCTTCCTCCTCATCATCATCGTTCCTGGACATCCTGACACAGACAAGCGTGCACAAACTATTAAGCATCTGACATTAAAGTGATTGGCTGTGTGTTGAACTTATTGTAGTGGTTTGTTGGGAAGATGTGTGAATATAAGAGCTGGGAGAGAAAAAAATCGACATTAGAATAAAGTTGCTGTGCTATCTGTTGCAATAAATAATCGACAAACTAACTGGGAATATTACTATTTTATCAAAACACACATTATGGATTTACCCCATTGTCACCATCAGTACTCTCTCCTGTCCTGTTTGTGGAGATGCTAATACAATAAATGAGGGTAAAGTAGTTGTAAACAGTGGTAGGTGAAGATGACAAGCGATTGCCAACAGTGGGTAGACCATAAGAGAACCAATTTCAGAATGACAGAAAAAAACTTACAAAATCTATATATCTATATATATATCTATATAAATCTAAGACCCACCTACAGGTGTCCACTCTAAAGTGTGGACCCACTTTGGCTTTAACCAGACGGATGATGGTAGACAGTGACTACTCACTGTTCAGATATCTGTAACTGTATTTGAGTTATGTCAGAAACTCTAATTCCTCTGAATGGTTGCATATTGGAAATGTGGCCAATATTTCATTACATCTTTATTTTGTTAAGCTAATGTTAAAAAACAGTCCAAATTACAATAAACAGATTGCTATTGACTGTTCAGCATCATGAAGCACTTATGTGTCCAGCTGTACAGTGTTTATTCATTTGTTTATGGTACATAAGACAACTTTTTATGGGTAGTGTTTTCAGTCAATATTCTTCTTCTATCTTCCTCCTTTTTACTCTTGTGTTGGTCTCTATGTTATCTTGGCCTTTTAAAGTATATATTTTAACTGTGTATTATTTTGATGTTCAAGCGCTTTGTAACCCTCGTCTGAGAAATGCGCTTTACAAATAATAATTACCTATTTACTTACTATTTTTGCAGACCAAACATCGTCACTGTATGGAAGTTACCCGTACCGTGCTAGAGAAAATGTTTCATGGTGAACCTTCATTGGTTTCTCTTTGTGAAAACAAGTTCTTCTAGGTGACTGAACTCAAAGTTAGTTTATTTTAAGATTCAGGGCAATTGCTTAATGAAATGTTTGAAGGTTTAAATATATTTTAAGGGAAAAAAAGGAATAAATCCATCTGAATCTATAATAAGTTGAACAGCTCTTGCCATGCTGAGTGAAGGATTGTCGTCTCAGCAACACTCAAACAAAGTGAAATAACACGCTTATGCCCCCAAGGACCCGGCTGTCCTGGAGCCAGCACAAAATGTCATGAGAACAAAACAATGTCACTAAAAATAGACCAGAGAGTCAAATAAAAGCTTGAAGTTAAAGAGTACAACATTTCGAAGAACAAACTCCATAAAGCTGAATTAGTAATCCTGCAGCAACACAGACCTCACACCCTCTGATGGTTGCTCCAAAGATCTCAGAGACATGGAGTAAGAGGAGGAGCAAACATGACCTCCCAAAGAGAACTCAGATCAGGCCAGGATTGACAGTATCGTGGAACCTTCAACACTGAACTAGCTGCTCAACAAGTGGAGCAGAAGCTGGGCTCTGGTCAGTGACTCAGCAGGTCCAAACAGCCACTTCCCCATCAGAGACACAACCATGACTTGAGTTTCAACAGCAGTTCCCATGGGCGCCCCCTGCTGGTTACCAACACAGCATAGGGAAGATGGTCATAATGTTATGGCATGTCTGTTTAAACTATAAATCTTCCAGCAGTCCAACATGTTCTCGACTAAATATTATGACCAGCAACTCTCAGCTGGGCAGGAAAAAATTAGCCTCAATATTTTTCTTGCAGGGAAGAATCTCAGAAATGTTAGAGAAAACAATTTTGGGGGGAAACTCATGAGAACAGAGGAAAGAGGGAGAAGAAGAGAAGGAAGGAGGGGGGCTTGGAAGGAAGGACTAGGCAGAAGGGGTGGGGCTTCAAGAAGTACTGACCCGTTCCCACGCGGGACTCCACGCCCGACGCTGGAGGAACCACAACTATCCCAGTCTGCTGCCCCGACCCGCCCAGGGCCCGGTTCATAATCATGATCAGAACCAGTATTGATCCTCACTGGGCCCGGGATTGACCGCAAGAGACCAGGAAGTTCCCCAAAACTCATACCAAAGTGGAACAATAGTTATGAAGTCAACTTTTTCACTGTTTCAACACTAAAATATTCATCACACTTGTTCTAGTGCTGCTGTACGCACACACACAATGAGACACACAAACACACACAGACACGAATACCAAACATAGATGCACCGATACAACCACACAAACTAAAACATATACAGTTCATGTGTTTACAGTGGAGCAGCAGCTAAACACACAAACACACATCCAATAAAAATCTTGAATAAAAGTCGGACACACATTAATAAGAAAATGGATGTGTGGTCGTTTTATAACAAACACAAAACATATGTACAACAGTGGAAATGTCAGAAATAAAGACATTCAAAAACGTCCGGGTGTAACACGGCAGAAAAACACTTTCTGTACAAAATGTTGAAACATGAAAATACACACAAAAACACAAACACTCACAACCAGAAGGAAACCCTTGCAAACTGGTCTACACACACCCTCAGTTAATGCATGCTGCTCAAACATAAACACACACAGACATGTAGAAACAATACTCAGAGAAACACATCACACACACACACACACACACAAAGGCAGAGCTAGCAGACACTTGCGTGCAATAATAACTAGCCGTACATACAAGGATAAAGTGGACTCACAAGACACAAAAGCAGTAACAGAGTAACACACAATGACTGGTGTACATGATATAGTGCATGTACAAGAGCACACCAACGATTAAACACATTACTAGACACTAGGGCACCTTTGTACACAAAGACACAACCTGACCTGAGATTCACAAAGGTGTATTCTTAGTTGTTATGTTGTAATTACACAGTTCTTCTCTTGTGTGCTGGAGATTGAGAGAGAGCAGGAAGTGAAGTCACACGGACAGGAAGTGAATGGTGGAACAGGACGAAACAGGAAGTGAGGAAGAGAAGGTGTATCAGAGGAAGAGAAGCAAAGGAAGTACAAACAGACAGGAAATGTGAAAGAGGGATGACATAGAGCAAGAAGTGAGGGCAGAATAAAAGACAAATAAGTCTGAGAAGAGAAGATAGAAGTGTGAGAAAGATGATAAAGAAGCAGTGAGTGAGGATAAACTGAAATCATGATAGGAGGAGGAGAGAGGAGGAGACGGCAAGAGGAAGAAAAAGAGGAAGACGACAATGAGACAAAGAGGGAGACGCACACTTCCTTATATGGAGACAGAAGAAGAAGTTCCACGGCCTGTTTTAGATTTAACAGCGTCTGGAACTCTAACTCCACTAATGAGTCACGAGCGAGCAAGGAGCCGCAGAAGGTCCGAGTCCATGTAGCTCGCACGCCGGTGAGGAGCACGAATCAGAGCGTGACGGAGAAATAAAAAGCCCGGCGAGGATTTCAGTGTCAACACCTTCTGTTAGTGCGAAAAAAACTGTTGCTGATGAAACCCAGAACCAGCAGAGTTTTGGATCTTAAACACACACACACTTTCATCCCTTCAAGCCTCATGACATCACCTCTGGAAGATTAAACTTGCGAACTCTGATTCTGACTCAACAAGGTTATTGATTTGTGAATCGGATCATTGCATCATTCTCATTATCGATGTAGAGTCACGGGTCACTTGGTGTCAGCGACTCCAGTTCCATACTAATGTAGAGCGGAGTTGAACCACTCTTCATTAAAACAACTGCGCTCTCAATGAGTCACTGACTGACTGGTTCACTGACTCACCAAGATGTCTAGAGAATCACATATTTGGGATTCAATTATTTCATGATTCAAAATCCCTTCCTGTCGGTCAAGTTAACTTACAAGTTGCGACGAGAATGATTCAGGAATATTATCTCCACTTCCTGTCTAGCACCTCTGTTGGTGTGTGGCTCAACCCTAGATTCAATGAGTCTCTTAGACGTGTAATTTGAGAGGTTGGAGCCACTTCCTGCCACGCAGCCTCATGTTAGCAGCTTATGTCAATTACTGTTTAGCAGGTTGAGTGACTCATGTGCTGAGCTTGACTCTTTGTGAACATAATGCCCATCATGACATGTCAATGTATGACTTTTGTCAAAATAAATTTAGGATCTAAATGTTTTAATTAAAGTGTTTTAAGTTACATAATACAAGTTGTATTATGAAGTAATAAATACAATTAGCACATGTTCATTCATTAATATTTATTTCTTGAAAAAAAAAATCATTAAATGAAAATCATGATTTAACGCTTAACCTTAAAAAAGACAATGTAGTTAGCAAATGACTTCACTCAAACCCTTAAAATGTCTTCTTTAATCTGTACGATGAAGTTCATTTTCAGTTTTTTTAACGTTATGCTATACTTGCTAGCGTAGCATCAACAACCACTTGGTATTGTTGACTGTTTTCAAGATTACAATCAAAATTCTGGAACTCTAGATTAAAATGACCAATTATAATTGCTTAATCAAATATAGGACAATGGAAGTTAGATATTGAATATCTTAAATTAAATGTATGCATTATATCTTAACAGAGAGCAGGAAAACATTTTTTAGTTCATGTGTCTTAAATAAGGTTCTCTCCTGACTCACTCACATGTTTCAAATGAAAGATGCAGTAAGTCCTTCATCATGATGATGTTTTTACTTCAAGTTCCCTCGTCTGAAATCTCAGCAAACAAGAGGTTACAAGAGCGGAGTCCATTATAAAGTAATAACAGGCTTCACTTCTCCTCCAGCTAGCTGTAATAACAGCCCGCTTTGTTTATACAACGAGTCGCTTGGAGGTGGAGACTTATGTAATTTACGATGCACGGTAACCAACATCGATGCTTGACCACAGCAGAGTGCGCGTGGTTATGGTAAACAAGATTTGACCTCCAAAAAACAAAGGGGCTTAAGTACATATTTTAAATAAAAAGAGAGTTTTGTTCAATCAGACACATACTAATGGAGTATATAGAAGTCCAACATCTATTTAAGACAAATTTAAATCAACACATTAGTTGACCTTTAAAAAATGTCTTTGATAATTTATCTTAATGTTGAGTGGAATGGCCTCTAGCCTTATAGAATGACCTGACGGATTCCTGATAGACGTGGAACGGCACGCTGACCTTGCTCCGTATCAGCTTCCACATCAAACAAGTCCTTAATTGGAGCCCGGGTGGTTGGTGGAAACGCCGGAATGAAAAGGAAGGATGAAAAACCTTCCGCTACTTTTGATGACGGCTTTGGAAGGGAGTCTTTTGAAACAGACTTTTATCGATTTCCTGTGAGGTGAGGTGGATCTGAAGAGGGTCAGGAAGAGGGGAGGGGAGGGAGAGAGGTAGGAAGGGAGAGGAGCTAAAAGGTCATCACCACTTTTTTTTTTTAAAGATGAGAATATTGGTACATTTTGGCAGCCCATAAAGGTAACCAAGAAGTGGTCATGGTCACTGAAATACATCATCCATCATCAGTGTTCCTTTGATGAATTTGACGCGTATCAGATTCAGTAACTTTTATTGCCAGAAGAATAAACTAGTAATTTTGCGGCGCCTCTGCAGTCTGTTTTACTCATCTATGTTGAATTTAACACATCGGTAGACAGGAAGCGTCTGACGCACCCTGGAGAATCCCTGTGACTTGCATTGAAAGACAGAAATTTATAATAAAGTAACTAATGATATTAATGAATCCCACACATCTGAGTTACTTGACTTGACAAGGAAGATGACTTGTTCAGAATCAATAGGTTAATGAAACATATTGGGTTAAGCACGTAAATGAGCAAAGTTATCATTCCCTCATACCTCAACTGGTCTTTCACCCCCTTCTCCCTTTGGTTACTACAACTAGAAGAATATCAACCAAGTAATAAATGTACTAGTCATCACACCCACACATTATATTTTCACACAACACACTAATAAAGGTATCCCCAAAATAACAAAAAACTACCTTCTAAATCTAAATCTACTATCTTTCAAGACACAAGACATGTACTTTCATGTTACAATTTAAACAATATTGTGATTGCAAATATTTTTTTAATCTCCTCATTCTTGCATTTTCCTCTAATACAATAAATAATTAACTTATCAATGAAATGTATTTCTTAATTGTATTATTTATTATTATAATAAATCTTAAAGGCAAATTAAGCAGAAATTAAAAAAAATGAAGGTTTATTTAGTTACTTGACTTACACTTGTAAATAGACATATTATATTCACTGCAAATACTTTATAAAGTGTGGTGTAAACATTTATATTATTAGTCAATACTAAATCACATAAACTTGCAGAGTAAAGAAAAGTGAAAACACTGTCAATCTGTCTTTTTCTTTAAGCTCATTTCTGCCCAGTTGCTCTTGTTACTCTGTCTTATCTCAAAAATATATATTTAAAAAAAATGTAATTGTAATTAGAGGATTATAATTTATCGGTTTGAATGGTTTGATTGTGTAAACTTTGGAGTGTACACACACACAAACACACACACAAACGCGCGCGCACACTAGCGTCTCAATTCAAATTTAAGAACCGATGTCATGTAGAATGGAGTCTGGTTCTTTCATTGATCTGAGCTGCCATCGCCATATTAAATGAGGTTTTCATGTGTTATCATAACTCTGTGTGTTATTCGGTTGCGACGCTGATACAATGTTGTTCCATGTTGTTGTGACACTGGTAGCATTTTAACCACTAAGTTGTCATTTACTGTTGGTCTTTAGCTTCTGTAGATGTCAGTGATCAACTGGTTAAAGCGGAGTGTTAAATTAAATCGCAACCTTTGCGATATGACATTTTTAAAAAAAAGATTTTTTAGCAGATGCAGACTGACTTTCTGATTGTCATTCTGCAAAATTGCAGGTTGTTTAGTTTTTCTTCTGCAATCTTGAAAATCAATCTGTAAATTGCAAAATCACCATCTAAGTCCTTTGACTTAACTTACTAGACAGATTTGTGAAAGTCTGCCTGACAGGAAACGACTGTGAATACAACGGCAGCAACTTGTTGTTTTAGGAATATATAGGTACAGCTATGTGAGGAGAGGTTGAAGGTTCAATGACAAAGAGTTGCTGCTTTTGACATACTCACCGTTCCGCCTCCAGACGCATCTCTTCTCTCTTCTGCCTCCTGAGCTCGCGGCGTCTCTCAAAGTCCATTTCCTCCATCCTGAGTGTCTAAAGAGAGACAGAGCAACCGTGAGTGACTAAAGATCTACAATCGTTTAATTCATCCAGCATTCATTCAACCAGTGAGCATTAGCATCAGCTCTATGTGTTGCTAAAACGATAAGACCAAGATCAGGACCTCCAGGAGGTCTAACAATAGCTGAGTTCCCCGGTGTGATCTTCCCAGGAACCTTCAGGGGATTCTCGTGTCCAGGTCAGACATTGTATCCAGGAAGTTGATTTTTCTTGAACTAGTCTGGTGGACCAAAAATTCCTTCAATCTTCATCTCTGGTACCTAGCATGGGGACTTTGGTAGGCTCTTCATACTACTATATATGCAATAAAGCAATGGTCCCTGGAAATGCATTTTCAAGCACAGCCTAGACCAGTGGTCCCCAACCTTTTCCAACTCATGGCCCACTTTTAAGTCTCAAAAACCTTTGCGGCCCACCACATGATGTCACATGTATAATACTCGAAGGAAAAACAATATAATGAAAAGAATATTTGAAAATGTTTATGATCCTTTTAAACTTAACAAGTTTTAATATTTAAAACATTATTATGTATATTTTTATTTTTACATAATAACATCCACACTCCCACAATAAGATACCATTTTGGAAAAAGATTTTGTGGCTCACATGTAATACCTTCACTGCCCACCAGTTGGGAATCCCTGGCCTAGACCTTGACAGTACCTAAGACAGTCCCTGATATCCTAGCACCAGCTGAAAATTGCATGTTGATACTTCCAATGCAAAATTCCCACACACTGGGTTTGTGAAATAAAACAATATCCTCAGTTTCGGCTAACTTCGGGACACCTAGTGGCCCCCATTTGAATTGCCAAGTTCCCTCACGTAAAATCATGGGGTATATATACAAAACCTCAGTCCTTAACAGTGTCTTGCCTCTTGTTGGATATGGCATCCCAACCAGCTGTAAAGTACAGGGATTTACTTGCTTAAACCAAAAAGATGGTGGCACCTCGAGGTGAGTAAGTGAGTCACGAAGTTCCAGCTGCTCTGGCTAACATACCAGGCTCAATCCAAGCAGCAAAGGGAAATACAAGGGACCACACTTCCCAGATATAGTTGCTAATAATCTTCCAATAACCAGCACACTTGTGTATGCTTATAGCACTCTTGATGGGGCACCTCCCCAGAACTGGGACCTGAGTTGAATACAAATGAGTGTAGCCCACAAGGCTGGAAAGATCCAGGTCCTACATTGAGATGGAATAGATAACTCTGTCAGCAGGGTGGTCTCGAGGAGTGTCATAGGTCTAGAAATCCTCCAGGAGGGTCTTGGCAGGAGGACAAAATATAAAATGGGATTGTTTGTGGAGAAATGTGTGGTAAAGAAAGTTGCACTAGAACCTGAAGTTGGCTAACTGAACTGATGACTCATCAACTTCAACCAAAAAGAAAGAGATGACATTGAAATAACAAGGAGAGAAACAAGCCACCGAGGAGACGACAAGGAACGTCCAAAAGTGAAGTAACTAACAGAACCAAGACCACCCAGTTGCTGCTGAGCTAAACACACGGACAACAATAGCGTCTGGTTATAGAAAGTTGAGAAGAGACCTACCTTCAGCCTTTTCACACCATACTCCTGCACACAAAGCTCTGCTCTCCCACACTCCAGCCTCAGCCGAAGAAAAAGCCTTCCCCTCCCTGATGTTGTCCCTCCTCCCTCTCTCCGTCCCTCCTCCTTTCTTCTCTCTATATCTGCAACTTTTCCTGCTTTTTGCAGAGAAATGTGAGCGTCTGGCTATTCTGGGACACTTCCTGTGTGTCCGCGCTCCCTGCTCCAGAGAAGGCCTCGCAGGTTTGAGTGCCACAAGAATGTAGGAGCGACTTCACAAACACACAAGACAAGAAGACAAGCGTTTCTTCTCACCTCCCCCTCCCAGGAAAACTCTCTCTTTCACCCCCAACTTCGTCTTCACTTTGTTTCAAGATTAAAGCTGGATGTGTATGAGGGGGAAATGTTGTCTGGGACAGGAAGCGGGTGCAAGAACAGGGCTGTAAAGACCAGAAGATTATATATTTAAATATTTAAGAACCTTTATTGTTTATTTTTTTGCATTTTTTTCTTTTCTTCGTTTAGTTATTTCTTAGGTTGATTATTTGGATGTTTGCTTCCTTTTCTCAACCTATTCTTTGTTAAGCTATTTTTCAAGATTGATAACTTAGCAACATTTCTATTAGTTGGTTTAATACTTTCTTCCTCTTTACCTCTAACACTACTGGCACTATTGTACTGCACGAACTGACTGAGAATTCACCTGAATCTTACAAGCTCTAAATATAGCCGACCAAAATAATGGCATGTTGTGTGTCCTTGTCTCAACACTCTGGAGGAGAGACACCACAGGACGTCTGGACCAGATGTGTCTCACGGCAGAGACCACACACACTACTGTACAACTCCGGCGAATTTATGGATGCGACAAAGTTCCGTGAGGTCCAGCAAAGCCACTTTCTCTCTGCTCCTTCTTCCATCTGCCGCCGCCAGCGTAATGACACGTTTACTGCCACATCTTGGGCTCATGACCACTGGACCTGGACCAAACACTTATGAAGTCCTTTAAAGTCAAAGAATGACAAGATAATGGAGAATATATTGTACAAAGTCTTAAAAAGCTAAAATCAAGTAAACATCAACAAAAAAATCTGTTGTTAATTTCAGAGGCTTGAAAAGCGATATAGATGAAGGAACTGATTTAGGGTCTGCTCCATGAGTGAACCAACCAGCTGTGAGATTGCAGGATAACTGAACAATGGCAACTTGTTAGAGGGAGGCAGTCGTGGCCGAATTGAACCCACAACCTTGTCTGTCACATCATTCTGAACTTTACAATACGCATCCAGAAACTGTTGCCGTTGGCAACGTGGTAAATAATCTATACAGCATCAGTTCTCACAATCGCAGTGTTGTTAGGACGTGCTAGCGGCTAAATAATGATCCTCTATATGAACTTTATGTGACTGCATACCTCGTGACTCAGAATTCTATGGTTGCTCTTATCAATGTAGCAAATATATAGCACTTGGGAGAAAGCCATCATTATATTTGAAAACAGACTCCTACTATATGACTAAATAGTCAGCTATACTGAGTGATGTAACATCTTTCATAATGGCAGTGAATCTCCTACTTTATCGGAGCTGTAGATGCCCATGATGGTGGGGAGGCTGCATCCGCTAACTTAAGTTGTGACCAGGTAAGAGGTGTTGGTGTTTAGGTCCTTGGTGATATTGATGGATTCAGACGACCTCCGCATGTGCTTCTTCGATGTGCAGGGCAAGGGGACAACATCTGCTTTTCCTGATTTCCACAATCGTCTCCTTTGTTTCTTTGAATTGGTTCAGAGTTTATTTTCTCTGCCCCAGAGCTCCATGTGTGCCTCCTCCTGTCTGTAGTCGGAGTCATAGTTATTTCGGATGCATCCCACCACTGCTTTAGACAATAAAACAACTAGAATTCCTTGCAAAACAACCATATGTCATCAGGGTGAACAGGAGGAACCCAGTTGCAGAGGAAGGCATTCAAGCCATGCGTGTGGAGTTAATGCACCAGGATGTATGGAATGATGGTGTTGGAAGTAGTTGTAGGTCCAATAGAGCAGTTGGATGTAGGAGTCTTTTCAGTTGAGTTGCATGGTCACTAAAGAGCTCAGTGGATCAATTCTATCACCATGAAGACAAGTTATGGTCCGTAGTTGTGTTGTGGGCCATGATGATCCTTTAAAGGCACTTGATGACGATCGGTGTGAGGGCCACAGGAAGACAGTCATTTAGCCCAGTCACTTTTGATTGGGATGAAAATCACAAGCTGCAATTTTCCCATTACATCATTGATCCATTTTGTATTGATCTTTACTGTAACTGCTGCAACTACCAGTAGATTACAACTACTAGCCAGTCTCTTGGCTCAGCTCTTTTGCAGTCAAGAATGATTTTCTGTTTGTAGATTATCGCAGCAGACACACGGGGCAACTGAACTCAAGGTGATCAATGATCTTGGTGAAGATGATTCTTTCTGAGAAAGAAACTCTACTGCAGGGAAGAGTAAAATAGAGAAGTAAATAAGAGCTGCTGCCTTCAGGGATGTAGGATAAAAGAGATTTAGAGCTCCAGCAGCACTACAGTGCCGGTGTACTTGTGCTTTTATGATTATTTGATAGCGGTGCGAGAGAGGAGACGCTAGCAGGTGTTTGGACTCTCGGGACAGTTTGTGTTGAGTTAATGTTTCCAGTGAATATCTCTCTTGATACCACCAGGATTTCTTAATCTTTGTTTTCTCTCACTCAGCTAAGGCTTTTAGCACAAATGCGCTTTCTAAAGCACAAAAAGTGTCATTAAACATCTTCAACAGTTGTGACAGCTAGAGTTATGTTGAGTCCTGTCGTCCAGCTTCATTGTTGGTTTTGGGTCACAAACAACCGGAATATGTTGGAGTCGAGCACTTGAGTCTGCAAATATGTCCAAAACAATGCATTTGCTGTCACTCTCATTACATTCCATAAATATCCATATTATCATTTCAGTCATTTTAAAAGGTAAAGTAAGATAAGTGTTCCAGGAAAATCCAGGAAAATGATTGCATGGTTGCATTTTTCTTTCTTTCAGTTTATTTATAGAAGGTTTAACATGTTATATGTACTGATGTGCTGCTGAAGCTTCATGAAACAGTGTAATGATGTTAGGACGTCAGTAGGTGGCACAATCAGTGTAAAAATGATGTGATGTTTCATTAGAACAGTTGTTCAAAACAAAGGAAAATAGTGCAGAGACCGCCATCTAGTGGACTATAATGACACTGTTTCATCAAAACTATAATTAAAAAGTTATACCTTAAAGGTTTAATGGGTAAAAATGTAATGAACTTTTTCACTGTGAATCGTAGAGTGACAAAAAAGTCACGTTTAGTCGATAGTTAATCATAGCCAAGTGTACGTCTGGCAGCCATGTTGGAATGTCCAACAAGGAAAACATTTCACACTATGCACACAAGAACAAACTCCATGGTCCTGGCAGTCAGAAGAGCTTTTCTGAACCTTAATTGTTGAAGACAGGCCGGCGCCCCCTGTTGCTCGTCATATTAAAGACACCGAGAACACCTGCACCATCACGTTCTCTGGCTAGGTCACAGTTTAAACACTGAAATAACATTCGCAAACATTCCAAGTCCATCAGCAGGGACCAGCAGCAAGTGGGAGAACTCTGTCACTGACAGGACCTTTTAGTGCTCCAGACTGGGAAGGAAACGAAAGGAAGAACCTGACTCTCACATAACTTGACTGTGAGGTTTGCAAAAGATGCCGAGCTCATGGAGGGAGAAGTCCACAAGAACAGTCGGCATCAAAAGGCCACTGCGCGCTGGGCTGCTCCACATGACCAAATATGGAAGGAAAAATGCAGCTTTTCCCGTAACCAAAGCGGGAAGAAGGAAAAGAAAGAGAGGAGGGGTGAAGGGAGTGTGTGCGGGGAGATAAAGCTCTTGCCATATTTAATCTCCAGCTGAGTCAGCATTTCCAGATAAGACTTTCATTTTCAATGTTTTCTTCCCAAAAGAGAAAAAATATGTATCACTTCTAAACCCCATTGAGGTCACAACCCCAGACTGAGATATGCACACATGTTGAATTAAATGCTCAGTTAAGTATCAACTATAAAAACAGAAATATTAATAATTTCATAATCAAATATTAATCAATTAATACAATTACACATTTGTTTTGCATTTAAGTTCATTCATAAAAACAAAACAAAAAAACAACCCTTATAAACATGTCTTATACATTTCGAACACAAGTTACAGTGTTTTGTTCGATTATCTACAGCTTTAATATTTTATTTTTCCTCATAACAAAAGTTGTGTGATATTGATCAAATTTTTCCTTTTTTTGTGTGTTCTTATATTCAATAATATTCTAATGAATTAAGTTATTATATACTTCAGTCAGGTTGTTTTAATCATTTTTAATGGGTTTTTCCTTTTGGTAAAGATGTCACAGTGAGAAGGTAAATAACATTTTTGCCATCCATTTCCTTTTTTTTGTAAAGTGAAATGTTTTTTTTTCTTCCTGCGTTCTCTCTTTTTTATAGTACATTTTCTTTAAAATTAACTAATTCAACTGAACATTTTTGTAGAATAAAAATGTAACTTGATTAAAAAAGTTCTTATCAAACAGCCTTCAAAATATGATATTATTATTAACATTTTAAAAAGGATTTACGAGAATGCGGTCGTCTTTAAGCGTCTCACGACTATGCAGAATAATTGAAAAAGTGAACTGCTTTTTTGTTGGTCTTTGTTTTGTTGTTTTTTCAAACTGCTCATATTCTTTGACGTGATGCTTTTATAGACGCTTAATTAGGCTCATTATGTTGAAGCTTGTGGAGTGACGTCTACTCTTAAAACATCCACACACATCTACTCTGTAGACTCTTCAGTGAGCTGTGCAGCCACAGCTTAATGTCTGTGCAGGCATAGATCTAAAATGACTGAAGTTTAAATTTTGGGTGAACTATCACTTTAACAAATGAAGGACGTCCAAGGACATTACTGAACCTGGAAAAGGCTGAATGCATATGTCAAAAACACTGTGGTTAAGACATGGCGGGTTCCTGCTGTAATTCATGATGCACTTGAGTCACAGTAGAGTAATGTAAAGAGAATAAAGGAGAGATTTACTGCAGCCTGAACGTCTCTCCGTCATACCTTACATGGACCAACAGAAGAGCCATGATGCAACATGCACACATGACTTCAGGAAACGTGGCGACGCTGTTTATTTAAATCTCATAAATCATTCTTCTGGGCTCAGAGAACGGAGGCTGGAATGCTTTCTTCTTCCTTGTGCATGTTCAAGGGTATTACATGACAAGGTATTCTTCAAAATAAAGGGGCTGCATTCCAGCAGAGAGAGAGGAGCAGATTAAGGGGGGCTGTGGGTCAGGTGGAGAGATGACTCCACACTGAGGCTCCATAACTCAGGCGGGATACAAAGACCAACCATCCGAGGATAGAGCCCGGCCACACTGCTGCTATGGACAGTAAAAACTCGTTAGATTCTACTTCCTGTCTTTAGCATCCTTCATCAGTCAGAGGTTATTGTAACAACTGAGTTAATCAAACACGATGAATTATCATTTTATCATTATCATAGTTCAGATAATATAAAGATGCCAGTGTTTAAGATAGGTAATGGATGTCGGCAAATATAGCACAATTAACATGATGATGAGGGTACATGTTTTGCTAACAAAAAAACAAGCACCATTCCTAATATTTCCAGTTCAACGATTGATTAAGAAAGTTTCTTGTGATGAAGGTTGACATCCCTGCCATCGTCTTAGTGTTGATCTTAAGGTCTTCGTCGAAACAGCATAGATCCCAACAGTCAACAAAACTTTGCGCTTGAAATGTTCTGAGGGAAATGAATAATATTAGAACATATCAGACTCAAGTGTTCACAAGCATCAATAGAATCACATTCTCTAAGTGACGCTGTGTCCAAAACACACATTCCACTCTCAGAGGAATCCACCTCGTGCGGTTGCTGTTATGAGCGAGGCAGGAAGCCAGCACTGGTCCGGGACAGGTATGCTGCCTCAACTTCTCCAAGGTCATGATTGATAGAGAGAAAGCGAACATAGCTTCATTAGAATTGTTTCAAACAGACGTACAAGATGTTGGCATGTGTGTAAGGTGATTCCGAAAAGGCCGATGAATGGAACACTCAGTTCTCATTTTAGATTTTAGCTCCACTTACTAGTGAGTCAAACTCATGGACAGTCCATACATCAAATCGTGTCAGTGGAACTAGAACAACAGGGGGCCTTAGTCATGGAGTCATTGAGTTATAGGGGATCCAGTACAGCAGCTGCCTTTCATTTTTATTTATACACTTTCCTGAACAAAGTTGATTTGATATTCCTTTTTAATTTTTTCATGTTTGATTTGCTGCCTTTAAATTGATAGAATTTAATTAAGGTTATACTATATACTTCTATTATTCTTTCGTACCTTTTAATTTTGTAAGTAGATGTACTTGTATATCTATTGATTTTCTTAAAGAAATGACAGGGAAAATACTCCTCCATCAAAATTACCTTTATATCTGCACTACTAATAGGTACCACTTGTGCATGTGTCTATAAGTAAATTGTAAATTAAATGCAACAATATTTACAAAATTAACACAATTATTCTTTGTTTCAGGTATAAATTATTCTCATTTGTATTTTAAATGCATGTATATAATTGTCAGGTCATTTGACTTTTAGCCATAACGTAGCAGAACAACCAAATAATTTAAAAATCTTCAACTGATGATATCATGATGAGATCACACATGCATTAGCCCCCCGCCGTGACTTGCACGTGACCAACAACTGTAGATTTTAGTCCTACACGCTTCCATTTCTGCCATTCAAAAAAAAATCCTGGTAACTCTTTAGCTCCTGAAGACTTGACAGAGCTTCATCTTCCAGGCTCTTCAGACTCGTAACCGTTATATTAAGTTCTAATGCAACGGCTAATTTATAAGCGAGATGTTGACGGGTAAATTAGGCATGAAATTATCTGCGCAGTGAATATGTGTGCGACGTTTAAGCCTCCTAATTCCTAAATTTATGAGAATAACATGAATCTCAGACAGCCGTGAAATTGTAAATAATTACCCTTCGTATTCACACTGATGTTCTCTTCTCTGACGACTGGAACTGGTTCTCGGGCAGGAGGGGAGTGAAACCTGCAGCCTTGGCCGGCTCAGGGGTTCACCTCCATGAGCTCGGCTGGTGTTTATGTTGCGAGCTTGACTGACTGGTATTTGATTTGGCCCCTCTGAGGCTGGTGTTCCATTACTGCTCATTAAGTCTCGCCTCGACTAATGGGTTCTTATTTTCTGAGGTGGTCTCCCAGGTGGCTGTCGCGGGAGCGGGCGGCAGCGACTCGGGTATGAATAAAATGTGCCGGGACGCAAGCCAAGCTCTGGCGTATGCGGACGATAACTGTTTGATAACAAGAAGTCATTGTTCTTAGGCAGAGGGTCTCGAGAAGAGACCCAAGAAACTATCACGGGGTCATATTATGAGCTCTGGACCAGATACAGTCCATGACAAAAAGTTGCAAGTGTCATGATCCGGTCATCATTAAAGAATGAACAGTCATATGCTCTTCAAGTGTCCTATTCGCTGCCATGCTGTCATGGCTGACCAGGAGAGATGGAGCCATTAGTGAAAACGTAAGATAATTAATCCTCACTACAACGAATGTCGTGCTGAATTTGTGTGGCGGTCTTTGTTGTGTGGATAGAAACACTGGCCGTTACATGTGCGTCTCAGATGTGCTGTAAAACTCCTCTTATACCAGTACTTTTGAGATTGTACTCCTGAAAAGGTTGAAAGTGCCTTTTGGCGTAAATAAGCATCACATAAAGTTATCTCGACAAAACTGACAAGTTATGAATCAGCGCGAGCGTTAATAAAAAAACTTTCTACCCCCACCTCGCCCACCGCTAAGCCACTCTACTACAGTTAGAACCTTCTAGTGGCAACACTAGGGCCCTCAATAAAAACCTGACGGAGTGTTTCTTCCAATCTCTGCTGGCAGACCCCTGATGAGGTAAAGAGTCAGTCCATGCTAGCCCGGTCCCGCCGGACCTGGCTCTGATTAAAATGGTTTTGTGAGGCCATATTTTCATTCTTTTCCCGCCGGCAAACCAGTTTCGTGGAGAGAGACTGACAAATGAGCTAATGCTAAGTGAGGAGAGTCCACGGGAGCGGCTCGGATCCTTAAGAGGGTTCGATCGGTTTGCAGTGTAAATGGTTTGTAGTTCCACTGAGAAAGTGTTCCTATTTATTGAACGAAAAGAACAAACATTGGTTCTTATTCTTCTCAAGTATTTATTGATTCATCTGAGGAATCTTTGTTTAACAAGAGCCAGAAACAAGCTTGTAGACGTCTTGAAAACAGTTTCCGGAAACATACTATAGGTTTTCTATTTGCTCAAAATCAATCAAAGGAAAGTCACTGGATCTCAAACAACTGATGAAAAAGAAATTGATCATAAAAGAGAACCAGGAAAATGGTAAAGGGGTTGCCCAACAACAATAACAACAAACATAGAAATGTCTAGAAGAAAAAAAAGGGCAAAAGAGTCACAGTGGACTGAATAGAGAGGTTTTGCCAGGACAACTTCATGGTGTTCTGGGTCGTTGAACAGATGACCACACTAGGGTCCAGGACACATCCTTACAAGATGCTCAAATCACCTCAAATGTCTGCTCTAGGAGAAGCAGTAGTTATAGTCTGAGTCTCTTCTGGATGAACTTCTCGCTCACTCTCTAAAGGATGCCATACACTGCAGAGAAATGAACTACCTAAAGCTCTCCATCACAGGTGAGAGTAGGTATGTATTTCCATAAATGCAGGGCCTTGGCTTGGCTCTTTCTTCAGATAATAAAGTGTCAAGTTTGAACAGAACCGAGGTAACTTCTCCCTGAGGAGATTCCAATTTGTGGACCAGAGTGGCATCAGAGGTCTTTTGATCCTGAGGCACAGATTCTCCAAGATAGGTCCTTGAACAAGTGAAAGGTAAAAGCTGTCTGACTCAGTGATATCAGAGGGAGACTGGGCAAAGTGACACGAGTCAACTCAGTGGTAAAGAGGTTGCGGTTCAGTGTTAAAACGGTCCTGAAAGTGATGCCATGTTGGCTACCTACTAAATGGTCAGGGGTCGGAACTGCAATGGAACGAATACCCATTCCTAATATGGAACGGACAGAACATGGTCAGGTGGACTGACAAGTGGAAGGCATTTATTTTGTAGAAGTGTCTTGAGCGACCCACCGGGTGAGAAAGGTATAAACACGGGGCAGCAAGTCAGTTTTTAGTGTTGGATTGGTAATGAAAAAGCATCATCAATTTGGGCTATACCAAAAGATAGGAAAGAGTAGAATATCTTGGAATGACACAAAAGGGGGACGGTTTTTAGAGTTGGCACATTCAGAATATATACAAATGTACAATTAAAGGTAAGACTACAGGTGAACAAAGAACAACCAGATGGTCTGAAGTGCCTCCTGTTCATTAGGAGGCCTTTTGCCCCCAAAAAGTTGTTCCTGAGCTCAGTACCATCACATGCTGTTAGGCTGATGAAGCTTCATGAAGGAGTGTCATCATTTTCATAGTAAACTAGATGGTGGTCTCTGCACTATTTTCCATTGTATTTTAACAACTGCTCTAATGAAACATCACATCATTTTCACACTGATGCTGCCATCTACTGACCTACTAACATCATTACACTGTTTCATGAAGCTTCAGCAGCACATCCCTGCCATCACAGTCCTGGATATTTGACTGACAACTCAAATCAAGCTGTCCTGTGATGTGTTCGCAGGGATTCATTTGATTCTATCCGAGCCGGATTGAAAGGTCTGGCGGCGCACGCATGTGCCAGCGGTCTGAGGTCTGCATGGAGTCGGGAGCCGTGCTAATTGCTTAAGAGCAGGTTTATAGAGTGTACTCTTTGTGCCTCCTAATCAGAAACATGCAGAGACATTTGCATAGGAGCCTCGCAGGACCGCTGAGGAATGTTTCACCAGCAATGTGGCAGAGTCAGGATACGAGTGCTGACGGGCTCTCGCTGTCGTTTTCCACTCGTTTCCCTACAATGTTTTGGGGGAGACATCAGCCAGAGTAGCAGCGAGACCCACTTAGCTAAACAAAGCTTCCAAAACACACCTAGAATAGATCAGGAATGAAATATCGAACCCAGATCCAATGAGTTGAGGAAACACTTTAAGTTTTGTGTCACATCTGACCAGCCAAACGTACCCGTTTCTACGTTAGCTAACTAAGATCATTGAAGGCTAGATAGACAGCTATGTCTTTTGGCTCAGCTTTCTTATGACATTTCCTCTTCAGAGAGAGAACTTGAGACGGCATTATATGGAACCTTTTACTCCCGATTACATTGGTCTCAGACTTAGAAGATCTGATCTTCATCTCAGCTTCAAACGGTTCAAGTTAAAGTTTATGTCTTGAGATAGAAAAAGGGGCAAAAGAGAGGAAGTTTCTGTTTAATGATAAAACGACAAATGTTTTTAAACTCTCACATGAGAACCGTGTAGATCTCCATGTAAGGACATGTTGATGTTTTTTCTGTGGATGAGGTCAGACCTCACCTCCATCAGCACCAACAACAAGCCAAAGCTTCCTGGCTGCCATAGAGGCGTAACTGTTCAGGTACACGCACACACACCCACACACACATTCAGCTTCCACGCTGTGTAAACACATTAGCTCAGCGCTGCCTGTGTTTTAGCTCTGGGGCGACATCATCTCTCCAGTTCACCTCCGAATCTAGTAAAAGTGGAGGTGATGGGCTGGATTATTTGGTCTTGTGACGCCATAGAGGAAGACAAGAGGGAGGAGAGGACATAGGAACAGCTGGGAGTTTAGGGAAGGAAGCGAGGGTTTGGTCAAGAGCGGATCAGGAGATGAATTACGTCGTATATCAGCAACTGGACCAAACCAATGACAACAACAACTAAATCACTTAATAAATGATGAACACACGAAACAAATGCTGAATCACTAAATACATAGAGAGAAACAGAAAGTTAAAAAAAATCAATGCAAATGCAAGTTGCATTATACAATTTATTAGTTAGTTAACACAAAAAAGACTCACAAACTTTTAAAAACCAATCACTAAACTTAATAAGTCAAGCAAATAATGCTTATATTAACAAAGAAACAAAAACACAATTACGATGAGTAATTGCAAAAACAATTTTCAACTAATGCTGATGAGTAACAGAGGTACAGAGGAAGGGGGTGAGGCGAGGACAGGAAAGGGGAGACTCCGGGGGAAAGTTGGAGAATGAGGCAGGGTGAAGTGAAAATTAGGAGGAAGGGAGCATTAGATTGATGTTAAAAGGGAGGCGGTGAGATGAAGAGGACAACCTGTGGAGACGGACAGGGACACAGTGAGCTCCTCACACGTCCCACTGAAGGGACACCAGAGGAAACCAGCGTCCAATCAGCTCGCAGAAACATTTCCTGTGCTTGTTTTATCAGATAAGAGGCAAGAAGGGGGTGATGACATCATCACTGCTGAACTCACGCCATCAATCACCCATGAAGTCCAGAACTTTTTACCTTTTACGCCTTAACACAGAGTTAGATCATCACCACATTAACAAAAGTTTCAGCAAATAAGGGCATACAGGCATCTGGCGGCGAGCAGATGGTAAACCAATATGCCAATTACCAGCAGCGGCCTGCCAGGCTGCCAGTTAGGTATCGGGTCGTAGTGATAGTGCTGTAATGTCAGAAAATGACACACAGGAGAGGTTGATCTAACAACCCTCCTCATTAGAGTGTGACTAAAGCCCTCAGGAATTCTCGCACAGCGCTTTTAAGCCCACATGACTCGCTCTGTTTGTAGGATTCGAGTCAAGGGGATAACAGGGGGTGGGGGGGCAGCTGCGGGTCCAAGGACCACGGATGAGGATTTGAGAGACTTGGAGGGAAACGTATGAACTATATGCAACTGAGGAAAGCTTACTCCCATGTGATTTGAGTAGATGACCCAGGCCAAGTTCTGGTACTGTTTTTTAAACATCAAAATTATTTTTTCTTTTTCCCCCTCTGCCATCCTAACTGTTATTCATAATTTACCAGTGACGTCACCAAAACATTCCCTTGACATTTACTCCGTACCCAAGTATCCTAAATCAAACATTTGGTTTATTATGAAGTTGTATATTTGTGGTAATGTTGATGTCTGCAACATGACATATTTTGATTTATTCAACAGATGGAAATAGATGACTCAAGGTTTAGTTGATTTAACACTCAAATCCTCTCGAACAGAAAATAAATGGACCAGACAAATAGTTTGTGGTTAAAAAATGAATGATCTACAGTGTAGATGAAGTGCAGTTACAAAGAGAGTCAATCAGATTTCAAGTTGAAAAAAAAAGTGTTGATTTTCACAAACCTCACATCTTCTGTGAGTTCTACCACTCGTTGAAGAGTTAACATTTTTCCAGGGCCGGGATCTGCTTGTCTGTCCACCACGTTACACAACTGAGTTTGTGGTTCTGGACCCAGTACAGTCAAATTACATGCTATCGAATTCGTAGGCGAGGGAGGTGGATGGCTCGTGGCGCTGCAGGGCTCTAGTCCATGGCCCCGGTCCCGTACGCCACATGTCAGTCATCCCTGGGTGAACCCGGGTGCACTCTGGATGGTGTCGAATGGAAGAGCTCAGGACAAACAAATACATTAACTGGACTGCCAAATGACTTGGAGACAGGAAACAGGCCTGGAAGTGGTCCAGCGCGAGCAAACAAAAAAACAAGAGCAGATACAAACAAGCTGGAACTTCCGTGTCTGAGACGATTACAAACAATCCAATTTAGCAAATATGCATCTAAGGCATACCTTATGCCAACAACTGCCCCAAGCAGAGGTTTGCACAACTCTGGTTTTAGTAAGTTCTAGCATAGCTTCGGACCTTGTCATCAGCAGCGGTTGTTGCTTCAGGGATCATCATTGGCTTATTCCAAAACCTAAGTGTATAGTGCCTTCAACTAGGTCTCAGATGCCTTCAGAGACATTCTGTATATAGGTAGTGGTTAAGAGCTGCAATGTTTGATCATGAAAACTTCATGGACGGTCTATGAACCAGTGGTTCAATTTCTTTGTCCCAAGAATTAAAGATAGTTTTGGGTGGGTGTTTTTTTATTAGTACATGGAGAGGTCCTGGCTATCTGGACTAAAATAAGGGTTCTTGCTGTCAGTTCGAGAGAACCGTTGTCTGAAATTAAATCTATCTTAAACACAAGAGAGCGGCACTCCTGGTTGAATATTTGGACAGTCAGGACTGAGTAAACTGGACTTTTGCTCTATCACCCTTGAAAAAAGACTGTGGATCTCGCTAACTTGGTCCACAGCAGAGTGTTACATACAGAAATGTCAGCTGTATTAAGTATTAGACTTGGTACAAGAAATTCCTAGAGTTCTCTTCCACCACACTTTTGAGTGGTGGTTAAGACTGTCCGTGGTTCTGGTCCATGACAAGAACCAGCACTTAAATTGCGCAAATAAAGTCAAGATAAAGAAGAGGACTACAAGGAAGGCTGCATGAAAGGACATTAAAGCTAGATTAGAAAAATACAATTCCTGCAGCAGAACTCCATGATCAAACCTCCTCTTTCGCCACAACACAGTTGGTGAAAATCAATTTCTTCTCATTTCTACAAACAAATAAAGAGACGGCATAGACAGATTTGAGATTAACAAGAATGGAACACTCCGATTGCCTCGTCGACGAGATTCCTTCTGCCAGTTTTCCATTTCACTGAAAATCACTTTGCCACTTTGGCTGCATGAGTTGTGGTGAGAAACCTCTGAATTGTGGAACTCGATACTTTAAGTTCATCATTAACATTTTACAACTTTAGGGAAAAAAGAAGTTCCATGAGGAGACTGTGATCTTGGAACTCTCATACTTAAAGAAAACTTCGCAAAACTTACTCAACACCACCCGGGTTGCAGTAGGTAAAGGACACTACTTACTTGTTACCCCCAAAACCTAGACTCCTAAGACCCTGAATAAACTCTGATTTGTTGCCCAAAGACATCAGTAAACGTTGCAAGACAGAGAAACAATTAAGTGGCCACATTTTATAGTTTTATCCAGGACTCACTAGAACAGAGAACCAAAGATTAGATTGCAACAGTTGAATAACACTTCACTGAACCTCGGGACTGACTCAATGGACTTCAGTGAGCCGAGTGAATCACTGTGACTCCAAACACTTCCAATTCAAGTTACATTGAAAGGTTTGTTAACTATATTTCTTTCAAACAATAAACAATGCCATGTTTATTCGGTTGATGATAAAAAATCATCTTTGAAGGTCAGCAGTCTATGATCCTTTATTACTGTTAACTTTTGGTATTATCATCAACCTTAGCAAGAAAGGAGTAAAATACCAATCAGAAGAAAAAACACAACAAGAGACTCATCAATCCAACACATTTCAATCGAACAGTGTTGGTCTCATTTGAGTCCAACTCCCTTTTCCTGAGAACTCAACTTGTTAGAAACTTTCGCAAGATTATAGAATCAACTTTTAACAAACACAGATGTTCAAGTGTAACTGCAGACTTCTACTGATCACATGATCCAAGATCGGGCTTCAATCAGAGATGGAAACATTAACCACCGCACTGTGCAGTCCGGGGACAGACTCCGGAAATGCATGGCAATGTTCCCTACATCCTGCCCGCCCAGTCCTGGCTCTCTCCCTGCTCTGCCAAACCCCTGTTATCACTCTGCGCAATTACCTCCAGATTCCTCTGCGCCCGTATCATATCGTGCCAATTATGAAATCCCCCTCTCAGTACATTACAGAGCTCGACATGCCTTTTAGTGCAAAGCCTCTTTTTTGTGTTGGTAGACTGGAATCTGGGCACAAATTCAAAACACAGAGTGCCAGACAAAAACCTCCGACAGGGCAACCTACTTTTATAAAAGTGTATTTGTGCTGCGTGTGATGGCTGAGCTGTGAAGAAGATCACGATAAACAAAAGGAGAGGATTCTACTAACACTCGCATGTAGCCCAGTCTGAGGGAAATGTGTGTATGTGAGTAAGATATACAAAAGTCTTCCATCACAAAGTTTATCAAAGTCAAAATACAAAAATGTATTCTGGAGTTGACAGAACTTTTTTGTTTGTAAGTGACAGGTTATATATATGTCACAATACAGATTAGAATCCAGTAGGATCTGGAATCCTACTAGTAAAGATTGTAATTCCAATCTGTACTAGTAGCATTCCAGATCCAATGCTACTGAACTGGGATCTTAATATTGATATGTAAATCAGATATGTAAACCCGTTAGTTAGTGACTTAGTAAAAGGGAGATATTTTCCCCTCCCAAGCCACTTACAAAGTTGATTTCAAAGTGACAGCATAAAGTATCTTGAACAAGTGATGGCGGTGGATGAGCAACAGCACAAAGGAGATTGTCCCGGTAGAATTTCCATATAGCCTACGACAGATTGGAATTCCAATATTCAGATCCCAGTTCAGTCGTAGGATTCCAATCTGTACTAGTAGGATTCCAGATCCTACTATATACATATTTATAAATATATAAACATAATATAAAGATAATATAATACTACTAATACCAGTGTGTAAGCGCTGACTTAGTCATTGTAGTATTACTCCGCCAGCTCTATAGTAATACTCACCGAGGAATAATACTTAGGTGCCGCACTATATTGAATTTTTAGCATTTCAAACCCTGTATAAGACTATAACAATTAAGTATCAAAACTATTTTCAGGACAATAATTGTTGTATCGTTTACCAAGAAAGCAAATAGTGACTGCCAATAAAGTCTGAAAACTTTATTGACAGCACTCACTCCCATTCCCCACATATCACATGACCAAAGTGCATACACCTCATTGGTCAACAGCAGCTGGCAGGCTGATGAATGTTGAGAAGGAGTGAAAAGATACTTTAAAGTGGCTATTATTTCCTAAACATTTGTGATTTGTTATCCGTGCAAACGTTTACACGTGTAGACGTTGACCCTCCTAATAAATAGATGAAGACAAGCAAGAGAGATGCTGTCTCTCCTTTGAGACAGCGTGAGTGCATTATCCAGGAAGATTCAATTCAGTTAGGAAGGCCAGATATGAATAACATTCCAGAGTAACTTTTCTGCCAGCTTTGTGATTGAAAACTAGTCAAACTTCCACTGTCAAGTTGGCTTTCGAAGACATCCTTCTTGTTATTAGATTCAGAGTGAGTTTTTTGGCAGAAGTTAAAAAAATATCTGCGAGTGATTATGTGTTTTTGCAATTTTCAATCTTATCCAGAGACAAAATGTACGGCAGGTACTGACCACTGCGGAATGGTCGATCACTGGGAGCATATTATATTTTAGCTGAATGAACATGCGTATTTCTTGTTATTTTCCAGTCAAACCACCTAGAGACCTCTGGATCATACGTCACAGCTTCAAAACAAGAAAGCACATTTCTAACAGTAAAGGTTGCTGACGGAATAAAAACGTATAGATGTAGTTTGAGAAGAACTAAACTAACTTAAATCATCTTAAGGCTACAGAAATGGTTACTACATGCTAAAGTGGCTAATAACTCCAACTTATTAAACTGTGTCGAGATGTATTCGGTTTTAATGGTTGCGTTTAGTTTAGAGTAAACAAATCGAACCCAACAGTGATTTCCAGTAGATTTTATTTTAATAAACATCGCCATTGTTTTAATAAAAGGATGCTAGCAGAACTCAGACGACGTGAACGCGCATGCCAGGCACGCGCAGACTTTTCCTCTCTCCAAAAGTTGAAGCGTTAAAAAGGGAAACGTTTTACTGTTTACGTGTTTTATCATCCATTAAGTTAATATGAATTGCTGACATTAGATATTAGACAGAGAGTTCGGATCCGTCCACAGCTCCTGCTCATGCTAACTCCTAACAACGACAGAGAGTTCAGAGATGGTCTCGCGGGTCTTACCTGTGGATCCTGGAGGAATAACAGGTCGTGGGTCGAGGGTGAAGAGCCTGAGAACGTCCGGGTGTGTGAGTCGTCGGTCACTCTGGTTCGGATTCGAGTGGAAGTAGAGGACTTGATCCTGGTTCAAGCTCCTCCCATCATAGTGGTCCACATGGAGACTCGCCAGCCTGACGTCAAACAATAAAGAAGTCTTCTCTTCATTGACAAACAACTAGACATTCTTAAGTTAGAAGACATATCACGTAACTAAGTTTAATTATAGTTATATTAAGGCAAATAAACTTACACGAAAACGCTAAGAACTATGGAGCACATAAGCTCCGAAGTCCGTTAGTTTATGCAGTAAGTGCTCTACAGCGCCCCCCAGAGGAGCCAGGAAGCATAAGTTGGGTGGATGGGGAGATGCAATGAAGTTTTATTCACTTGGTTAAAATCCTCAATATCTGGTATTTCCTTAACTTCCTTTTGCATCTCAAGATCTACAGGTGTTGGTACAGTCAGGCCGTGGAGGTGATTGCAATAATAACGGGGAACAAGCTAACATTTCTGTGTGTAGGGGATTCATTGTAGGCATTAAGGGAAATATCATAGTTCCAAGGGCACACAACTGAAGAACATTCTCAGGGCATGCTGCTGTTAGGATGGTTACTTATAGTTGTTCCTTCTCTTGCCTAGCATGCCATCTTTTAAAAATCACCAATCCATTCACCAGTCACTCACACTCCTCAAGTCTGGCCTGATTTCAGCACAAGGAAATCATTTTCATTTTCTAAATTTCCAATTTATTTATTTCCATCTCATGTTGCTTCATATACATTTAAAGTATATTTGTAGGGTTTTAAGAACAAACTTTAATTTTCCAATAAAGACTGACATTGTCACTTAACATACCACAAGACTCTTCTCTTAGGAGCTATTTCACTTTTCACAACTTCCTCTCTTGGGACTGTAGAATGACAATGTCCTACAGCTGAACTTTGATGGATCACATCTTACAAAGGCACTTCAAATGCTGTAAATCAGCACCCTGTTTCACAAGTTATCTACTGAATATTTTTTGCCGAAAAAAGGGACGTTTTAAGATCCGCTGCCAAGTTGGCCACTTTCACAATGTTTTGCTGCAACAAAACAGTCTTGGGGGTATATCAAGAGCCCGTCAAGACGGGGGTGTTTAACTTGACGTTAATCTGGCTGCAAACCAAAGAGACAACATCCGATGCATGTCTCCTTAAGCTTCTTCTCGCTCCGACGCGGACATGAACTCTGAATTTTCCCAGCCCAGGGGTCGGAGTAGAACTCGCTGCCAAAAGCTGCCAGACATGGACGGCATGAGAACTTGAAGAAACATTTCTGTGGCGGTGATGAAGGTTTAAAGCATTTTTCCTTCAAACAAACTTTGAAAATGTCTATTTCATCATTTTCTTTGCTTTCAGATCAGCGTCAGCAGACCCGACGCAGACTGACACGGCTGTTGATGCAAGTCTGAGACTGACTGGTGTTCAGATGCAGAGCAGCAGACTTGATGCTGACGTAAGACAAGTATGTCGGAGTGCAATGGCGGCGACAGGAGAGGGCAAGGTAATTTGGAGACAATAGAACATTTTAAAGTTTCATTTCTAGAACTCAAGAAGATGTGACGTTTATCCATATTCTTTTACTTCCAGGCAGTCGGGTAACCCACATGGCAGTTTAGATCAGTCTACCACTTTGACCAGGTTACTTTTGAAGTTCTGATTGTTTCCACACTATACTTCTTTCTACATTGAACCACTCCAGACATTGGCATTAGTCCTGATGCTGTAGGTTCTAACTAGTGTCCCGTACAGTCCTGGTCTTGATTCAGTCTGGACTCTGGTCTTGTATTCTTAGCTGTAGTCTTGTATTGATCCTGATACCGGACTTGATTAATTCTGAACCGGCCATGTGTTATACTTGATATTGTACTGCAAATTTGTTTTGGGACTTTCCTGACTCGGATCTTGATTCTGTAATTACTCTGGCAATACTCTTGACTCTTGACTTCTTTAAGTCCACATTTGGCCATGTTTAGCATTTGACACTAGCACAGCTGATTCTGGTCTTGTTTCAGTCCAGATTGTAGTCTTGTACAAGGCTTGGTTCTGGTCCATTTCCTGTTCCTTCTGTTGGTTTTGGCCTAGGCTGCTCAGGAATGAGTCTTGCATCTGAACATGATCTTGTGAGGGATGTTTGATATTACCAGGGGCAGCCGTCCTCTTTTTCCTCCCCCCTCCTTTTCTCGGACCCCCCATCTGGGTCCAATCACAACAAGTTGGTGTGAGACGAGCCAGAGCGGGAGACCGTCTCATTCTGGTTCAGAATGGGACCAAAAACAGTGGGACAGAATTATTAGACACATGTTGGTACACATGTTTTATATGTGCTGGAGGACTCTGGGCCAGCAGGCGGGCCTAACTGGACCTGGCTCTATGGGCGGAACGTGGCTCTTGGACGCCTACTAGTGGAAAGCATAAATACTGTCTACGTATAGAATTGTAAGCCTTTTGGAATTTAATGGATTTATCTTTTAGGTGCTTCAGCATCATCCTCACTGAATGTTTATGACTGGTAAACAACTCCTGGTCTGCAGTGGTTACAGGTTAGCGAAATAAAAGGTCAAGTGACCCATTATAGATCTGGATCTGGTAATTAACAAGGCTGACAATCGATTGACTCTTATATCAGATGTGACTCGTTTTCATTTAATCGGGGCCAGTCCTAAATTAGTCTTGATACAGGTCTTGGTGAGTGTCCACTAGGGTGGTGTGGGTATCTTTAATAACATGATGGTTCGTTCATTACGCTGGTCTAAGTCTTGACTTCCTGAATGTCCTCGATTAGTCCAGTCTCTCACAAGGTCTAGTGCTAGTCCTGAATTAGAAACTCTTCTGACTTTTTTAAACTGGTCCTGATTTTATCTTGACTTAGGCCTCTAGTCTGGATTTTGTATTTCAAGTGAATCTTTATACATACACAGCTTCAGCTAGAAAAGGCTGCCAAACCCATCAGGTTACCCAGGTTGGTGTTGTTGAACTTGGAACCATCGGGAGTCTTTTGAGGCCTTGGCAAAGACTACAATTCTGGTCAATATCAATAGCAACCAGGAGTGCGCCAGGTAGAGTCATGTGGTTCAGAGGAAAAAAAGTTTCATAGAGCGTCACAGTCCGTGCAAGATCCGGTCACGCAGCCAGTCTACTCCCCACCACGTGTCCTGTCACTTGCTCGTCCTCCTCAAACTCTCTAAAATAAAATCCTGTTGACAGCCATACCACGTCAGAGGGCTTTTACACACTGTTTGATGATGAATCACTTTTTTCTCCATTTCCATTTCAAATTCTTCCCCTCGGCGATCCGTGGTGGTTTCCGCTCTGTACAGCTCCTTCACTGTAAGATTGACATGTTGGACGATGCGTGGCGAGATCTGGAGGTGAAGGTGGTCGAGCGCCCGACTTTGTAATGGAAATGAACAAAAGTTTGAGTGAGTTTGATGGAGGAGCAGCTCTCTCCCTGAGATAACCTCCGCCTTTGAAGATGAAACGCTCCCCTTCGCTCACCGTAATCCGTCCTCGCTAGACCAAATCTATTTACGTTTTCCAACCACACCAAAGTGAAAATGATTATCCTGAATGTATTGTTTGAGCGCCTCGGGAAAGGCCCAGAAATCCATGCATCTTTGTCAGATTGTTTTTGGGCTCTTGCACAGCGCAGTGATCTGCTCTAATCCTTAAACGCATCCGCTGTTTTATTTGTGTTCAGGGTGAGATTTATCTTCGGCTTTAGAGATTTGAGCAGCAGAGATCTGAGGAAAACACCTTCACTCATTTTCTGACCCTCTGAAGAGTCCTCCAGCCGAGAGACGAGTGTGAGAAAGTTAGGAGAAGATGGAGAGAAGTTTGAGGAGCTCTTTTGTGACACCGGCGGGTTGGACAGGTGAGATGGATGACCAGGACCATGAGAGAGTGACTGCTCACATCCAATTTTGTGTGTTTTTGTTATGTGTGTATGTGGTCTTCTCATTTGTCTACTTATTTTAAGATACATTTTTCTTAATGTGTATTTTTGTATCCACCAATTCTGTACATACACGTTTGTTTTACATGCATAAACATTTTTTACTTGTTTTGGTTAAAAGTATACTATACTACTATATTGTAGTAAGTATTAAGTATTATTTTCAAAAGCATTTTTCATATGTGTTTAATTTGTGTGCAAATGTTGTGTATATTGTTTAATACATCGTTCTTTGTCAGCATTTCTGTTGCTTGTACGTATTTTGTGTGGCATATAGTAACACTTTTATTTTGTTTTGTATGGGCTTGGCACATAGTCTATAGATACATCTGAAAATATTTTAGTGTTTTTCGGGGGTATGCAGTGCATATCTACATGCTTTATTGTGTCTATTTTGTGTGTGAATAAGTATATTATTACTGCGTCTGCATTAATCTGTCAAAAAATACATATAAAACAGATATTTATGAAATGTTACAATCCTGCAATACAATCATTTAAAGTATTAAACATATAATGCAAATTTCAAAGCATTCATGATGGCTACTCGTTGCTGTGTTGAATATTTTCAATATCATGTGAATATTGTGTTATCTTTTCTGTATGGCCTATGTAGAATAACATTTGTCAACTAAGCGTTGCTGTTGAATATGTGTGACTTGAACAAATCAGGGATCACAACAGGTCGGAAGAAAAATTAATGAACCATGTTGAAGTTGAAATAAACTGAAAGTCAGTTTCTTGACTAGACGGCGGTACTGATAGCTTGTGTTTTAACCTGTCAGATTCAGTCGGTGGTTCATAACGCGACGTGGAATCTCGCTTTTTAACACAAATTTCTGGTGTAATGACTTGTGACGCGACTTGGCCTCAGCGATGATGACTCGTGCTGCATGATTTGATCCTTCAGCATCGATGACTTGCTTAACCACACTGGGCTTGTTGATGTCTGTCGTGTACAGTTTCCTCTATGTTTATTTGCAAATATTTTTGTGTGTATTTATCTGTGTTTTAAGAGTTTTTGTCTCCAATGTGCTCAACAAGAAGTTACACAGGTGTGGTGAATGAAACTCACAAATGAATCACCCAAATCTACATACAAAAACCCACCCACACACACACAAGCTCAAGTAACTCTGAACCTGTCCACATTCTGTCAGCTTCACCCCAGGACAGAGGCGGCCTGACCTTGCCTGTCTCATCACACTCTGAAATGAAGGTCTCTGAATGGCTGCGTGGAGCTGAAGGGTGAAACCCTCATCTGAAAAGGAAGACGCTCTCCTCCCATCTCCGACACTGTAATTGAAGCTCGCCCGTGTCTGGCTGTACCAGGAGCAGCCCGAGTCGAAGAAGAGCCTGTGACATTACATGCCAGGATTGAACTTCTGACCTCGTGGTCAACATGTCATTGTGCTGCTTCTGGTGGCCTTTTTAACACTGTCTCACACACTCGCTCGCACACACCAGGTGATGTCCTAATGTCATTGAAGTGAGAGGCTATCTTGTTAGAGGGTTACAACACATTACACCGAGCCGCTTGACAGGAAGCCATTTTTATTTTTTTTTAACTCAAAAAACATACACACACACACACTTAACCAAGTGTGTGCATGCACAAATGAATAAAACCAGGAGGGGAAGAAGTCAATGCTCCATTTTATAGTCAAACGATGTGACGGCAGTAAAATGGGAATTTTACAGGCGGAGTGTTGCGCTCTCAAATAGGAGAAAGAATAAAACCTTTAATAACACGCTTGCACACACACACAGTGCCCCCCCCCCCCCCCCGCTACAACTCTACATCAGCTATTGGGGGTGTAGCTGTGGAGGCACCTTGAATAGTTTTCACGAGAGGAAACCAGAGACCCAAGAAGGAAAGCAGCAGAAGCCGACTGTATACTATTCTCTCGTTGGAATATATGTTAATTGTATAATTACTTTATTGAAATATAAACTGTAGAACTAAAGTAAAGTATAATTTAAAACCCGAAACATTTTATTATCGATACATTGATGTTGAATAAAAACATGTGTGAAAAATATACATTATATATATCTGTGAATACATTTTTTCTCACACCCCTAGAAAATAACCAGATTCATTTTCCATAATGGGCAACTCGTGTTTTGATTTAAGTGTCTCTTAAACGGATCTTGGACCTTCACGGATCAGAACCATCATCAAGGGACTCATTGTAAAAACAAAGCGGGCGTGATTACGGAAACAGACAAACGGAGCATCATAATGATGAGGGACTCACTCACATGTTTCCACATTTGAAACCGGGAGAGTTAGAGTTTGACATTCATTGAATTGAAAAATGGGATTTTACCTGTTATGTCTGTCAACTCCAGGCCTGCAGGTGGCACTGTGATTTTCTGGAACTCCTGTTGTGTAATCAGTTTTATCTAGATCTTTAAAGTATATACTTTATTGAATGTTGTTTTGATTGTTTAAGCGCTTTGTGACCCTGGTCTGGAAAAGCGCTATACAAATAAAAATGACTTACTTACTATTCAACACAACCATAATGGATGAAAGATCCTGCTTGAAACAATTGTTTTTCTCTGACGTGATTCAACACCTGGATAGTTATTTTATAAAGGATACTCATCAGGAAAAATCATCATCTTGCTTCAAGAATGTTTTTATATTTGACTGGTAGCATCGTTAATCACAAATGATCGCAGGGAATGACAAGTAACTTTGGCAATACATGACATTTCCCATGAAGATAAAGCAAGAATGACATTTACTTGAATATGAACCTAAAGGTTTTCCATGTCCGTCTTTAGGCATGCTGTCAATCAAGTTTAAAAATCTGTCCTCTCTTAAATAGAAGAAATTGCAGTATTTTGTATTTACACTTAATGGATGAAAAGGAGCTGTCTGGTGGAAGTCTGCACTCTCTGAGTGCTTTTCAAGTTACTATAGTGATTTATTGGCAACCCATAATTATTCTCTTAACAATTATTTTAATTTTTCTTTCATTGTTGCTCTTTATTAAAAAGAAAGTAAAAACATTCTTTTGATTCCATTAAACTCGGACACGCCTCTTGCTTTCCCTCAGCTGACAGTAAAAGCATCAACCCAGCTGTGACCATCTTCAGTTGATACAAAACATCCATCGATTCCGTGCTCGCTTTTAATTAACAAAATGTTAATTGACTTTCAAGACGTCAAAACTCGCTGAGCTGAAAACGTCTCATCTCTAACTCTCAACCTGTCACTCTTTAATGAAGCAAGGCCGATTGTTATTCTCCTCGACTCCTTGTTTTCATATTCCGAGTGGATTTTTCCAATAATTAAGGAATAATGTGCCTGATAATGTTCGTTAATGTCTGCTGGATATCTACGGCAATTAGACGAGCGGCTGTGAATACAAATATGTGGAGCAGGGAGGGAAGGGCGAGGGAGGGAGGCCACATTAGAGTGAAAAAAGGAGGGATGAGAAGACACTAAAAAGAGGACAGAGGATGAAAATAAAACAAAAGATGAAATTAACATTAAGTGATAAAATGTAGAAATTATATGATAAATAGAAACTAGATTTTATAATAAAGAGGACAGGCTAGAGAAGTAAAGTGGTCAAATATTATGACAGGAGAAAAAATAAACATGTTATTATAAAAAAACAAGAAGCTTTAAATATATAACAAAATCTAGGCAATCAGAGTCTGACATAAAAACAAAAGACAAGAAGCATTAAAAACTGTAGGTAAGATTAAACGATCTATAAAAGATGGAAGGTTCAAATGAAATGACAAATAAAGGTGTGGTTATTGAGGGGACCAGGGTAGAAGGTCACATGACACACATGGGACATTAGAGGAAATTCAATTTGGTCAAAGGTTCCAATTGAGTGACATTTATTGTGGGACTTGTAATCCATTGAAAATCACTGGTTCAGAACCCTCAGACATCAAAACACACAAATAAAAGTGCCCCCCCCCTCCATCGCTCATCGCCACCTGGTGGCGCAGCCTCATAATTGTTTAATGAAGCGTTTTATGAGGCCGCACTGCAAGACAGAACTTGCCTCAGGCTGCCCACTGCACCAGACCAGGTGAAGCAAGGTCAACCACAGGTGGAGATATATTCGTGCTCGGCTCCGCGGAGGAAGAACACTGTGAGTGTGAAGATGAGAAGCAAGAGAACTCTGTACGTCAGTCAGGACGAGCTAGGAGTCCAGGACAGGCTTTTCTCCACAAATATCACTGAAAATTGGAACGTTGAGAAACACACGGTGTGAAGCTCAATATTAAACACACACACACGCCGGGTAGTGTAAAAAATATATTTGTTTTTATCAGAAGTCAACACGTGTCACAAAGACTTGTGGGTCCGACAGCATCCATCTGTGTTCTCTCCACAGCCAGCTAAGGTGTTACTCACCGCACACACAATATCACTTTGTGTTGTCACTCTCTTCAGGAGTTGCCAGAGCAGGTCAGCCTCCCCCATCTTCACCATCCACCGTAGTCACGCCGATTCTCTTCACGTTGTCATGCATGTTTGAGGGATCTGACAGAAACAAAAGTAGAGTCATTGGATAGAACACATTCTCCTGCTCGCCCATCGAGCTCAGGGCTCCTGGGACAGACTGATGACTGAAGACACTAGAGATGAGCTCGATATTCCTTTAGAAAAAGTAGAGTTGAGAAGAGAAAGAAGTAAAAAAAACTGGGATCATACAAACACAAGAGCAAGAAACATGAAGCTCCAGCATCAGTGATCGATGTCCATCACATCACAGGTTCTGTGTGTAACATGGAGGATCACGGGATCAGAAGCTCACATGCATGTTGGACTTGTTTTGATTGTCATCTTTGTCACTGCAGAGACTCTGCAGAGGATTAACTCATTTACACACTCTGAGCCTGCGAGTGAGAAACACTGCACTCATCACTTACAAACTACCAGTTGTCGCCTACAAAACACATTTGTTCACCATGGTTAACATTCACTGAATGCTTGATGTCAGAATCAAATAAACGTTATGGAGAAATAATAATATCTAAAATATAAAGACAGATCCCACTGATGACCAACATGCACTCACAAATATATATATACTGTTACCACCCTTTCATTCAAACAAAGACTATATTATCTGTGTTAATAAGTGTTCACCTTCATGGAACATTTGAGTTCCAAACTTAAAACAACCACAAACCAAAACTATAAATAGATTGTATTTATGAAAAAACACTGCAATTTGTAGTTCACAAACTACAAAAGTTTTTTAATAACAAACTACATTTATTAACCAAAATTCTGAATATATTGACCAATAAACTACATTTATTATTTATGGTCAGATGAACCTTCATAAAGCAGTGTTATTATTTCAGAGTCCATTAAATGGCGGTCTTTGCACTATTTTACCTGTTTGAATGAAACATCAACATTTTTAAAATAATGGCGCCACCTACTGACCTCTACACAGCATGACCCTGCTTCATGAAGCTTCATCAGTCCATCAATAACATTTATTTAAAATAATAAAAACATAATTAACCATAAAACTACATGTAATGACCAACAAATTGCATTTTTTGTCAAACTAACAAACTACATTTACTAACCAACAAAAAACAGCATATATTTACCAAAAAAACAACATTAATTAACGAACAAACTCCATTTAATAATCAACAAATAATGTTTATTCAGCTACAAACCATGCACAAGAATTCACAAAATACATGTTCATTCAAAGTTTTTTTTAATTTTCTCTGGCTGACCTTTGTAATGATGGTCACTCGTTTCTCTTTATTTTACTTTTTTTTTTTTTTTTCCAAGTTGGAAATTGGTGGGCAAAGCTTGCCTATTAAAGAAAGAAAAAATGTTATTTAAAAATGTACAGTAAGCATAAGGTGAGTTACGGTGTATTTTAAATGTATTTAAATAATCAAATCAGTGTTAGACGTGAGGGAAAATTTCAGTAACCACTCGACCAGGCAATTGGCGGGTCCAAAAAAATCAGTGTGAAAATCGATTTGTTTGGCAGACACACAGATAAATGTATAACGTATAATACAATAGGGATTCTAAAGAACATTTTACTCACCTTGGATGTTTTGCAAAGAATTTCCGTTGGGTGAAATGTTTCGCCCGAACTTAACCACAAATAAGGAAATGTCAATTATTTTTATGAATGATGTTGTGTAAGTGTTCTACGTCATCAGTATTGGTGTGTAGTGGTGACTAAAAGGACATGAATACTAGGACTATCAGTCCGGCAGCCATTCAGTTTGGACATCAAGCTTGAAGCATGTTGATCGACCACAGCCAGCAGCAAACACACACCTACACGGTTCAACTACCAACTCCACACATGGATCCAGCATTAGAAGCGACACACAAATCAGCATTCAACCCAACAGAACCAAGGACAGCATGTGTTGGTGGTGCAGAGACTCAGTCGGACCACGAGAAGGTTTCACGCTGTTGTTAGCTCTGAGAACAAACAGCAGCACCTCCCTGCGGACCCCTGTGGACCCCTGCGGTTCTCCCGAGCGCTGACGAACATCACCTGTCCTCTGTGAAGCCGCTGAATGTGAAATTAATTCAGTTTTCCAGGAAGCGAGTGGCCTCGCAGGTTCCCTCACGCGTCTCCCTGAACTGGGACACATTTCAAACAAATCTCATCTTGTCTGCAGCGTTTCACACGACGAGCGAGAGCGCGGCAGAGGAGGGTGACCTAAAAAACAACTCCGGGCGGACCCCGCCAAACACACATGCTATCAAATATTTACGGAGAAGCCGTACGCCATGATGGCGGGCAGCAGGAGGGGCACGTGGGTCTGAAGGAAAAGTCATCAGATCTCTGCCCAGGGAGAGAAAACACTTCCTCTCGCTCAGACTTGCCCTCGATTCAGCCCAGCGATTATGTGGGCCAGTGTGCAGAGATCATGAGAGGAACATTAGCGGTGCTATATTCTCGGTTGCACAATAATCCTGCTCACACATGCGGAGAGTCGCCGCTCACCAGTCACCTTCGGCCCTCCGACCTCTATGCCAACACAATTAAGCTTTCATCTCCTCCCTGGATTACTCGGCCTGGTGTGACCGCCTGGAAGAAGAAGATCATTTTTTTAGGAAGAGTGAAAGCAGCCAGTGAGGCCGCAGTACAGAGCGCTGGCCAGCAGGGGGCAGAGATCCTCTGCTGTAGGTGTATTACTAAACAATGAATCCGTTTTGTAACGGGGGAGCAGGGGGTGGTGGGGGGGTACGAGGCATGTAAAAACCCGATTTAACAGCGAGCGGCTGTGACAATGGCGGCATCTTAAATCCTTCTCACGGTGACAGAGTAAATGTTCACTCGCCGCTCGCAGGCAATTATTGTGCTTTTAATTGCGTCGTTGTAGGAAAAGCACTTCTCTGTCATTCAGCCTTGTTTGCTGTCACTCACAGGTGCGTGTGCGCGTGCACGCTGCAGAGCTGCAGCCCTGATGCAGTGCAGCTGCAGTGGTCAGTAGCTGGGCCGACACACACGACAACACAAATGTGGCACAACAATGAATAAACAACATTAGAAACATGAGCAGGGAGTCATTGTTGTGATAGTTAGAGACTATCTGTGAAAACATCTACTCTGAACCCAACACATAGTCATTAAATGAAAAATGGAGTCATTAACCAAAATGATACGTTACGTCATTATAAAAGTGAGTCATTCAATACAATTATTAATTTAAAAAAGAACGTTGGGCACTTCTGTGGGTCATTAAACACATAAGCAACAGACAAATAATAAACTAGAAAAACACTGAGGTTATAACACATTAATTCACGTATCTAGAGAAGTTGGTTCATTCTTTAGGAATTTAATATACTGTATATATCTGATAATTATTAGTTTAATGGGACAGCAGGTGGCAGTGGCGTTCCCAAACCTGCTCACAAAACACAGCAAGAAAGAAAAAGTTGGCAATTGCACTAAAACATCTTTAGTGACGAATCCTTTCACTTATTCCTGGATCCAGATTATACTCTGGACCACCAACAAAAGCAGATAGACAATCATGATCAAGTAACTACCTAGTTAAAATAATACATGAATTCATTAATTAATTTATTCGATCACTTAAATCAGCATCAAATTTTCAAACACTATCATGAATCATTTACTCTGACGTGAATAGTTAAACATTATTATACAACGCAGTGATTCACTTAATCCATCATTGGATCATTAAACATATCATTTCACAGCTGTATCTCAGAGAAACATTAACATATACAGCAGATTCCAAACATAAACAAATACTAAAAACACAAATGGATCACCAAACACATTTATCAGTCACTAAAAACACAATAAATATATCAACAAAAGCAAGAAATAGTAAACAAAAAAGTGAATTGTTGAATACGACATTGAACAACCGAATCATTGAATCATTGAATCATTGAATCATAGAATCATAGAATCATTGAATCATTGAATCATTTTATCATTGAATCATGATCCACTAAATATAGCAGATCTACTCAACATGGCAAAGAAAGGTTCAATGCAAAAGTGATTTATTAAACACAAAAGGACTCAATATAACGATAAATTGAACAACAATTCACAGAAACACAACAATCCAAAAAAGAAACATGAATGGTTGAAAAAATGTCTCAATGCAAAACTAAACAATAAGCGATTAAACACAAGAGTGATTTACTAAAGACACAAGTGTTCACGCGTTCACGTCTGTGTTGTTGCATTTAGTCATCTGTGTTGTATTCCTTGATGACCTGTTATTGTGGTCAGTAATAGACTTTGTGTTTCTTAACTAGTGTCAGTGGCTTGTGTTTAGTGAGTTTACATTTGCTAGTTGTGTTTGTAACTTGTATTCACAGCTTTTAAACATTTTCCTGAATCACTCTGCCTTTAAAGTTGACAATTGTGTGTTCAATGTCAGGTGACCATCACAATAAAGTTGTAGAAACCATGGTTGCCTTGGAAGCGGTGGTCAGCAGTGATTCACTGAGGAAACGCTGCTCAATATTCCGCAGCACTGCCACCATGATAAGATCCTGTGTACTGTCAGGGGGAGTGAGCCGGGCCGAGAGGGCACCGCCAGCACCTCAGGGGTCACTGGCAGTATTGGCTGGCTTGTCCATCACAAGCCCTGACCCCTGGAGGACCCTGTCTGTCTGCCGAGATCATATATGAAGCGTACATCGGAGCTGCCCTGAGGCGAGTCAGCCACAGAGAATCGACAGGAAGTGGGCTACAAGAAAGAGTGTGGTGAACCGGACGCAGAAAGAGAAATGGAAGATGGAGATAAAGGACTTGGAAGATGGCCCTGTTGGCTCATGGATGATGATTCCCTATGACAAGCTAAGTGGAAGGAAGCTGTCTATGACAGAGGGTGGTGGAACCAGGGTTTAACCTGGGGCAGACTGGAGTACCCGGAGGAATGCAGGAGGATGAATCATTCATGTTGAGCAGCAGAGGATAAAAACAATCATCAAAATAGAACACTAGATGCTGAAGTCGTCTCCCGCTGACTCAGAGCAGCAGAGATTTGGGGCTGATGCTACTGCTGGTCAATTCCTCAAACACCGTAAAACCTACGAGCCTCTTTAACCTACATCTGAGTGAGGCCCAGACACACGCACACACCATATATATACTATAATTATCAGACATCCTGTGTTGAAGACTTTAGTAATTGTTGTGAAATTGAATGAATCTTTATTTTAAGCTTGTTTGTAGCAGAAGTCTTTAAGTTCCTTCCTCAACTCGTTCCTCATTCAAACACATTGCAAATGTCGGTCGCATGCCCAAGATTCAGACCGCTAGCCTAGTAATCTGCTTCTGAACAATTCCTCTTGTTGAGGCTTCAATAAACAGTAAGATGGACAGTCCTCGTACTTGCCTATAACTCTAAAACGGAACGGATTACTTTGAAAATAATCCCAAACCTTGAGGGTGAGTAGAAAATGACAAAGGTTTGCATTTTGGGTGAAATAACACTTTAAGATTGACCTGAAAACAGAAAGAGACTCTTCGTCTATTTCATGTCTACTGTGAGATATTGTCAGTTTTGGCTGCAGCTCGCAACACGTCCTCATTAAATCTGGTTGATCCTGTGCAACTGAAATCTACCTAAACGATGGGTTCAACCCATCGGGTGCACAAATGTGCAGTAACTCTGCATCTTCTACTGTTTCATCGCCAACCAGTTAATTAACGTTTAACCTCGACAAATTGCTTCCCACCAGCTTCAGATTCGCCAGATTACAAGCTTTTGTAGAATTGGGCTGTAGACAGAGGTGCAGCCACACACACACACACACACACACACACACACACACACACACACACACACACACACACACACACACACACACGCACACACATGCACACCACACACACACAGTCCATTAGCTGACTTCTGTGTTGCTAAATTGATTTTTAATTGACTGCAACACTGCAATGGCTGCCGTCTCAGCGGGGGTGCTTTGTTGGAGCAGACCCCAGGATGTGGTTTGGACCCCTCCCAGCATGTTTATGCTAATTGACAAGTTAGTGATTCTTGGTATCGTGCAGCACCGCAGGAGACCACCAGGGTGTGGTTATAATTTCTTGTAGTTTATGAAAGATCGTGACTCGCTTCAGAGTCAGTAATAGGTGCTCCAGACCAGCTCACAGATGATGTTTTAAAACTAAAGATAACACGCGTGTGTCCCTTTGACCCACTTACTTATTTCGGCCTTCACTGATCACTCTCTGGCCCAGATTTTCATCTTGCTTTAATTTTGTATTCCGTGTTGACTCGGCATTAATCACCGATGAAAGAAATTAGCAATTGTAATTCCGCCCTCTAAAATCTCAGCTGCACACCGACACCCCAAACACCAGCACTGAAGAATAATCACAGCCGACGTGATAAACCGCAAAGATAACTCGGCTTTTTCAAGTGCACTTGTCAAGAGCTCAGAGAGTTTGTTGCACGTTTTTTTTGCCGTGTAATTAGTCCGATCTTCAGTCGTATCACAGCATGACTTGACAATTTTACATAATTCATCTACAGTCACAACAACAGGCACTAATGAAGTCAAGATTTTCTCAAGTTGGAGAATATCAAACGATGTTTTGAGGGTTTTTCAGTGGAAAAAACTGGTCGTTACATAACCTGCCATTTGCACAGGAAGCAGGGATGATTCATGCTAGGAATTCTTTCACACATGGATCAATAAATCCGACATGAGAATCTCTTTGCCAGGTTTAACTCTTGACAGATACACAGCACAAGTCCAATAACATAAATACTCTTAATGCACTCTTATTTTGAAATACAGGATAAGGAAGTGAGTCAGCGTTAAGTATCACAATGCTAGTCATTTATATGGGAAAGTTGATACAGGTGTCAGATTAACACCACATACGATGACAATTATTTGATTTCGTTAGCATTAAGCAACATATGTTATTATTTATTATTTTCACCCAAAACAACAAGATAAATAACAACATTGAAATCAAAAAGACAGAAGATCATCTACAACAACAAAAACATTAATCAACAGTGAAGTAAAAAAGTACTAAAAAGGGTTCTTCTCTGTTCCGTTCACTTTGCTGCTTTTCGATGTCAAAAATGCTTTTCAATTTGAGGAGAAAAGTGTGTAAGATTGAACAATACAAACTACTTAGAGGGACATCATCGCTTCAGTGTGTCCAGAGTCTTCCCTGGGGCCTCCTCAAGATACCAAACCTGTGAACTTATAAAAGTATTGCTTTTATTTTCAGTCTCTCCTTGGTGAGTGATCTCTCAAGAGAAGGTGTAGAAATAATAAATGATTGTTCTTTAGGATAACTAGATAGTTGAACTACCTCTAGTTGGATCGCCTGTCAAACTGGACATCTCTTGGTAGGAGAACATCCAAGTCTTACAATAGGATTGAATGGTGGTAAGCACTGCATGCACTAGCAGTCTACATTTCTGCCTTTATTTATTAGTCAATGCATGACTTTATTTTTTTAATCCTGGTGCCTGACTCTTATCTCCATCATTACAAGAACGAGAAAAATAATGAATACAGTTTTTCAAGTTTGTCAAAAGAAGCTGTGAATAATTCTGATTTGATAGTGGGATGATTGACAGGTAAAAATAAAAAAGTATGATGTGTTGGAATTCTTCATCTTTCCTGAATGGGTAAAAAAGCTTTTGTGTTGTCGCTCTTTTCTTCTCATTAGAAGATTTGGGTCTTGTTCACTGATGTATGTGCCTCGGCTGATAATAGAGGCCCATCATCTTGAGGAGATTGTGTCCCTGAAACAGGAAGCAGCCGAGGCTTTTGGATCACGTCTCCATAGATTAAAAGCTTATTCAAATTTTTCTTCTCCCTTTCTGGAACAAGGCCGTTTTCTTCTTCCCCACAGAGAAGTGCGGTTAAGTAGCTTTGCTAACGTTTGGGTGTCGTGCTGCTCCAACTTCCTGCCAGTGAGAGGAGGTTAAGGGATTAGAAGTCATTGAACATGTTTAAAATAGTCCATAATTGTTTTTTTTATGTGAGAATTCCTTCCATTAAAGCTGAAAAGCTTATGATGACAATACTGTGGACAAAATAATTAGAAATCGATGTTTCAAAGTTTTTTAATAAAGTTTAGAAATGGCAGCATTCCTACTTAGACTGGGCCGGATTTGCCAGCAACGACTAATTTACATACTCCTTGGATAACCACCAAGCTCAGCACGAGTTCCTCCAAATAGTCCACAATAAAGTAAAGAATAAAGACTTCATAAGAGGTCCTCACAAGCTCTTTCATGTTCTTCTACCATGAGAACCTTCATGATGTCTTCAAGAATTCTGCCCAGAGGGACACTTTGCAGTTTGAAAACTAAGTCCATCAGGTTTTCTAGTTTATTTGAGCCACAAATTGCTCATAGACTCTCCCGCCGGTCATGCCAACAACTTCAAGACCTTATGTTCCTTCTGATGTTTGGCGACAAATACTTAGTTGAGGTGCACAACGAGTTCCTCAACAATGACAGGACTTTTTTTTACAAACTTGTAGGTTTTTTTGCATGTGAATCACTTGGAGATTTGACTGAAGGTCTTCTGCCATAAACGTTGACGTCCCAAAATGTTCCTAGAACGGCGAAGTTCTGTCACAAAAATCTTCCACTTCTCATGAGAGTAGCAAAAGTCTTTGCTTATTTTAAAATAAAACACCGTTTACACTAGCGGTGTGTATTTGAAGGCGATACAATATGTAAGTAAGTAAGTAAGTAAGTAATCTTTATTTGTATTTCGCTTTTCCAGACCAGGGCCAAACAATCAAAACAATATTCAATAAAGTATACATTTTAAAGATCAAGATAAAACACAAGAGGAGTTCCAGAAAATCAGGGAAAAGCCTGAACAAATAGAAACGTCTTAAGATGTTTCTTGAAGGAGTCAGTAGACTCCATCAAGCGCAAAGAGAGAGGAAGATCGTTCCAAAGCTTAGGAGCAACAGCCTGAAAAGATTTCTCTCCTCTGGTCCTGAACTGTGTGCGAGGAACCATCAGTAGATTCTGATCCACAGACCTCAGAGCCCGAGCTGGGGTGTAAGGCTCAGATCAGTCATGTAAGGAGGAGCCTGACCATGAATAGATCTGAAAGTAAGAACCAGAATTTTAAAGTTGATCCTGAAAGAAACTGGCTGCCAATGAAGAGTTTTAAGGATCGGGGAAATGTGAGTTCTTCTACTTGAGTGGGTTAGAATTCTCGCTGCAGAGTTCTGAATCAACTGCAGGCGAGACAACTCCTTCTTGTTAAGACATGAAAACAAACTGTTACAATAGTCCAGACGAGAAGAAACAAACGCATGGATTACAAGCTCCAGATCATGTTCCGACAACATTTTCCTAAGTTTAGAGATTTTTCTCAGTTGAAGGAAACAGTTTCTGGTCAGTTTTCTACAGTGTTGAACTAGAGACATGTCTTTATCAAATACAACACCCAGGTTTCTCAGGCTCAGCTTGACAGACTGACCTAAGTCACCCAAGTACTGACTCAACAAAGGAACCTTATCATCAGGAGCAATCACCAGAGTTTCACTTTTGTCCACATTTAGCTGTAGAGTGTTTTCACTCAGCCATTGTTTGATTTCTAGCAAACAATTGACTAATCTGTTCAGCCTCTGGGGCTCAGTTGGATCAAAAGAGCAGTAGAGCTGGATGTCATCAGCAAAAATGTAACATCTGGAAATCTCTGAATGATTTTACCGAGGGGAATCAAGTACAGCAAAAACAATAAAGGACCCAGAACAGAACCTTGAGGGACTCCACACAACAGATCTGCCGATTCAGAACTCATTTGATTGGCAGATACACTAAAACTGCGCCCAGAAAGGTAAGATGAGAACCATTCTAACACAGACCCAGACAGTCCCACTTCTTCCCTCAGTCTACTTGTCTACGTGTCAAAGGCTGAGGACAGATCCAAGAGAACCAGAACAGTGGATTTACCCGAGTCAGCCGACATTATGATATCACTGGACACTTTCAATAAAGATGTCTCCATAGAGTGATGTTTACGGAAGCTAGACTGAAACTTCTCATGGATGTCGCTCTGATCCAGGAACAAAGACAGCTGCTCAGACACCACCTTCTCTAAGATCTTGGACAAGAAAGGGAGCTTAGAAATAGGCCTGAAATTACTGAGGTCAGTTGGGTCTAAGCCTGTTTTTTTGAGCAGAGGCTCCACGATGGCATGTTTAAATGCATTGGGAAAAACCACTGTGGAAAGGGAGAGGTTCACAATATTGGTAACCCAGGGGCCAATTACATCAAATACTTTGATAAAAAGCCTACAAGGAAGAACGTCATCTGAGCAAGAGGAGGGTTTTCACCTTGTTCACATGTATCACGACACAGGGGCAACAACAGGCTATATTGCGATATATTGTCTGGGTACTTGACTCTGATCCAGAGTTTACAGACCGCATAACTCTTGACAAAGTTGTAACCGCTTTCATTTGTTTTGAAACCAAAATATGTCCAAACATTAGCCTTTAAAGCTTTTGGTTTTTACAGTATCCTCTTGTCCTCTCCTCAGTCATCGCCGGGATCTCACAGGACTTTATTGATACTTTAGCCGGGAGTTTATTCAAAATACAAATGAATAAACTCCATGAATATCGGCATGTTATTTTAAATAAATAAATAATATATTTGTCAAATTTGACCCAGAGACAACACAAGGTCTTTAAAATCTATACAGTGCTGTCGAATATCACTCATATATCAATATCACAATATCACTTCGATCAGAATCATGAATCATAGTTCACTGAGTCTGGTTCTGTTTAAAGTTTCTACCTGAAAAAAGTAAGTTTTTCTTTGTCTCTGTTAGGCATCATCATTGATTGAGACCTTTATTAATTTTTTTAATAATGTCATTTAATCTTTCTTGACACCCTAAATACAATTAAATGTAGGTTTTCATCAACATTCCAAATGAATTTCTCCACTTCTAAATATTCATTTTTGGGCCTCAATGTAGCTTCTGAGACATAAGCTCTTCAAATGAAACTCTCTTTCTTCTACTTGTTGATGCAACCCTAAATATAATCTTAAATCACATCTTTGTCTTTAAACCTCATATTTCGTCACAGAGACGGTGAAAAAATGTATTATCTAAATGTCTGGTGCGTTCACACTCCTCTCTGAACATAATGAGAATAGAACACTTCTGCATCTCAGTGAAGCTACGTTAGAGTCGTATTTTCAGACACAAAAGCAGCACGATCGTGTAACTATTGCATCAAATATTCAGCAAATAGCCATGTTTTCTTGATGGCTCTGTGTTGGAGTGAAATAGTCACTTGCAGAGTTATGAAAAATAAATGTACATCAGCAGAGGAGCTTATAGCTCTTGACAAAAACCGATGAACTGTTCTGTTCCGCTCCGGCGTCTGTCAAGTCGGTGGTTTGCATATTTATGTGCGCTCAGCTTGACGATGAAGCTGCGTGGCTTTGACACCTCGTTGTGAGCGTGGTAGCCGTGGACGGGCAAGGTATTTCTGCTGTCAGCCCGGCATCAGATGCCTCTGTTTTAACAGCTGGAGTCATTTAGGAGACGAGAACGTCAGGATTATCATGGATGGTAATGGTAGGAAAGATTCCGCCAAGAAGTTGTGGAGACTGCGGGAGCTTTTATGAGGTTTTGTATAGAAATCTCATGAAATATTTATACCGCATAAACAATATATCACCCTCAGTGCTAAACTTCACAACATCACGGTGAAATCTTTCCATTCACATAAACTTCCCAGAAGCTTTATTCCTTCTCTAAGAAGTATGTTTTTTGGGAACTCAAGTTATAACTTGAGTATTGGGGAGTCACCACAAGAAAGAAAGTTAACAGAAGTCAATACATTTTCTCCATCAGAGACTTAACATTTAACATCTCTAAGTAGGTTTCCAGCAGCCTTTTGGAAATGAGTCTCTAAGCATTGCAAAAATCCCCAAACTTTTGATGAAAAACTGGAGCTTCCAGAACAATGCAACATGATGTGATTCAGACGTTCTAAAATAGTGTACAGTATTACACATATAGTACACAAACATGCAATGGAAATTCTGATGACTTTCCTTGGCAAAGAACTCACATAAACAATTTACCCCCAAAATATTTTTTATCTTGGGATATAAAAGAAACTAAATTAAAACAGATGACAAACCAAAGTTTGGCACTACATCTTTGGATTATTATGTTTAAGGTTTTCCTATTTGAGGAAATGCATCCAAGAAAAATACTATTTACAAATTATATTGACAATGACTGATTTTTTAGGACATGTCTTTTGTTGAAGTTTATTCATACATCCATTATGGGTGCGGCAGTTGGAGCACATAAACCTAGTGATGAGTTACACTTACAGTGTTGAGGCTTCGAAGCTTATGCTGAGTAATCCAGGATGATTTGTGTGAAGCACGTATCGAGGCATTTGTTGGTGAAGCGTCACGAACCAGTCTACCACCTGACCTGTTCAGGTTGCGCACGGGCTTCCCTGGAAATTGTAAATATAGGTATCATTAAAACGCAATGGATCTCCTCTCACAACTTTTGGGTTTTGCAGATTTTTGTGGGAAACTTAGCAACTGACCTTTTGTTCCTATGGAGCCTATGTTCTCGTGTGGCAGCAATATGAGCTCATCTCTCCTAATATAGTAAAATACTTCTGTGATATACATTTTAAAGGGGGTGAAATAACTTAAAAAGAAAATGAAACTTAAGCACTGTCACAAAGTTGCTATTCTTGACCAAAAATGAATAATTGTTCCCCCAAACACACGCGCTTATTCACAACACAAACATGTACAAACTTCTACACGACTACATTTATTGTCGATTTAATGGCGCAATAGAGCAGATAAGGCCTCGTAAAGTTTGACTCAAGGATGAATTACTCGTCATCTCTACTATAACCTCCTCCAGCTCTTCGGAGAGAGTTGTTTTTTTAAATTTTTTTTTTTTTTTTTTAGAATCCCTTATCAGTCCTGCGAGGGGAAATTTGGTAGTGCTTTTGACAGCCATGCACACATACTGATGGGAGTAGGCTGCACACCTGCACCAAGTCTACCATCAGGAGCACTCAGGGTAAAGGGACACAATGACACAAGCTTGTCTGGAGCTGGGATTGAACCTGCAACCTTTTGGACTGCAGTTAACCACTCTACCATCTGAGCTATGACGCCCCAATGTTGCCTATCACGCCTAACTTAGTAAGTGTCCAGGAGATGGAAGATCCCATAACTAGCTTGACTAAAAAGCGACGGTACACTTTGAGTCTCTTTTGGATGACTGAGGCTCATTCTTGCGTTTGAGAAGGTTCATAACTAAAGTAAATTCATGTTTTTATTCACTACCCAAAGAAAAGGGTAGAAAGATCGACTGTTAGATAAAAAGATTTTGCTTCTGGCTCAGCTCTTTCTCCACCATGACGGGAGAGTTAGATACTTGAACAGCAAGAGTTACTGCAGACTCATTAGCACCAATACACATTTTGGCCTCTTAAAAAAAGCATCATTGGTTTTAAAATTTGCGATCCAATCGCTAATGAGATTTTAAACACTGCCATGTGTTGGTCAGACAATAAACCACTGAGGCCTTTTCGCTTCCAACAAAAACCCTGCTGGCTGTACTTTGACTGATTATACAACTTTGCCAAGCATTGAAGTTATTCAGCACCCCAGAATGGAGTTGGTCTGGATAGGATACTATGCAGCTACAGCCCTCTAACACGCTGCTTTGACATGTTGCAGAGGGAAGAAAAAGCTGTCGAGCCACATCGTGTTACAGAGACTGACCTTTGTCTGTATCACAAGACCGGAGTTTCTCTGAATCACAAATGATTAGTTCAATTTCCTAAATCTGTGGAGCATTGGCTTGGGGAGGACGGGTGGCATTAGCAAGAGGTCAGAGCAGAATTGTCGTTAGAGTATCCGTGGGTAAACACTGTGAGGATTTAGAGTTCCCAACTTACTGCAGCATTCAAGGTTTTCATTTCATACGCAGCAATTATCCTGCCAGCAGATTTTCTCTTTCTCCACGGTTCTCTTTTGTACGCGGCGGAGCAAGCGGAGGGAATTAAGGGTTACTGTGGAATCAAACAATCAGCAAATACATTTCTATATAAATACCAAAGTAGATATATAGAAATGGGATGTTTATGTCAAGAAGTGAACAAGGACGTTTATTAAAAAAACAGATATATATGCTTCATTCATTTGAAGAAAACAGCAGAGAACTCTGATATCATAAAATCATCTTTATTTGACCCACATCTGAGCAGCAAATCTACTGTTATGCAGCATTGCTGCCTGTGAAGGAGACTTTTTTTATCAACCTTTAATATCAAGTCATGAACGTACTGAAGCTTTTGGATAAGGAAACCATTATAAGGAAAACAGGAATACAGCCAATAATACTCATGTGGCCAATGAGGGCGTGAAGCGCAAAGGACTGACTAGGGAGGGTGATCAAGCAAGATTGAGTTGGAGGAGGATGACCTTCTGTGAAAACCTCTCATGGGACTCAACCAAACTGTTCGATATAAAGCCCCCTCGTGGGCATGACTCCAGATGATGCTTATCAAGTGGCTTCCCATGATTTCACCTTGTTTCTGTAGCCCTGTTCCCCATTGTCTTTGGTATGAAAACAGTTCAGTAGCTAGTTGGACACGATGCTACAGGAAGTTCTATTTATTTGAAGAACATGACTACAGAGAGGAAGAAAGTCTGCTAGAGTCTTTGTTAGGTCTTGATAGTAAACACTGTGTAATGCAAAGATTCAACAGAGGGGATGAAGAAAACAAGCTGTAATGCAAAAGTAAGGAGCGGGTAGGACATGAATATAATTTATTTAAATCTCAAGATGTTATCTCCCGATATTTGTATATTTAGATATTAGTATCTCATGATATTTGTATCTCGAGATACTAATATCTCAAGATCTAATGATCATTTGCATCCTCTAAGTAGCAGCAGCCAGGAGAATGCCAATATCACAGACCGAGAGCGTCTTATCAGCTTTTACTAACAGGAAGTGATTCACTTTATTGACGCACAGTTAGGAAGTCTTGGGGTTCGAATCAAAGCAGCATTGTACGAAAGAAAATGGCAGGCTAATAGTTTGATCCTGTTCAATAGTACAGCAAATTAAAACAATTAATATATATGTATTTTCACAAACACACACACACACACACATACAATTGTGTTATAATTTATTTGAAACTTAAGTCCCCACCACACAGATCCCAATACAAAACAAAAAACAGTCCTCATGCAATCGCAGACACTCAAATAAGTAACTACGCCACCTTGTGACCAAATTAAATAACTACCGTTATGAATATAAACCACATGACTCCAAATAAGACTCTCATTTGGGTATTTCACCCTCTCTGCTGGAGAATATCACATAACACAATCCGATAAAACTAAAATGTAGTAAATGGATGCGGCAATATAACGCAAGATGTGAATTATGAGGTATGGATATCTCAAGGTATAGATATCTCGACACACTTTTTAAAAATATACTTGTAGTGTATAGTGAAATGACCATTTATGAGGGCCTGAAAAATGTGGCCCATGTGCTTCATTCGGGCCCGGGTTTAACTATATGAGACTAACTATACAGAGCTCGCTGTAAGAGTATAACAATCTTGTATAAAAGATGCAGGCTGGACGTCTCCTATTGTGTCGTAAGTCCACCATAAACCCCTTAGCTGGTTTTCTGAACACCAGCTTGTGTATATCTCCACTTTTCCTTTATCCCTTATAGCCAAACTCAAGTTGATCCATTTTCCTCTCAAGTGAATAAAGACAGTTTTATAAGAGATGGCCTGGATTTTCAAGATATTTGGGGATTTTCGTCTTTGATGTAAAGCCTAGTGTCGAAACCTGGGGTTTGGACACATAGAATAAGTTCAGCGGTAGATAAATCAATGTTTTGATATTATTTCCCTGCACAACAAAATCATAAAGCTATAATTCAAAACCATCAAAATAGATCTGAATGTAGCTTAGACAAAAATAAAACCCACAAAACAGTCGCCAGTCAACCACTCAAAGATTTTGTTGACTGTGTCGCTTCTGTTTTCCATTTCCAGTCTCAAGACTCCGTCTCAGCACTTAAAACCCTGCTTTTAAAAGTCCCCAATCCTCCACTCTGTGGTCTCAAGAGGGTTCCATAATGCAGGGTGCCGCTGCCTCCATCTTTATGTACTCACATAGAGCCCTCGACAAAGAGCAGGTAATGTACATCGCTCGTTTCACGTAATTCAAGTGGTGGATGAGTGCTGAGACCCAGAACTCTTGTTCAACCCAGAGGTCTAAGTCTCTCACTTGAGACCCTCCAGCGCTGCTAGGTACGTGTCTGAGATGTGCTAATGTATGCCGTAGACAGATTTGACAGCTACTGATAAATGGCACACAAAATGATTTTGTCTTCATGAACATGACAGGAGCGAAAATGCTCCTTCAGACCTGCTGCCTGCCTCAGTTGCTCGCTCTTGCATTAGTATTTGAGTTCGACTTTTAAAAATGCAACAGCACTCATCTCTATTTTACTCTCAGCACATCATGCCGGGCATGTGGAACAGCCTTTCTCCAGCTTAGGTCTAATTTGTTGCTTGTTGGAGAGTTGAAGAGTTGTTGGGCTGCGGGATGCGAGCGCTTTGCCCAGGGCAACAGCTCCTGCTACCAATTAAATAAAAGCTAATTAGGGCCATTGAGGCAAAATGAGGTAATTCCACACAGGTGGCTTGCTCACAATTATGAAATACAGTGTTCAAATATGCAGCAGGAGCAAGGCGAGATTTAACTCCACATGCATGTTGCCTTGCGCAGCAGATTTGGGTTTTGAATGAGGAGAAAATAATGAGAATTAAGACCATAGTTCTTAGGTTTAGGATTTGTTGTTGCAGTTTAGTTGTTTGGATGTTTAAACCTAAAAAAAAATCCTGGCTCCCCTGTTGCGGTTGTTCAGTCAACAAAGCTTTCATTAGCAAGCTTTAGCATACCTCCTGGCTGTGCGAGCCGGACTAATTAGAATCGTGAGAATATATACCGTTATTTAAAAATACATTAATTTAGTCAATGGTTTGCTTTAGTGATGAAGAGATGGTTAAGGTCTTTTTGCAGCAAGAATTCTGACCCTCTCTAGTAGGAGAACTCACATTTCCCGGATCCTTAAAACTCTGCACCTGCTGCCAGTTTCCTCCAGGTTTTTTCACTATGTTGTCTTAAGTTTTTAAATATGTATGTATTTTTACACTGTATTGTTTTGTCATTTAAGCGCTTTGTGACCCTGGTCTTTTCAAGAAGGATAAAAGGAAGTGAAGAAGAGAGTTCAGGCAGGTACTTAATGGGTCGTAATCTCACTAGAAACATCGTCCTGCTCTTCTGGAGCCAGGTTTAACTTATCCAGCATGTCCTGGGTCTGCCCCGGGCCTCCTTCAGGTTAACAGGAACACCTCAAATATCACGTTGCGCAAACTGTTCCCCTTTCAAAACTCACAAATGACTGCGGTAAAATGCTGCTTTGCCTTAACGGCTTCACGGTTCACCACACTCTGTCAGCAACAGTGCAGTGTCATGACATGCGTTTGGGGCAAAGTAACGATAAAGGAAATGCATAAAATGATTGTAACCTCTGTCCATTGTTATTGGTCATCATCTAGTTAAAAACACAGTTTAATTTTTGCCTAATGGACAGGAAGTGAATGCCGTGAAAAGACCTCTCTCATAAACACAGAAAGTCACTGGTAAGTACCCGCAGAAGGGGCTGAAAGACGCTTTGAGTTCCAGCACAGCGGATCCTGCCGCCTGCTATCAAATCTCAGCGCTATGAAACTGAAAAATACATTAAAAATATCCTCGCAGCCCAATGGAGTCCCACAGGAGATATGAACAGCCTTCCCTCAATATCAGCTCTGATCTAATTTGACAAATGGATGGGTATTATACAATTTCCTATGATAGGTGCGCTTGGCGGAGAAGTGCAGGCTGCTGCCACTTTGAATTTAGGAATAAAACCTTCTAAATTCCTCCTCTGCTCCACCTGATCCTCCACATCTGTCTGGATTTGTAAGTTTGGAATAAACTCTGATTGATTTAACTGGAATGCTGGCAAAGCTAAAACAGTTCTCGCCAATATATCTTCATCAGACGCTTCTGGAGAGGCAGAGTAGCATATGACATACGGCTCACTTCTTCCTCTGCGCACTGTTCAACCTCTTCCTGTACTCTGCGTAATTAGCATTGAGCTAACACATAACTCAAGACGGCGTGGTCCGACGGCTGCAGCATTAATCAACTGTAACTCTGCACCAATCCTGGCGCCATGGAAACACACCTGATTCCTCTAACTCGCCTCCGAGACGCTCTAATTCATTCAGACTTCTGTGTTGGTCTCAGTGTAATTGTCCGGAATACTTAATTATACTGACCCCCTTAAAGTTGCTTTCTTAAGTAACATGTCGCGAAATAGCTTCTTGCTCTTGTTCACTACGTTAGCTAATTTATTTCTTCTTGTTCAACATGAAATGTAACATTTACAAAAGGATGTGATGGGTAAACATCTCGGTAATAGCACAGCCAATTTATTTGTGTCAAGTGTTTAAGTGCGGAGAGAGAAGTGTTTTTGGGTTACTACTGTGTTAGGAGAGATTGGAGAGACGGTTTGTTGCATCAGGAATTACCATCGCAAGTCAAAATATAAAAATATAGCGGATATAAAATGTCTACAAACAGTCATGTAAAAAAAAGAACATCACTATAAATAATTTCACAACCTTATAATCAATAAATGAAATCTTGCAGCAAAAACAAAACAACTGAGATAATGATGATGAGTTGCTTAAACCTTTTGTTGTCTCAGGGTCAAGGTGACCCGAAGGCCCGAAAACAAATGTGTTTGAGGTATCCCTTGTGTTGCTTCTGAGTCAAGGTCCATAAATACATATGCAGTAATGAGGTCACGAACCTAGATCCAGAAACAACACAAGGGATATGTGTGCACACACACTCGTGGCTGTGTTCAGATTCAAACAAATATATTCAAACTAATGTAAGGACACGCCTGTCAAGATATCAGTCAAGTGAGGTCTACAAAATAATTTTTAAGGAAAAAACATGGAACACAATGAAGACTGTCATCATCATGGAAGAAAATATGGTACAACAGATACATACCAAGAACAGGACGTCCCTCCAAAATGAATGATAAGAAGAGAAGAAAACTAGCCTGAAATCCTAGCCCGGCTTAATTTAGCAAAGAAAGCCATCTGAAATCTCCAAAACGCATTGAACATTTAAACATTATATAGTATATTTGGTTTCAGTTAGTTTTTCAATTGTGTTTTACAGGCTTTATGTCACATTAAAGTTGTGACATTATTAGTCTTTTAATGTCAAAACCTAGCATTTTTAATAAGGGGTGTCTAGACTTTCTATATCAACTGTATATTTTTAACTTTATCTGACATGTCTACTGACTCTCCCCACCACCACATGTCCGAGCCATCTGGATCTGCCCTCCCCTAACTGTGTGTCTAAACTTTTCACTAAAATATTCCTATAAAACTTTTAGTTATAATTTTGTCCTTATTAGTGACTCTCAATGATAACCCGGAGCTTCTAAAACCTTCTGCTTCCTCTCTATGTGTCAGAGGTACTGATACATCATGGCAGGCCTCGCTACTGATGCTTCTCCTCACGGATCATTGCTGCCAGACATCTCCATTTGTTCCTAATATTGATGATGGTTAGACACAGGGACTGATCGGGGGCTCAAGTTCAAGGGCAGTACTATGTTGATCATATTAGACAGTCTTTTCATCAGAGTCAGCAAAGTACTCCAACCATACACAAATAACTGCAAACTCACAATAAAGCATTCCTCGTCTTAATTAAGAAAAGTGATCGCCATCCACCATAAGTTGGGGTTGGAAGTGTAACAAAAAGCCAATAGACTTTAAAAGCAAAGTGTTGTGTAGCAGATGTGATTACAGCATTTGCCAGGTCACAAAAATGTTTGAAATCACTTTCAAAAGCACTAATGTTCCCACTTAGGGTGATAGATGCCGTTTTCCAAAACTGACATATGGCTCTCTCGTTCATCAGCCTGATAAGGGGAAATAGATGAGATTGGCATGGGCATCGGTGATGGATGGACATTGTTCATAATCATCCTGAATATAGCTCCTCTTTCACAGTTAGACTCGATTCCAGCCATTGGAATTGTCGGGCGCTTTGACAAATGCAGCAATTGTCTGGAAGATAATCATGGTTTTAATGTAAAGGGGTGAACTTGAGCTAAACCGAGATAAGGAAGGCACCAAATGAAACCGGGGATTTGGGATTTAAAAATGGAGCTGCTCTTTGTTCACAGAGAAGCAGAGGTTTTAAAAGCTATACCTCATCAATGCTCAGAGTGCAACGAGAAAGGAAGAATGGTGATGCAGAACTTGATAGACAGAGAAAAATCACATGATGATTAATCTGCAGAGAATATATCATCTGTATTAATGTGGTGCTGTCTACAGTGAGGGTTTGGGTTACACTTTCACAAACAATTGTTTTCGGGGCACCGGGTCACCTTGACCCAGAAATAGCAAAAGGATCCAGAAGCTAATGAGTTAGGGTCCCTGACTACAATGTATCCACAATTTAGGATTCATTTTCTTTCGAAATAGTATATTTGTAGATAAGAATGACAAGCTATGACATCACTCTGTCCAAATGGTTGTGCAAACTATATAAACATTAACCTCTCGGGACGATTGGAATGTGCAACATTTTGCATCAAATAAAATCAGCTCAAGGTTATGAGGTAGGTCAGCTGTCAGGATTAAAGGATCTGCTGTTGAGATGATTGAGTGTTTGCTGAACCCACACAGTCTCTTCAGGGTACAAGTTGAAGATGTGAGTACACACTCGTACAATTGATCTGTAGATTGAATATGATTGGTGTCAGAGTTAGGTCTCTATTGGAGATAATAAGTTTGACTAGTTTCCAGTGAGGACGGCTGGCCGTAGTATTTGCCTTTTGAATTTCATGAAGAAGCCAGGTTAGCAAAGGTGGCGCTGTTGACCCTGTTAGATTGAGACTGTGAATTCTTAACAGTTTACACCGGGATGAGGATCGGCTTCTCTGAGTCCATCAGTCTGAGACCATGGTTCTCACTCAGAAGGGATGGATTGCCAAGTCAGGTCTGAGAAAAAGGAGAGCTTTCTTTTTTGTTGTTTGATAAAACAGCCTACTCTTTGGTCAAGAGTTTAGGCTGTTAAGGTTAAAGATAGAAACTTCTTCTGTCCCACAAAGAAAGGAAAGGGTTGATGTAGACCACAGATCTTGACCATCACCCCTTGTTAGGTGATCCACTAAACAGTGGCCATGGGTCAGCGTCAGGACACACTTCAGTGATGTCTCTCTGGGAATTAAACGTTGGTTTGCTGTTTTTACAAACGTCTTTCTACACAGTAAGAATGTGTAATACTCAAACAAGACAGCACTGATACATAAAAACAGAGAGATGATATTGGATGCTATAGCAATGGTATTAGTTATTATCTACTCCCTATAAATTATTATAACCACATTAACACCTACCTTGTGCCCCCTGCTGAGATCCAGAGCTACCAATCATCTAAACCAATATGTCTGTCAGATTTCCATTAACAGTTTTGCAGTTTAAAGCTCTTCTAATCTCCCCTTGGGTGGCTCCCCCTGCGCTAATATTATTGCCAGGGTTTTAAATATGTATCAGAGGTATCTGTTAATTAAAACAGCGAGGGGCTTCAAATATTCTACTCTCTAATCCATTTTAACGAACATCTGCCTGCGTTGCATAAGAGCATGTGTCGGAAGCGTGGCTGTAAATACGCTCACTTTATAATCTCATCCCATCAAAACTGTCGGATTTTAATCAATTTGTGCGATTTACATGCAGTTTTCAAGTAGCATCCCGGGAAACAGATGGAGCGGAGCCTACACTCTATTATAAATCACAAATCTAGACTTCAAGTTGATTAGTTTGAGGGTAATAATGCAGTGATGGTGCTGTCCTGTGCTAAACTCAAATATGGCCTTTAACCGATAACTACAATGTTATTAGACATGATTCTTAAAGGCCACTTTAGTCCTTATTGGACTGAAGCTGTTATGAAGGGGGGGTTTAGGAGAGGCAGGTCGGTGAGCGGGCATTGTGCAGTGTTCACACCCAAGACACAAACTTGACATATCAACCACGAGATAGAAAGTGGGAGGTGAGCCAGTGGGGAAGACATCAAAAAGGAGGGCCAGGCCGACTTGAGAAGCAGTTGGTTATCAAAGTACAATTTGTTGCCTCAGAGGGGAGTTGTGGTGACAAGCAGGGAAAAACTGTTTCTGGTGTAAACGCCTGTATTTGAACTGGTCTCTGGATTCAGGACATGGAAATAGAAAAATAGACTAATAAACAAAATAGTTGGGATATAAGGTTCGGTGTCGAACATCATCACTAGGCGTCAATCCACGTCCTATATGTTGGACACTCTCTGTACCTACACCTTCCTTTTTTTTCACCTGTGGCATCTAGGTCAATGTGGGCAGCACAATGTGACACAATTGAGGATGCACCTAAAATTTCACTCAAGCTGAGCTGTAATCATGCAAAACTACAGTGTATTAGGTCTGATTCGCACGGGATAAATATTACCTGTTGACCAAAGGCGACCTGTAATAATTGCGAATTAATTGAGAATTGAGAATGAATGAAGAGATTTAATCCTGTGCGAATGCGGCATGTCTGTGATTTGTCCCGTGATAATTCCTGTCGGGTGATAATACTAGTCCAGCGTGGATGTGCATCCCGGTGTTTATTATTGTAATTGTGCGCTTTTTCATCTTGCCACGTTTATGCTTCCTTTCTCTTTCAGTAATTACAAGCTTTTTAGATCTGTATCTCTAGGCTCATGGTATAGAATAAAGGAGGCTGCGGTGGAAATTTTGACAAGCGGTCTTGACAGCTTTACATGCGCAAATTGCAAGGTACAATGGGCGCAGCCATGTTTTCATTGTCTGAAGTAGAAGCGGATGTGACAACATATCCGGCCTTAATGTCAGTAAAACAGACTTTTTTACAGAGGTCGCTTATCGCTTATCCGTGCGAATCTACCTAAAATGCCTCGGAGGTGGATAATTTATGAATCACCAAAGCTCCAGAGGTAAAACTAATCTAGAACAGGGCTTTAATTGCCCTGCAAACTCACAGTCGAAAGCCTGAGAAACAATGGCATCATTGGTCTACAGCAGGTAACAAGAAGGTCCAAGCCTTCATAGGCAGCATGTCTGCAGAGTTTCTCCGACATTAATCTCACCTGCAGCCCAGCTCACTTGAGATTCAACAAACTGTAACCTTTCCCCACAAAACACCATGAAAGAAGCAATTATAGATTAGAACAATACATAAAAAGGAACCATCGCAGCATTGCAATGTGGCCTCTATCTCAATAATGGAAGCCATAATCCCATCAGAAGTGAGACACGCAAACAATTCTGAGGTCGAGCCCTCAGACGGGCAACAAGCAGATGGTCTATCTCTCTGGCCCATTAACACGTGACAGCAGACATGTTGAGACGGTGAGCTGCTGATTATTTCTATTATCTTTCAAGTCAGATCACAAAAATGGAGGGTTAAAGCTGAGTGTCTGTTTGGATGGTGAAAAATATTTACTTTCTCACAGCGACATCACAGAAAAACCACATGAAGTTCATATTCACAGGTTTGCTCTAAATAGAAGAAATCTAATGTTTTTCTACTACGTAGGGATTATGAAAACAATAAACAATACTAGTACAAACTTAAGCAGAACACTGTTTACCAGCAGTGGGAGGAAGCTGTTCCTTAGTCTGGTGGTTCTGCCATGGATTATCAGTAGCATCTTTCCAGACGGAAGCTTGATTCTTAAAAATGAAACATTTCCCTTTAAAATATATTCCCATTCATCATTTTGTGGAATTCAACGTATGAGAATCGGCAGCCTGAACTTAATGAATGCAGTTTCATCGCCAAATCATACAACAGAACTGCTTCACTGGAGTCTGGCTTAACTGAAAGACTGTATTACCAAGATGTTATTATAACGATGTAGATACAGAAAGTCATCAATATATTAAGTTGACCCACAAATTCTATTTCATTCATTCATTCATTCATTTTCTCAACCATGGATTTCCATCCCAGTGGATGTCTGCAAACCAACTGGAACTCCAACACCATAGACTTACCTATTTTTGAGTGAACATCTAAAAACAAATGGTGTTTCTTACAAATGCCTTTGAAAACACTTAAGGTCACCTTACAAGCAACTTAAATAAATATATGAATTACACACAAACACTCAAAGTAGAAAACAATGAAAGTGAAAATATTTTGGAACATGCTGGTTTAAAAAGATGCTTTGAACTCTTGTTTTATCTCTGGTTCATTACGACCCCATGTCCCGAAAAACAAATGTGTTTGTGGTATCCCTTGTGTTGTCTCTGAGTCAAGGGTCACCTTAACTCTGAGATAACACAAGGGTTAAGACAGCATATCATGATTAAGAGTGGCGATGAGTTCCCGTGTCTGGGAGCAGGGCATGTCTGGTTGTCCTACTCGACACCACTCTTCCCCTCGCTGGCCTACAGTCCTGCCTGCATCTGTTTCTAGTCTCAGCCGAGCACAGTCATCAAGCCCAGTAAAGGTGGAGCGCTCATGTCGCTACACCTCTTCTTTCTAACACAATGAAACTGTCAGTTTAGACGCACTAATTGATGTTATTCATCGCATAAAATCCACAATGAGCCTATGAGCGAATGAACAATAAAATATAATTCAGCAAACTTTGTTTCCTAGCAACAACAAACAGTGTTATGTGAAATGAGGTTGTGGGTGAGAAATACAAACACAGCAACCTTTTTATTTATGTGTAAATTCAGCCCCTACTCAAAAAAAGCCTGTGGTGTCGACAAACTGAATTCACAGCGGAAACACCTCATACTTTACAAACACTTTTAAGGAATAAACCAACGGCGTGAAACCTCTGTGTCCTGTGTGTTTCTGCGCCGGATTTATGGTGGCGCTGCCGGAGCGGGCTGGGTTTAAACAAACGAGAGCAAGGAGAGGGGCAGAGGAAGATAGGAAGGCTTTGATTTACAACTGGAATTGAAGGGGAAAATGAATGTGCGAAGAGGAGACCTTCCATCTGCCAGGCTGCAGGACAGAGAGACGGTGGTGCCATCTGTGCCGGAATCTGTTTTAGACTTGAAAAATCGTCAGATAACAAGTCCGGGATTATGTAATCTCCCATCACAGAGACACTGTATCTTAATCCACCCCCAGTGAAAATCTCCAGCTGGGGAGGAGGTGATTTCATTTTCGCTTCCCTACTTGTTCTAATGACTCGCCCGGACGATATTTCACGATGGATGTCAGCGGGCCGCTCGTCCCGGTCGCGACCAGGATCTCATTTATTTCAAATATTAGCATTATCTGCCAATCGAGACCTTGGCCAATTGGCGAGAACAGATTTCAGATTTGGAATAATGATATCCTTCGGTGCTAGAGAGAGAGAAAATCAAATGTCAGGACTCTTTAAAAATCAAATCACATCTGCCAGGCCTCCTCGCTGGTCCTTGTGTGGATGACAAATGCCTCTTATTTGAGCTGCTGCCAGACGTCGCTCTGCGCTTCTGTCCCGGCCTCCATAAATTACAAGGACAAAAGAAGAATCTAGCGAGATAGCTGAGATAGGACAGACAGAACTTTTAATAGTTTCTTCTTTTTTTTTTTCTCAGGTCAGAGGAACTCTCCAGGGCCCTCGTCTTCTCAAACCTTGTAAAGTTTGGAGTAAAATAGACAGTCGTGGGAACTCAGCTGCAAATTATTGATGACTCATGAACATTGATGGAGGTCAACTGCAGGAGTTCTTATTACTATCAGAAAACTTTACAAAATAATTCTCTACAGATAGTTTCTTTCAAATAGCACTTGATTTGTCTGTACAAATTAAAATATAAGAAGAAACATATTATAACAGTTTAATTTAAGAGCAAATATCTAGACAGGTTCCATGTTTTCTTGATAATAACAACTTAAGTTCTACACCTTAATAACCGTGACATTGTTCTGACAAGAACAACGCTTTTAGGTATTCCATGTTTTTCTTTCCGTCTGTATATCATCTGACATACAGGGTAGTTACTGCTTGATTGACAGGCATTGTTTGGAAAAAAAGAAAAGACAAGACTCTTTCGATGACTGTATGATACTATTTTATTTTTCTCATAAGACATTTAATCGCAAATTATTGAATACACTTGACAGTCAGTTTTGATCTCAAGTCTATATAATCTTTATATAAAGATTTCATTTTTCAGGAGAAGCAGCAGCTCCACTCAGTGACTCACATATGATGACGCAGCATCTCACTCATTCTCACCTGCACACCTGGACCGAGGAACAAATGATTAAGTTTCAGTCCGAGAATGAAGTGCTCTTTGTTCTGGTTTAATAGAAGTTTCAGAGGGAATGAGTCGGCAGGAAGTGGCGGTCAAACGCCAATCTACAGCCTGTCCACAGCCTCGGGACCGTGATTCACATTGTGAGGGACAATTACTGGCCTGACATTTTGTGTAATTGTGTTACCAATGACTCTTTCTCAACAAAGGTCACCCCGTGGCTCAAGTCAAAGTCTTCCCCACCAGGTGGAGGATTAAGCCACGACATTGTTGAGAGTAAAACTGTTGAAAATTCTAATTTCTCAAAACTGTCATGTTGGCAAATTTAAAAGCGTGACTTTGAATAAGGTTACAGTGAAACAAGTATGATGGCGTTTCAAAGATACAATGAACACAAGCCTCAAGCTCAACCCTCTCAAAATCTGCGCTTCCACAAAGTGCTATTGTCGTCCAAGTTGACAAAAGTTGAGGGGCGAGTGGCAGTAAGTCCTATCCCGGAATTCCTTGCGAATCAAAACTGTAATCAATGGCGGTGAAAACAAGGAGATAGCCAAGCTACAAATGTAAGTATTTTCTTAGTGGATAGAGATGAAAAAATTTAAAAAATGACACACTGGTCTTTGTTGAATTTAATTGTATACATTACATACCTCTTTGTAGCTTGGAACTGTTTTCAATTTTACATCTTTAGAAGGGTACTTTCAACTTGCTGGTGAGCCTGAAAATGTAATTTTTCTTGGTCATTAAGTTGTTTTATCAAGAAACGGTGAACTGACATTTATATATGAATGAATAATAATAAGCCGTTATATGTACCGATCTTAATGGCCATGTTATTTGGTTGAATATACAATTATAATAAGTTCAAATAAAGTATAGGCTACAGATAGAAACCCTAATGTTTGATGGGTTTGACTACAAATAGTTCATAAAACCTATGTACAGTATCTACGTTTGCGGGGTATGATTACATTGTCAGGTATAACAGTCATAGACTGCTCTGTTTATTTGTTTGAACTTTCAATCTCCCCTGGATGATTCAGCTTAAAAGACAGTCTAGAAGGTCAGCAGAGAAAATTAATTTGGGTGGGATCATGTGACCTTTTATGATGTGTCATTTTACGGTAGATTACACAGGATGCATATTTGTTTCGTCTGCATTCTACCGTCCATCAGCGTTGCGTTTTGTGGTACACGAGGACCCTAGAGATCTTTCAGATTCACACATGACTGTGCAATATAAAACAATTTCATTTCAACCACCAAAGAAAAAACATTCTGTAACGTCGCCTGCTCATGTGGGGAATTAAAAAAGTGGTTCATACATGGATTATTTGATTGGTTCATACAGGGGCCCATAGTGACGAGACACAAGTCAGTTGAGGAGGGTCTCGGAAGACAATAATATACTTTTCCATTATTTGAAGATTGAACCTGACATCCACATCTGGATTATATTTGAAGGGATCCTGGAGACAATCGAGGCCATCCACCATTAAACATTTCTTTGACTCTTCCTCTATGTTTGAACTTTGATCACTTGGGACCTTAGGTTTATTTGTTGTTTATTGCCTCTCTTTGGAGAAGGGTTTTACTTTGTGTTTACAGGTGTGTTTGTGTGTGATGTGTGTCTGCTTAGCTTGACCGTCTCAGTTTACTCTTGTTTATCTAAAACAGCAAGAATTTCATTTTGTTCTGTTAATCAATGCTTTTAGAAGGATTTTACCAAAGCAGGAGGGTTCGTTTTCTTAAAAGTACCAGTCAGTAACATCAGTCTAAATAAAGTAATGTTCTTGTTGAAATGAAATAAACACAAAAACATGTCAAACAAAATAGATGTAGTTTTCATTTTGCTTACTTTGGTTGAGTTACTTTTTTAACCTGCGTTGCGGGTCGGTTCTCAGTGAAAAATAGAGCCTCTGCAAGGCTCCTAAGAGTGATAGAGCGGCAGAGCTGCTACCGACATACTACAGGCATGCGCTCACTTTACAGTGTTTCGCTTCTTACTCTTTGTTGAATTGCTGGGATCTATTTTGTATAGTGTCTTGAGATAACTTTGTTATGATAAGACACTTTAAATAAAATTGAATTGAATTGAAGCCTGTGGAAATACACTGATTTATTTTAATGAAAACCGATTGGCTGCTTTGACACTTTGAGACTTTACAAAGAGGTTATGACTCCCCATCCAATATAATTCCAACTTTTCAAAATTTTTATTTTTGGAAATCGAAAAAATATCAAATGTAATAATTATTTTGCATTCATTGGTTGAATAATACAGTTTTCAACTAAGGCTGAAGGCCACATGAGATCTACTCAGACCACAAATGACCCCTGGCTGTGGTTATGCCGCTCTACACAAATGAAAAAAAAAAATGTCACAAATCCACACTTTATGTGAGGTTGCCGACAAGATTAGATTATGGTGCTGAGTTTCACATTACCAGCAAATTAATTTTTCATTCAACACCCTTAATACGTCCAACCTGAGCTGAGAGCGACAAATTAAATGACAACCTTCAAACGGAGAGTTAAGCAGTTCAATATTTCATCTATCACGGAGGTTTTCCATCCGCAGAAACATCAGAAGACAGATCACTCTCAGCAGATCTGCCCATGGTTGTGTTTGAATAAAGCTGGTGCTTCATGTTCCACATCTAACATTCTCTTTTCTGGAATCGTGTTTACAGAATAAATATTTGTCCTCATTTTTATCTTTGTTTTCTTCCATTCAGCCACTTAGATCCACTTGGAACCGGCTGGAGAGGTGCTCCTCGGTGGAGTGGACAATGGTTAGAGCCATTTTTATTGCCTATTCACTTTTGGCAATTAACTAATCAGGTCAGATATAGTGACAGCTGGGCCCAAGGTGTTTCCTAGCAACCCCTCCGCCCTGGTCAGCCTGCAGGGTTGACGTGTGAGCTACTGCTGCAGTTAAACTGTCTCGGTGGTTTGTAAGTGATTTGTCTTTGCTATGGGGAGGCAGGAACGCAGTGAATTTTGTTTGGGCACGAAAGGCTTTAGTTGTAGGACAATGATTGGCAGGTAGAGGAAGGAGCTTGGCGAGGTGAGGTATTAATGCTTTGCTTGGAGGGCGAAATGGCTCTGACTTCGGAGGGATCTAATATAGCTTGATGCATTCTCATCGGTCAACAGTAAATAGAGACTTTGGCTCTCTCTTTCTTTACCACAACATACGGTGTTGAGAACTACCTAACTCAAGCACTCTATTGACCAGCTTTTCATCTCGCTCCCGCCTTCCCTCACTTCAAAATACTAGAACCACTTGTTAGCTTGTCTAAATATAGCCAAGAAAACAATCGTTCTGAACTAGAAGACTAAGGAAAACGTCAACGTCCGCATTTGGAAAGGCCTTTCAATGGATTATATATCGAATAAAAACTGTTAGCGTCTCTTAATGACCAAATTTCTAATTTTGATCTTAGCTGGACCATGTGGTCTCACTTTTAACCCCGTCAACTGCCTGACTTCCAACCCTATACAAACAAATGACTTGTCATGCTGTACATCACTAGCTTCTCTCTTTTCTTAACCTTTATTTTGTTAATATGTCTTCCCACACACACTCATCTTGCTTGCTTCCGGCTCTGCCAGGGGCTGGCGGGCGGGGGCTTGTGGAACCTTGGCCATTCACCGGAGTCTGGGTGGTTTGGGGGTTTGCTAGTTGTTCTTAATGGCCCTCTGACCTGGGTGGCCTTCTCCCTTGCCCATGATGGGTGGCCGTGGGTTCGTTGGTCTTGGGGTGGATGCCCGCTGAAGTTGTGGCTGTGACTTCTCTGTTGTTCTGGGGCAGGGGCAGGGGCAGGCTTGCCCTGATGCACTGTCCTCTGACTGGTTGGCTGGCTGTTCCTCGCTCCCTGGCTCCTCTGTCCTGGCGCCTGCTCCTGGTTTCTCCCCTCTTCGCTTCCTCCGCCATCTCCTCATAGGTCCTTGCCTCTATGCGACGCCGGGGGCCTCCTGGGTGTGGTCCACTTCTTCGCCAGTGATCAGGGTCAAGGTTGGCTCTGGTGGCTATCTTGCCTGCCGGGACTCCTGCGGGCTCCGACTGCTGCTGCAGATGTGTACCTCTCACCTTCTCTCCCCCCTTACTCTCCTCTGTATCTTCTCCTCCCACTTCAGTCTGTTAACCTGTGTATCTTAAACATTTGCAATCGGCCTCATCAGTTGTGAAGGAGACTGCCTGTCTCGAGCCTGGTCCTTTCAAGGTTTCTGCCTCCTAGAGGCAGTTTTTACTTGCCACAGTGACGTTGTTATCTTAAGCTCTTGGCAGGGAACTAGAGTTGCACTGGTAACATAGAGCAAGTTTAAACCACAGTGTAAATAATAAACCATTAATCCACCGGTTAAATCTTTGTAAATAAATCAAAGATTACTCACTTATACACATTTAAATGTAGGCTGTGCAGCTCTGGTCCTATCAGGTCAAATATTTAATGAACCACAACAACATCTAAGCTTAAATAAGCTGTTGTTGGACAATGATACCTCACCACAGGATGAACACAATACTATTATACCCTGTGATTGTTATTTTTGTTTTTCTAATACGTGTTTGTAACTGCTGAAGGTATGCTAAAGATAAAATAAATACAAATAAATAAAACAATACTAGAACCACAGACCAGGATCAGAACTTTAAGACCATCCTGTACTGCCTGATAACTATGACCTAGAAGCTGATCGTCATCCTTGCTGCGTATTAATTCCACCAGAAAATTAATTATTAATAAATGATTGTAGGAACAAACACAGCTTTATACAGACCTTGGAAATATTTGAAAAAAAAATGTCAGACATCTGCAGTGGCGTCTCTAGCATGACAAGGTGAGTGGGGCACAAAAGTGGGCACTTTACAGTGACGTGAAGTGACTCCTTTGGAGTCAGATTTGAAATTGTAAGGAATGAAAATAGCATTACTTTCACTATTCATCCAACTGTGCTATAAATAAGCATTCGTCTTTAATGACACTTATATCAACACAAACATCCTATGAAGAATGTTTCTTTTTTAGAATTGTATAAATCATTCGTCTTTTGTCTAATTCATATTTACTGTAACCAGATTAAAGTATAGAGATGTGTGCAGCATACATTTAAATATGACCTTCAGTAAACATGCCACTTATGTTATAAACTTTAAACTTTAAATTGAATTAACTATTAAGTATGGTGCTTTAATCACTTTAAATTTCTCATTTTGCTCATGTGGCCAATCCTTTGTAAAATAATCCATATTGTTTTCTTGGTTTGTTTTAACTCTTTCAGTTTTGACGGATGACATCGAGTTAAGTTCGTTAACAATTTTATGAAAAACTACCTAACTTCCTGCTGTGCGCAAAACATAACAAGTTTGACACTATTTGGATTATCTATGAGCCTGTAAATATCAGTGCCCGTCGGCTGTGTACGGGAGAGCAGTTCTGGTAATGAACACTACGATCTTAATGTGTTTGAACAACTGACCCCTCTTCATGTGCGTTAAGAGCAAATCCTATGGGGGATCATGATAAATGATTACAACGAAATATTCTTGGTAACATAATTTGTCTTTATAAAAAACAACAACAACATTATTAATAAGATATTTATAGATCATTGGCCTTTAAAGAAGACAAACTATGTTCACAATTTAGCCTGTATAGTGTTCCATCTGCTGCGGACACTGCACCATCAATCCTCAATGTGTAGAGACGCCACTGGACATCTGTCAATATTTTACTAATATTAGGGACATTTTAATGATGACCACAGACTAAGATTGAATTCATATCACACCAAGAAAGTCACACGACTCTTTCAAAACAGTCTATCCCCAACACACTCCTCCCAAATCCACGTCTACATTGCTATGAGGTTTAATGATCTCTAACAAGCCACGTCAGTCTTTATTAAGCAGGTATGTTGTGAGCAATCATTTGCTTAATAAGTTCCGTAATCACTCGTCGTCCTCAGGAATTCCTCACTTCTGTTAATGGCCTAATTATACCCACTTAAGGAACTCACAACTGTTTCTGAGGTGATTAATCAGACTGTTAACTGTGAGATCTTTAGACAGCGTCAGAACACAGGATCAGGCGAGAGTTGTTGACAACAGCCAAGTGTATCGTGTTGTGAGGCGACCTCGACAGAAGTCCATCTTGCCTGAGACAGGAGACTACATGAATTGAAATAGAAAGATTTAATCTAATTAAAAGAGAGAGACAATATATTTTTTAATTAATGTCATTACCAATTTCATAGGTCTTGAAATAAGATTTAGATTCAGTCCTTTTTTGAAGTGAACTTGAGGAGTTAAATCAACAAAAACTCATTGTCTTTATCTATCATAAGTTTCAAAACAAAACCAATGAAAAAACCACCTTATCACCATGAAGATGATAAACATCTCTCTACATTAGCATCATATTTGCATGAAAGTAACTGTGACTTGCTCTGATCAATCATCATATTGTCATAATTCCACAAAAATATAATATAATATCAACCTCCCCTGCTCTTCCTCATTTTCCTCGACACATTTGGAGCAAAGTTTGGGATGAATAAGAAAACAAACAAACATGTAGCTCGAGTGAAAAATAACCTGGTCAGGTGACGTCCTTCCTCTGCCTCTCAAGCTCCAATTATGGCAAAATGACTAACTTGTAAACAACGCTATCAAACTGCTGTATTTAATAATGCATGGGAGAGCGTGTGCAAACACCATCGTGAATTCTGATCACCCTCAGATTAATGTATGTTTACGGCTGCATTTATTGCACATCGCCAATATGGCAGAGCGGTCTGTGGGGAGGTGGGTGAGGAGGGGGTGAGGAGGAGGGTTAGGGCTCGCTGGCAGCCATGAGGTTCTGCAGCACTTCCCTCTACCGGCATGAAAACTGACCGGTGAAAAGTAAAGATTGAGTATCGAGGGACGTCCACTTCTTTGTTAGAGGAGGAATCGCTATCGGCCTCATCAGCCGCTGACGACTTCATTAGCCACTATAATCTGTGTGTTAGCACAAGAAGTCGAAAAGTGATTTTGACGGCTAACAAAAGCTTTGCTTTGATCCAACAACGGGGCCTCAGGAGGAGGCGGGCTCTTCATCTTCTTCGTATCCTGACAACAAACCCCACTAGTCTTAGCTGTGAAGGTTTGAACGTTTCTTCTGGCAAGTGTGTGTGTGTGTGTGTCTGACAAAAGTGAAGTCTCCTTGGATCTCAAGTCACCGCCGGCTCCGCCAGCGACTCGCTCTCCCTGTCGTGTTTGCTGTTGATTTTGAAACGTTTCTTGTTTCCAACTTCAAAGTTTCAAGGATCCTCGCTCCAAGTGATGAACCGAACCACTTTCATCAGCGCTTCTACTGTCCTCTGCAGCGCCGTCCCTTTGATGGAGACAATTAAGACTGGAGAGAGGAGAACAATCGGACGAAAGTTTGCCTTCACACAACAGATTAAAAATAATTTGATGAGCAATGCATAATCTGGGAAGGGTACAAACATGTGGATGGAGCTGAACAGAGTTAGAGTGTTATGAGGAAAGAATTACTAGAGTTTACAAGGTCCAGTTTTTTTTTTTAATCAAAAATCCAAAGGAAAATGTTAAAAGGAAATAAAAAAATTGACCCGAACCAAAAAACAAATATTAAATAAATAATCAAAAAGGCAAAATGAAAATTAGTAATAGATCAGTCAGAGATTAGAAATGTATTTTTGAAAAAAGGTCACCAACAATAAATAAACAGTTAAAATGTATGCCTAAAAAAAAGGACCCACATTGGATGTAGAAGAGAGAGAGAAAAAACTTGAATATTGCACCAGAAAAGTTATAAACTGAGTAATCTGAATTGAAAATCAACAAACTAAAATTAATAAAAATAATTTGATTAAATATGCAGTGAGATGGTAAAAAATAAGATAAATAAATGAATTCAAATAACTAACTACATGTCTTAAAGATGACCAAAATCAAGTGAAACAAAACTTGCTCAGATGGATCAACAACTCTTCTCATCCAATGAATGGATGCTCTGATTCCCGTGGATCTCCCACGTTGCACAACATGGCCATCTCACTAATCCTCTCATCTCCGATGGAAGATTTCACCCTCCTGATCACGACAACCACATGTGATTGAATTAGACTCTCACGCTCGTGCAGCTAATCACCATCATCATATCAGTAATCCTGTTGGACCTTCAGATTAGAATCCTGCTGCTACGTTGAGTCTGGAAAGTCAAACTGGGATAACCAGAGCTGCATCTGGATTCTCTGAGCAGATTATCAGCTTCTCAGCCTCTTTATTCTCTAAAAATATTGTTTATTTGCTGTTGATTGTTGATGGCCACGCAATATCAGAGTGATTATGGTAGATCAAATGGGTAGATATTTCACTGCTGCTCCTCATCCTCGCCTGGCGTGTCCATGGCAACAAACCTTCCCATGCGACACACTCCCAATCTGACATTTGATTGATGTGAACATTGTGATTTCACTGTCTGAGCCTGCCTGTCTGGAGGACGAGCGCATCAGAAGTATTTTCAGAGACCCCTCTCTCCACCTCGTCCTGTCCTGATGTGTTTTTTTGCAGCTCCAGAAAACATCAAACCTCCTCAGTGAGACACTAGGTGTGCAATTAATCATGTGGAGGTTTAAGTAAAGAGAGACAGGTCGCCCCCATCCTGAGAGAGCCGACCCGAGTCCGGCGGCTATTTTTACTTTCTTTTCAATTATCAGGTGAGCGTGGAGAGAGCTTGTTCTTCTGCCTGGACTCACATCATGGGCTTTATTTAGGCGCACACATGTGTCCTTGTGTGGCGTCCTCATAATGTAAGCCTTACTGTGACATCAATTCACAGAGATGTCAGGACAATCAAATGAAGCCGAGACGAAGGTCACAGTCTTTTCAGCCTCTCTTTCATTCTCTTGCTGTCTTTAAATTATTCATTTCATTCTTTTCAGTAGATTAGAGTCAATCATGACAAATACTTTCATGCAGTGGTACAACAAAATCATCAAAAGATTGAAGACATTCACAAAACTCAATTATTATTCTACAAAGAGATATTCTTATATTCAGAGGACACCGTTGAATGAGGAGGTCAGGGTCTCTACTTAATGACCTGGGTATAACCCGGGACTTCCTCCCAGTTGATTGATGGACGAGAAACAAATATAAAATGATACATTTAAATAAATTAATGATCAGACTCAAAACTTTTTTTAGAGACAAAAAATGTATGTTCATTTTAAATGTAATGACTGGATATCAGTTGTCATTATCCTTAGCTTCATCCAAAACTACACCGTTAAAAACATCCAAATACCGACATTATGCTGGTCTGTAACGTTCCTCTTGTATTGAAGCCTCCACATGAGGAACTGTTTTGGTAAAAAGTCTATATTTTAAGCTGTTTTGTAGCAGATGTTGCTAGGCTACTAGCCTTAACCTTGAGAATGCACTTGCAATGTGTTAAAATGAGGAAAGACGTAAAAAGAAACTTCGTAATATCGACTTATTTGAGTCATGTGGAGGCTTCAACAAGATGGACGTTACAGACGAGCAGTACGGATATATTTTGACATTGGACACAGGGTCCTAAAGTCAAGACCAGTCGAGAAACACCGCTTCTTATCGTCTTGTCGTTTTGCAATTTGACCCTCCAGAGAAGGCCTTCACCTGTTGTCTCCTCTTGCCGACATTCAAACTGTGGGGTTGTCGAGACTTCTTTGAGGCTTCATTCATCACAGATCTAATCCAAACATATAAGCCTTCTAGGATGTTATCATCCTTAAACTCAGATATGTTCATTTCAAATCTCTTAATGTAGATTTGGAGCCAGGGCCTTCAGTTATCAAGCTCCTCTGCTGTGGAACCAGCTACCGGCTTCAGTGATTAAAAGTTATTAATTTACTTTTCTGTAAAACCATTAGTTAGATCCAGATTTATCCAGCACTCTTCTCTCCTTCCATCTTTCTACCCCCCCATCCTTCCTCCCAGCCGGTCATAGCAGGAGGACGTCAACTTTGAGTTGGTTCTGTTCGAGGTTTCTGCTTTCTAAAAGGAAGTTTTACCTCGCCACTTCCACGCTATGATTCACTTATTGTTGAGTTTCTAGATCTGTTTTTCTTTTCTCCACTATAGTTTTACTTCAACTGTAAAGTGTCTTTAGATAACTTTGTTATGATAAGACACTTAAAATAATATTCAATTGAATTTGATTCATGGACCCGACTCCCTTTTTACTTCTAGAACATCAATTAACAACATCATTGTTTTTTACACACAATACTCGATGTCACCACTGAGTGTGAAGGTCACCAATACTAACATCCTTCTAATAAATGTGTGAAAATGTAACGCAGGATATCCGATATTGATTGAGGAACTTAATAAACGATAGTTTTGTTGTTGCTGAAAGTCACTCTGTCAGCGTAAGCCTGTTATTCTTGGTGTTTGCCATCAGCACTTTGATTATTAGTGGCACAATAATGGAGCTCTGACAGGTAAAGCCTCTGCGCGCGTCTAAGTGCTGCAGCTGTGTGAAGATGCCGCTTGAGTAATAACATAAAAGCATCCATCTTGGTGTCCAGGTTAATGACTTTCGAGATACTGTCTTGTTATGCACCAAATACTTGGTTTGGTGTGACAGCGTCTTAATTAATACACACTCAGGGGGCGCTGCAGTGGACTGGGGGGCCGGCGGTGATTGGCACTTAGATTAATGTTTTCAGAGCCTCCAGAGACGAGTCACATTCCAAGTGAGGCCGATGTGTGTTTCAAGGACAATTTGGCCGTCGCTCTTCGCTCAGCCTCTCGTTGACGGTGAGAGGTCAACGGCGCTCTGTCTTTAAGTTTCCTCGCACTTGTTCCTGTGGGACAGGAAGTGCTGAGACAACCGGTCGACTCGCTTTCAAATGAATGAATGAATGAAAAGAGATTCTCACTGTCTTTTGAATACTTCATTAATGACAGGAATATTAATCACATCAGGGACTGCTGTTAATGTTCAGAAACTTTAGATGAAGAAGATGGAATAGTTTAGCAAACTCTATTAACAATATAAAATATTCAGCAATATATTAGTTCAAACCATAATTTTTAATGTGACTTTAATTATTCCCCAGACAACATCATGTAATATAAAGATCTTCATTGAAAGAGTCTAGGAGCAACTAGCACTAATGTTGATGAACATAAATATATTTATATAGAATTAAATGGTGCCATAATGCAATTCAATTCAATTCAATTTAATTTTATTTAACGTATCCTGAGACTCCTTTAATACGCCATGAGAAGACTTTTCTGTCGCTGATACATGTCAATGTAAACAACAGTTCAGCTTCATATCAACCACAATATGCGACACATTTATGGCAACTGTGGTTAGCCTGTTCTCCCAAAAGAGCTTTTTCAAATATGAAGCAAATTCTGCAGTCAAGAGTCAAATATAGTAACTACGTTACTTTGCAGCATCTATTCACTGCAGACAGTTTTTTGAGTCTGCTTCACAGGAATCTTTAACATCTTCATATAAACACTTTTAAAATGGTGACCATACCTACACTTTTTAAACTAAACTAAACCCGCAACTCAAGAAGATGTCAGCATAACAGAAAATATTTGAGAAGAACATTTTTTATGTTTTGTGGTGTGAAAATGCGTGTACACAACAGATAGACAAACAAGTGTGGGTGTTACAAGCTGAAAACAAGAAACAAATGCCAGTTTACGTTTGGATTTTTCTGTTTATTGTTTTGTCTACCTGCTGAGTGTCAGGCATCATCCCTTTCTGAAGGTAATGGTTCAAATAAATATAGCTGCTCCTTGTTAGTATCTTCATTAGTCAAAGACCTACAAATGGCTCAATTCTTCCCTGATATGGCTTAACTTCCTTTCTTAACTGTACTGTAATCTGTGATTTAATCATTACGTAGCAAAACCTGCTTGTTTTTAACTTATTTAAATTATCTTTAATACATTTGTCAAATATATTTCCTCCAAAATTACTCAATGAATTTTCCTAATCGATCCAACACTATGAAATTACATTTCATTTATTCTCAACAAGTTGTGCTGTGAATATAAACACTTTTTATTGGATGAAGATTTGCGCACTCATCTAGCAAAAGAAGGTTTAATGACTTTATCTTCAGCCAATTTATTGCATTTTACAGACACTGTAGTTTCTCACACAAAATGACGCATTCATTTACAACTAAATTCTATACAAACATCAGTAATATTAGCAAATCTGGTATTTAAGCTTTTTAGTCCAAATTTTCCTTTTTAACTCATCACTGTAAACACGAGGACTTGCATGCAATAAACTGAGTGTGGCAACATTGCATGCTTACCTATTATCTACTAACATATAAATCTTCAGTCTTAAAATAGACTAAAATCTTTTAAATCAGCTATTTGCAGCACTCAAACATTAGAATTTGCCTAGACGCTAGCAAATGCTAATGTGTTCATCATTTGTGGCTCTTGATTTATCCAGTATTCCCTTCCTCCAGAATAGTTCAATGTTTGTTAAACTATTATTACAATAAGTTTACATCTAAGTTTTGATCAAAACTAGAACTAATGTAGCCGTTACTCCCTTCTGAGTTCCAGGACTTGGTTTGCTGAGCTGTCAATCAGTGATTAATTTTCTCAGAAAAAAATAAAAAATTAAGCAGTTCCAGTTTCATTTTGACCTCACAAGACCTGTCCTGTTTTTACAAGACCCCGAAGAGGAGCTGGCGTCGACACAAACAGCAGGCATTTTCACGGAGGAGAAAGAGAGAAACTGTTGACATCTTCGCACACAAACTTGATTTTCACGTGTCATTTCATCACCGCGTGAAGAATAAAAACCCTCATTCAAAGTAATTTATCAGCAGAGTCGCGAGGCGCCAGCACCCCGGCTCCTGCGGAGAGAGCTGACACCAAGTCCTGTTTTGATTTGGTGACTTGTTTGATCGATGATGCATGAAATGAAGTTGTGAGTGAAACCTGAGCGTCTGCGTCAGATAACCAGCCAATATCATTGTGTTGTACCATTACTGCCGTAATGTCAATCTGTTCCTGCTGAAAACAAACAAACACACCAAGGACCACTTACTCGACGCTTTCCGGAAAGTTGCGGCGAGATGAATACTGATGTTGCTGAAGTCACATATTGAGGTCAAACTATATCGCAGCCAGGTGGAGAATGTCGACTCCCGCAGAGGTGGAGTGAAATTAAATTTATACTGCCCCCCAGCTGAACACGAGAGACTACCACAGATATTTTACAGCTAAAATAGTTTTTAAATGAAACATTTACTTCTCAAATGTTGCTTTTATCAGCATCAGACAGCAAAACTACCTTGGAAGACTGAGAACAATTACTTCATATCGATCATTCAGAGACAGTGAACCTAAACGCCTTGTTACAAATAAAGTATAGGATTTGTTATAGTGTTCTCCTAGCAATTAGTAAATTACTTAAAATATAAACAAATATTTTTTCATTAAACTCTTGTGTAATCTAAGGGTCAAGGTGACCAAAATGCCAAAAAACAAATGTGTTTGTGGTATCCTCTGTGTTGTCTCTGGCTACCATAAATATAAATGTAGTGGTGGAGGTCGTTCATCTTGTCCCAGAGACAACACACAAGTCTCAAAACAGTTATATTTGCTTTCAAGGCTTAGGCTATATATATATATATATATATATATATATATATATATATATATATGTATATATATATATATATATATATGTATATATATATATATAGTATAGAAGAACGGTTGACAGGCACCAACTAATTGAAGGTTCCTGCCGGGCAACTTCTCTTCTATACTCTCTGAATTCTCCCAGAAATAGTGGCCCAAACTTGATGGAGCCATTAAGCGTCCTTCTGCGTCTTTCTTCTGTTCAGGTATATTTTAGTTGGAGGTCACCAAATAAATCAACTTCCACCAGCGTTTGGATGCAGCACTCTCTCTAGGGGGTGGGAGGTGGTGTGTGTGTGTGTGTGTGTGTGTGGGCGGGGGGCACCTTTCTCTCCTCGTTTGATTTTATTTTGGTGCCTCTCTGCTTCTTTCGCCTCGGGCCAAACTTTTCCCTGCACTGTGATTGGCAGCTGTGTCTCTGCGAGTATGGGAGGACAGTCTCACGGGCGTCTCACTGAAATCAGTTTGACGACGTGTTCATGAAGGGTCACGCCGCTTTCCACGTTCCATCTATGACATTTGGGATGAAAACCTGTCTGCTCTGCCCTTCCGCAGAGTTTTTCATCCTCTGTCACTCACTTTTTTCCCCAAATTGCTTTGTTATGCTCTCCTGGAAACAGCGGTTAGCAACGATTCCCTCGCACAGTCAATCTGTTGCCGTGGCTTATCAGGGAGTGACAGGAAATGCCCCGCAGAGTTTTACTGCCACGTTTGTAGCCATCACTTTAAATCCACACTCCACTGTTACACCGCCAAACAAATGGCATCAGCTACAAATCAATTTGCTGCTGGTGTTCTCTGATCCACACTTGATGTCTGAGGAACGCAGACCTGATCTACACACTGACTTGAATATTTTAAAGTGTGTCTGTTCCATGTCTGAGTTGAAATGATCTGTTTGACCCTTTGAGCAAGGCCAGTCTTTGGTTCAGACTGTGAGACAAAAAAGTTTCATTATATCCCCAAGATCCTGATGTCGTGACTGCCAACACTATTGCACCAACTTGTATCCAGAACCTCTTGTTGTCTCCTGCAAGCTACAGAATTGTATTACCAACCACATGTTTTTTAGGTTTGTTCGTTATTTAAAGCAGCTTTATGTAACATTTTTTTTCACATTTTTTGTGACGATTGATTGACATTTGGACAGTTGTGACATACACAGCAGAACCGTGACTAATATTTGAACTTTGCACAGTGAGTGTCACCTGACCAAACAGCAAGGTCACAACAGTAGGTCAAAAACAATCTTTTCATTTAAAACACTCACACTTGAAGTTCGCAGGAAGATAATGCAAGAAATGGACCCAAAGTCTTTATCTTGTCTAGTAATGGCCCAATTGAGGTTCCTTGACATTACAGTTAGACTATGCTGCCACTAGGGGGAGCTTCTTCTGCTTGAAAAGTAATTTAGAACGTAATGCTTATGTACATTTAGATTTCATTTTTTTTTTTTTTATTAATTTTTTAATTGTTTTATTTTGGTTTACTTACAAATTTAATCCAAAATTAATAAATCTTAAAAAAGAAAGTTAAAAAATCTCATCTCAAGTAGATCAGAGATTTCTTTAATCATGGGTAAAAAAACATTAAAATTATTATTGTTTTTTTATTCTTACAATGTAACCATTAAAGCAGGAGTCGTGGGTGGACTCCTGAAATGGGAGTAGACTATAAGTTTAAAAGGGATCATGCAAGGCAACATTGTCTTCTTCAGAAGCACCTAACGTCACTAGAATCAGTCCATCTGCACTTGTGCTTGTAGACCCTGTGTGTGAGTTGACGTTTTGTTGTCATTTGTTTCTCTTGTTTTGCGTTTCCACAAATACGTCTCACAGTGGTCGGGCTCCGCCCGTTGTGAAGTGACATTGGTGGATGGTTGGCGCCCAAGGACAGTCGTCTCACCTCCTGCAACACGTCTGAAGTTGGCAGATGAGAACGTGTGCGACGCCAAATGTCAGTGTGAGCGACCTCCAAGTCCTGGCTGAGTCTACCATCTCTGTAATAGCTCGGCTGCCTCACTGTGCCATTGTCCCTTCTTTCGCTCTGAAGCAGCAGAAAGATTGAACACCTCAGGCACTGTTCTGTGGAACAATGCTATCCCGGAGTACACACTCGTAGTTAGGATTCTGCTGCGGTAATAACACAGATATAGGAAGCACACACTGCCCACTTTCATCAAGCCTGACTCTACATTTAGAAAACGTTTTGTTCTTCACAGCACATTAGGCAATTTAAGTTGTTCTACCCGCCACGAGAAAACCCTGAAAACAATATCTGGAACAGGAGCTTGCGTCTGCCGCTGCGTCTCTAAGTGACGTTAATAGAAATCAAGTTAAAGAAGTCTATTCTGGAGTCAAAGCAGTGCAGACGCAGAAAGACAAATGTCCCTTGTGAGAATTAAAGTGATAGTTCACCAAAAATTCAGTTTCTACTCACCCTCATGTTGATTAAACATAGGAATTTGTGTCAGAATAATCTGTTTCTTTCAGTTATAGTTAAATAAAAAATTCAGTTGATTTTCATTTTTTGTAATGGAAGTTCCTGGTCTATCAGCAACACACGTAAGTGTGAGTGTGCCTGCGCAAGGTTTAGCCTCTAGCAGCTACAACCATCTTATAAGACTTGTTTAATTTAATCCGGATTAATTCCTCATGTCGTTCAATACAAGATGGACATTACAGACGAGCAGTACGGGAATAACAATAACAGGGACTCTTTCAGATTTGACTGACTAAATGTGCGAGTCACTCAGGTTTGTGAGATTAAAATTAAAAGGGAGTGACAGAGACTCTCTCAGTGTGTTTGACTTTGATTCTTAAGGCATCGTAAAATGGGTTAAATTCAGTGCTATCATTTGGATTAGCTACATTCTTGAGGCTTCAGGTGTTGCATGTGTTGGACTCACAGTCACATGACTCAAATCGCAGTCGATTCTTTCATTAGCTGGTTCAAATTAGACTGTGAAGAAAGATGAGAAGAGTTTTTCCTTTCTTGAGTGCTTCTGCTTGAGAGAACAGATGCTCTTGCTCTGAATATTTAATACCATCAGCTCCTCAACAGATGTAAACCATTCAAAAACAGCTTCACCTCCTCTCGCCTTCCTGAGAAAAACCTTCTTAAAATGTTTCTTTAAGCAGAAGTTTGGCCCACGGGGTGACTGACCTGCCAGCCTGTTGCTTGACACGACGTCAGGGTTTACTAGGTTCCAATCTGAATTGCAAAATCTATGAAATAATTCAGTAAATTTGCGATCGTTCATATTTCACCAATTTTCTGCTCACCCTCATGTCGATGTGGATTTTATTCTTTGAGTTCCTTTTTAGAGTTTCAGACAGTAATGTGTTTTCATATGACAGTCAAGAACAAGCTCACTTTTCTTCGTCCAAAAAGACGCTTAAAACTTTGAAATACCTGCTTGTCTGTAATGTCCATCTTATGTTGAAGCCTCAACATTAGGAATTGTTCCAGAATAAATAAGGTGTAACCCTCAGCCAACATTAGGTTGTGTAGAAATGTCTGAAGGAAATACGCTCTACCACATGGCAAAGCTTAATAGACTAGAAAATAGACTTAAAATAGAAAATAGACTTGCTCAACGATCAACACTGGATCAGATCTGACAGAAAAGTTATCTAAACATTTGTGTGGAAATGATTCAGATGGAGCTGGCCAGACAACTAGAAGTGTGAGGCAGAACTGGATGTTGACCAACACTTGTATCTCTCAGGTCCACACTTCTGTCTAGTTAGCCGAGTGTGATTGACAGCCCAGCAGCGCGGTAGTTAAAGATCTGAGGCTGGAGGAGGAATCTTCAGCGGGAATCGATTTGGATGCTCGAGCAGGACGAGTCAGGTGTGCTGCGAATTATCTTCAAATAAGAAAAGACTCTGCTGATGAACATATCCAGCACACCAACGCGCCCGTGGCTCACCGGCGTGAGTCACACAGCAGACCAGTATTCCCTCCCTGCCGACGCTCCTCATTCTGGAGGAAAAAATAAGACACAAGGTTCCACTGTGGGTCGGTTTTTCCGGGACACTTTCAAAGCCGAGACAGTTATTGGCTGCTGGCGAAATTCCTCATTCCAAAAAAAAAGAAACGTTACATATTCCAAATCTTGTGCAAATTTCTATCAAACCCCCTCGCTGCACATCAAACGCAACGCTTGGACGAGCATCATAGAGACTCCAGCGATCAAATCCATCGTTTTAGGGGGATAGAGAGAGAAAAAACAGGACGGAAACAGAAGACACTGTGGTGTTAGGCTAATGTAGCCGAGACGCATGTTCATATATGCAGCTTTGACTTGTTAAGCAGCTGCAGCAACAGTTTCCAACCTGTCAGTCAAACAGTCAAGGGCGCACTGAGGGGGCTTGAAAGGGACAATGGCCGCCTGAAGAGGGTTTGCACGACTTCCGAAGCATCTGTAGTCATTAACCAGCAACTCATTGTCTTGCAGCTGAAAGAGGAAGATTCTTTGGCAGGCGTGAGTCCCTCAGACTCTTGAGCAGGTTTAACCTGCAAAGGTCACACACATACTCTATAAAATATAACTGTATTAACTCAAATATTTGCTGATTACATTACTTTCAGTCCAGAGGTCGATGGTTGCTATGGAAACCAAATGCACAGTACACCTGCCTATGACCTGTCTGCCTTTTTTGCCTCACTGACGTGTGATCCGAATATGAAGCGACAAGTCGAGCAGGATTCCAACTGAGGCGCGCTCAACGCCAAAATCTTTCCCAGGAGTAGACGGCAAGTGTGTTGGGGTCGATGTTGTCCTGCGGGGGGACGCTGTGAAGTAGACGGAGACAAACTGCACAACTGCACCTTGTTCATGCTCGACTGCTCGCACAACGCTGCTGCTTCACACATATTTATTTAAGCGCTGTGATTTACACACACACAAACACACACACAAATTAAAACCATCAAAGACACATGACAGTAAACCGAGGTAACACATATAAACACAATCTAACACGCATACACACACACATATATATACTGTAAACAGTCAAAATCCTGCACCATCCAACACACAATCAAACCCACACAGAAAAACATCACATTAATACTTGAAAACATCACACACACAAACAGATCAGATACACACATTGAAACTGACACACATACGTACACAAGCAGTCAAAATGACACAAATTAAACCCCTCAAACACGCACAGCTAACCAAAGTACACATGCAGACATACAAAAACATTCAACACACAAATATAAACCATCAAACTCACACATGAAATCCTCACACACAGACATGCACCAACGGCATGAAACTCACACATCAAAAAGTCACACTCGCACATAAAAAGAAATCACACACACATACACTTTCAAACTAGCACACTTTTGAAAACATCAAATACATGCACTACCTCACAAGAAATACACACAGAAGAAGATTTCTCTTGCAATGCACCAGACAAACTGAATTTGAGCATGAACAATTTGCGTGTTGGAGGCAAACACAGACACACACAGAAAAATACACACAGTGACAAACAACCACATGCAACAACAACCAAAAATACACAGTGAGTGTGTGTGTGCTGCCTCTGTCTAGGTCTGGTCCAGATTAAGCAGGGTTGGATCAGAACCTTGTGGGAACGTTGACAGAGTAGCTCTGCACTTCATCTGGAGGTTCTCCGGGTTCTCCGTTGCGATTACTCACCTCTGAGTTCAGCCGCTCCCCCAAGTGCTCCGTGATGGATGGGGGTCTCTGCAGAACGCCGCCGGGCCGCCAGCGCCAAATTGCAGCGACTCTCAGATGAGGTTGAGAAATAAGACTCAGGGTCTCGGGCCGGCGCCGGTCGTGTTAAACGTATATTGATAATTGGAATCTTCTTTCTGCTGAGTGTGATGCTTTAGAAAGATGCTATCTATTTCTCATCTGGGAGTCGAGCCGTGGAGAGGGTGAGGGAGGGGGGAGAGGGTGAGGAGGAGAAATTGTCTCTTTGACTCTGCAGGCTGAGGAAACATGATGACTTCCTGTGAAAGTGTTGAAACGACTTCCATCAGTCAGACGTTTTAATCAGGATACTTTCTCTGCTGTGAGTCTCGGTGTGTCACGCAGATTCTCTGACTCACCAATGTTGCTGCCACGTCCACCAGCTCCAGTCACTCAGTGGCACCCATTTCCTGTTTCACAAAAACAAAGGCATTCACTCATTGATCATCCCGAGTCACAAAGTACTCTCTGTCGTGTAGGATCCAGCACACCCATGAGTCACTTTGAGCCTTTTTAATCAGAAGGACACATTAAGATGTGAGTATCTTTGCAATGCCAGGGAGTCACACCAATTTACTGTTTAACAGCTCACTGACTCAAACCAATTCCAAGAATATTCTTAGTGACTCAGGAGTCATTTGGAGATTGTTGCCTTGTCATCGAGCCCTCTAGTGGACACTGGTTTCAACATCTATTTGTTGATTTTAAACAGTGTGTATAGAATAGGTAGGACTATTTTGAGTTGACATTTGCGGCTAAATGTGGACAGAACTGAAACTCTGGTTATTGCTCCTGATGATAAGGTTCCAGGGTTGAGTCAGTACTTCGGTGACTTAGGTCAGTCTGTCAAACTGAGCCTGAAACCTGGGTGTTGTATTTGATAAAGACATGTCTCTTGTTCAACACTGCAGAAAACTGACCATAAACTGTTTCCTTCAACTGAGAAAAATCTCTAAATTTAGGAAAAAATTCTCACAACATGATCTGGCGCTTGTAATCCATGCGTTTGTTTCTTCTTGTCTGGACTATTGCAACCGTTTGTTTTGATGTCTTAACAAGAAGGAGCTGTTTCGCCTGCAGTTGATTCAGAACTCTGCAGGGAGAATTCTGACCCGCTCAAGTAGAATAACTTACATTTCTCTGATCCTTAAAACTCTTCATTGGCTTCCAGTTTCTCTAGGATCAACTTTAAAATTCTGGTTCTTACTTTCAGGTCTATTCATGGTCAGGCTCCTCCTTACATCAGTGATCTGATCCAGACTTACACCCCAGCTCGGGCTCTGAGGTCTACTGATGGTTCCTCGCACACGGTTCAGGACCAGAGGAGAGAAATCCTTCCAGGCTGTGCTCCTAAGCTTTGGAATGATCTTCCTCTCTCTCTTTGTTTGATGGATCTACTGACTCCTTCAAGAAATATCTTAAGACATTTTTATTTGTTCAGGCTTTTCCTTGATTTTCTGGAACTCCTGTGTTGTTCTCAGTGTTATCTTGACCTATTAAGTATATACTTTATTGAGTATTGTTTTGATTGTTGAAGCGCTTTGTGACCCTGGCCTGGAAAAGCGCTATATAAATACAAATGACTTACTTACTTACTTACTTACTATACAGTGTAAAGTTTTATGTTGTGCTGTATTGGCACCGTGAGTAACTCTGTGCAGTTTTGCTGAACTATTGATCGGGATAATTTCACGGTGACGGAATATTGGATGGTGTTATTGTTGCACTTTCTTTAACAAGCTACTTAAAAAGTGATAAATGTGGTACTCGCGGGTTCTCTGCAACTATGTGCATCGGAGCTATAACCAGACTGGCGTGGCGTAAATGAGAGCCCTTGTTTCATTTCCTGCGAAGATCGCAGCAAAAGGGTAATAGCCCATTTTGTTCTGCGGACCCCGGAGCAGAAATAGACTGTTGACGGTAACCAATGTCACCTAATCTTTCCCCCGAAGGACGACCATCAAGGATCAATTTATTTTCCTAAACGCTATTCATATATCCATCTCTGCTGCGGAGCCCCTTGGGGACCAACGGGTCGGGATGGAATGTGAATGGGATGGATGCGACGCCGGTGGCGAGAAGTGTCGCGTAAGAGAGGTGACAAATAAGATCATGGCGAGCAATGAAATGAATCGCATGTGTTGTGAGAAGAGTGTTTCTCTGAGGAGTTCCTGACACTGACTTATTACCGGGTAACAGCACAGACCCACACAAGCATGACTGAGAGCAGGCTAAGCTAATCTAGCTAACATAAACTTGATTATAATCTCTGGGTAATTCTACACTTTCTTTTAGCAAGCTAATGAGTTTTAGCAGAGATATACATGAACCTAGTCTTAAAAACTTGTAGGTGAATTTAACAAACTAAATTTACAATCAATTGTATTTTTTACTTTTCTTGTCAAAATAAATGCTTGGCAAATTTTTTTCAACTGTGGCAACACATTGTCACACATAAATAAGGTAAATATGTACAATGTTGTACGTTAGTAATTTGCCTCAAAAGTTTATAAAATAAGGGCATGTGGATGAGGAATAACATGCTTTTTTCGGTAAGCCATAGCTAACATAAGGACTAACAGGAGACTAGCAATCCAGACTTTTCTTATATTTATAGCTTTGCTGTGTTAGAAAAAAATTAGAAACAAGCGTTTCAAGCTGCATACATTTGCTCTTTGTCTTCATGCTTTTCTAGAAAATACTTCTTTAGACAGAATAACCAGCCATTCCTGCTTAATTGTGTTTGGATTCATGACAATGTTGTCGACACATTTTGACCTTCTCATCCCTGCAACTGACCTTGTCTTCTGTCTCTGAGATTTCTTGTCTGTTTATACTGACTGCTTGTAGGGCATTGTTTCAAACTCATTGCTTCTAATCTATTGCCCATCCGATACTGATATGTATATACGCCATAACTTTTATGACACTTTGAGCACTTTTGCACACCTTTGTTAGTTTATTCTTGTGAACTAAATAGAAAAGTAAAATCATTTTATTGAGTGTCGTTCTGCTCTTGGATCATTTCGTCTCTGCTTCAATGACATTTTCCAACTTTAAATTAAAAGTGCCTCTGGTGAGAATCTGCTAAGCTAGAGTTCTTGTCAGTAAACATTATATGCCGCAAACAAAAAGCCTCCTGGCTCAGCTCATCACATCATCACGTTAAACCAACTCGCCTGATAATATCTGGAGTCGATCACAAGGTCGGGTCCGCAACTCGGGATTCATTATTTATGCGACATCTTTTATCAAATCTGACACCTGAAGGACTTCTGGTCAAACCCCGTCCCTCATTCTGAGCCGTATCGATTCTCTCGAGATCATATCAGCCCTCATTGGCCGCTGAAAAACTCTCCAGCTTTGTTTTTATTCCCGTCCAACATGTTGAAAGGCGCCATGCTCACCACTGTAAACACACACTCCGTGCTCTGCAATTATCAAAGGGGCTGAGTGGGAGAAGAATTGATCGGGCTCCTCGTTGTGCGGTAAACAAAGCCTTGTGATCCCGAGTGTGCCGAGCAATTATGAAGTGCAAGAAGCAGCAGGTTTGTACGGTACTGCAAAGAGCCAGAGCAGCAGCAGACGGCGAGGTGTTCCAACGACCAACCAGGAAATTAGCTTTGTTGACATCCATCTTTTTATAGCTTCCACTTAGGTCAACATCACCTGGATTTAAGAAGACAGCTCATATTTTTTTTTTAGGCTTCAATGAATTGTTTGTTATCCCTAATCTTCAGCTGAGAACACATCCTGTCTCTGCTTTTCAGAATTAAAGTGCGTCAACAGTTAATCAGACCATCCTATACATTTTTGGGAGGCGGTGAAATCGGTCATACGTGAGATTCACGGCTGCTTTTCCCTGACTCATCGACTCGGGTGACAGGGACTCGCCAGTGTGTTCAGCACTTTAGTTGAAATCATTTTTTTGACACACAAATGTCACTGATTCTTCATTGTCAAGAGTCATGTGACAAATTAATAATGTTCCAGATCAGATGTTTGGACTCAGTAACAGTTCAAACATGACTCCAGGTGTGTGAGATTCAACTTTTTACTAGAGTGTAAGCAACTTGAGTAACAGACATTCCATTGTGATGGAACTCACTCACTCATACAGTATTAATACAGATAGTTATCTTAGGTAGTACAGATAGTTACCAGAGTCACAGAGACTTAGTGAAAAATTGCGAGACAGAAAGACATTGAATTTATTAATTTCCTAGTCACAGGGACTCTTTTGTGAGCTTAAACAACAACAGTCAGTGAATTCCCCAGCTTGCAAGGGACTCATTAAAGAATGTCAAAAGGATAATTAGTTAATGATGGCGAACCCAGCTAAATTCTCTGTCATGCACATCTGCATCGAAGTGACGAGTGCGAGTGGATTGTAGGCGATTCAAAGCTCCTCGATCATCTAAGTGACTTGTTTACTCATTAATTGTTCAACAGGAATCGTCCAGGTGATTGAGTACATTTGCCGACCACAGGAGGAGAAACAAGGCTCTGACAGGAGTCCCTGGTTTATGTGCTGACACCTCAGCGCGGCCCAATCCGGACTAGAGCGCCAGCGAGCGGTAAAGAGAAGCAATCTCAGGAATGACGGGTGTCTGAGATGATGCCCAATATGCTTCAGCTCTTCACGATTTACCGCCTCTGCAGTCGCGCGTAAACAGCTGCCGAGCAAAACAGGCCGTGCTGCAGTTTCACTTCTCTCCATCTTTTATGCTCCGTCGGCAGCGTCCTTGAGAGCACGGCACTTTACGTTTCTCTGGAGAAATATTTAACTTTCATTGTTTGGACGACAATATTAGCTTCAATACATGCGGCGCCTGCGGCGCCTTCGGAGGATTTGTGTTGTTTAAGCACATTTGCTCTTAAAAATGACTCCTCGAGCTGTTTTAGTTGATGATTCGACAACAATAACAGTACATCTGAATAATTTAATTCAGATTCAATATGTCAACACAGACTCTAGAGATGTAATTCATTAACTTTAACATATCGCTCTGGAATTTAAAGTTTTAGAACTACGATTGATTTATATAGAGGAAAAAGTCCTACGGCAGCTACAGGTATATCCAAACATTGAGTCTAATATGTGATGTTGAGGGAGCTCTGAATCTTCCAACAACCCTTTATCTACGGTGGCCCTGAAGGGCAAACAAAGATAACAAAACCATCAAACTAAGGTTATAAAACCAAAATTACAATTACAAAAACATAAGCATATTACTTTTTTACATTATTTTACCTCATGAAAATGTATTTCCAAGTATTTTGTCATACATATACATATATATTACTTTAAATGATTAAGTTAAAGTTAAATATAGTTAGCATTAGGCTTATTTTTTCCATTAATCTGTCATTAATATGTTTCTTATTTACGTGTATGTACCCTAGCGTAACAGCAATTAACAAATTATACGGAAATTGCTTCAAAACAACAAACATCAGAGAAAAATAAAAAACAAACATTGAAATGAAGAGAAACAGCCTTTTCTGGTTTAAATACTGTAAAGTTGGAGAGAAAGTAACTTCCTGGTTGGCTGTTCATGTTCCCGGAAGGGGATGCAAGTCCCAGCAGGGATGCAGAATTTGGCCACAGACAGTGTTGTTGTGGTTTTGTATTTTTAATATAATTTCCCTTAGTCTTGAGTCACCCTTAAGGGCCACCGTACATACCTGTGTAGTCAGATGAACCAGTTTCAGGTGATTCTTTCTGCCCAGACTTTCAAGGGAGTGAGTCACACACATAAAGCTGATCATTTACACATGAATAAGTTATACTGTTGGACACAAAGTAAGTCTGTCTGGCTTAAGTAAGTCAGTCCTTTTGACTCGAGTCATGAAGGGGTCAAAGATCGTCGAGTTACTCATGTCTGACTGGACTTGTGATTTGACTCTCCTCTGAACAACCTGGTGGACAGATTAAAATACTCACTCTTCTGAAAAGGGAGTTATTCAGAATTGAATATTAAAACAAAATATTCTACAATATGACCACCCATAATGAATGTCGACTTCATGACTCTTGTCTACAAATCTACACTGTTTCTAATGACTCAAACACTGCAGCTGATGAACTTTTCTGTTTACGACCTATATTGATTAATTTGCACTATCGACGTGTGCATACAAATGTGCAATTTTTGGTGTTGGTAAGTTCAAGCTCCTCGCTGTAGTGGACGATGGTTTCCCCTCAGGGGTCTACGCCCACATGCTCAAGGCCAAACACGCTCACCGACCTCACGGGTCACTTCTCTGCTGGCGTCCAGGCTCCAACCAGGCAGCGCTGATCTCTACGAGGAATCCAGCTCTGACATGTTAGTCCGCCAGCGGTGTCTGTCTGACCTCGGTACTGATGAGCGGCACTAGACTCCGGGGGCCAATCCTTCCCAACTGGGCGCCAAACAAGTCCACAAACACTCTTCAGAGAAGACTGCATGTTCACGCCGGATTCTGACTGTGACAGCTGGTGTTCCAGACCCGAGCAGGGAGGCGTTAAGTTAGCTGGGAAGAGGGAGACGGTCTGTCCACCCACAGGGTGCGACGAGTGCCGAGCCAGAAAATAAGAAGCAGTCCAACACAAAAGTCTCTTTTCTCAGAGCTGGTGTTGACTCATCACCAGGAATTCATAGAAGACCGTACTGTGTCCCTTGAGCACATTTGAATTTAGTTTTCGAGAAGCACAAACACAAAAGATTGTTTTTTGTTCATTTGGCAAGTTTTGGACGGAAAATTGATCGACTGCCATTTCTCTATCTTGAGAACTTCCAAAAAGATCAGACTCACACCTGACTCCTGTTACTTCTGGGTCAGTTCTCTGCAGTTCTACAACTGCAGCTGTTCTTGGAAAAGGAATAGAGTCCAACACATCTGAGTGAGTGAATGCTCTTCAATAAATAACTACTTCCTGTATAGTCTTAACCACTGGGATTAACCAAACAACCTCCATGAGACACAACTGGAAGGCAGGTAACATGAGAGTAACGTATTTTAAACACTCCATCTTGGAAGTTAAATTCTGTCTTAAATATTCAATGTTTTCAAGCTTCTATGAGAACATACTGAGCGTTGATTTGAAAGGTGTTGTCTCTTCTTTCGCTTGATTTCAACTCATTTGCCGCACCAGATGACGCAACTGCAGAGCTCAGCCGTGCAGAAGAAGCTGCCTCCATCTCCGTTATTCCATCCTCAGCAACATCTGCAGCGGGATTCAAGGTTAAACTTCCCTCCAGGGCGACGTAATTGTTGTGAGCATATGTTGTTTGTGAGCCTCGGCTCTGCAGGAGCTGCTTCAGAGTGGCTTTCCCAGTATCACGCTCTTTAAAAATCAGTGTTTTGATGTTTTAGGTTTTGAATCCTCCGTCCTCGTCTGAGGTCGCTCCGGACTGTCGCGTTGCCAAGATTACATTTTGTCTCCTCTGAGGCGATAATCAAATCCTATCAGACATTCTTTGGCAGGCGTGGACTCCTGACTACTGACAGATAACTAAGAACACATTGTCCTCGGGGAGTAGGATGACAGTCTGGCTGCAGGTCCAGCTGCGAAGGACGCCAAGCGACACCTTCAGTGAGATCTCATTTTTAGCTTCTATGAGATGCTAATGCTCCGACATGCTAGTGTCCAACTCTATAGTTTGTTCATCTACTTCTGGAAACAAATGTGAAGAGATCGTCTCCCGAGTAGTCCTCCTGTCAAGGACACTTCTCAGTGGAACAGCCTTGTGTAGTGTGTTTAGGATGTTAATGAGAGGGAAGTGAAGGTCGTTGTTGACTCTGGATCAATAACTGAACATGTATGAATCAACATCAACGTTCTCAGGCTGCTCTAATGCAGACTAATGGATGCACTAATTCTTCAGGAATAAATCTTGACACACATGAATCTTCAACCTCTCTCTCATTACCTCAACGTTCTTCGCTCAGCTGAACACGTCCACTTTTGGCGTGATGTCACCCAGGTGGTCTGAGTGTTGACTGTTTACATGCTGCCGTCCACACGTCCCCCCGTCCCACCCCACCGTCCCCTGAAGGCTGCCCTGATTGTTGAAAACCACATTATGCTAATGGTGACAAAGGTCGTACAGCCACTTTGATTCCTCACATCTGCCTTAATTCTGTGTCGTTTGGGAATAATTATTCTTAAAAGCACATCATTGAGGCAGAAGTGAGACCAATGAGCCGCCTGAGTTTTCTTCTGCAACAAGATTCTCATATACATGAAGATGTTGCTGTGACTTCACCAGGATATGTAGCGGAAAAAAACAAACAATAAAAAATGTTTAACAATAAAGTTTTTAACAATAATAACAATAAAAATCAAGCATTTATTCACCAGTTAGACTTACTAACCTAGCAGCAATGAACCAATAGTATACTTTACAGTATGTACACAAACAAAACAAAAATAAGATGTTTCTTGATGCAGTCAGTAGATCCATCAAACTCAGAGGGAGAGGAATATCGTTCCAAAGCTTAGGAGCAACAGCCTGGAAGGATCTCTCTCCTCTGGTCCTGAACAGTGTGCGAGGAACCATCAGTAGATTCTGATCCACAGACCTCAGAGCCCGAGCTGGGGTGTAAGTCTGGATCAGATCACTGATATAAGGAGGAGTCTGACCATGAATAGCTCTGAAAGTAAGAACCAGAATTTTAAAGTTGATCCTGAAAGAAACTGGCAGCCAGTGAAGAGTTTTAAGGATCGGAGAAATGTGAGTTCCTCTATTAGACCGAGTCAGAATTCTCACTGCAGAGTTTTGTATCAACTGCAGATAAGACAGCTCCTTCTTGTTAAGACATGAAAACAAACTGCTGCAATAGTCCAGACGAGAACATGGATTACAAGCTCCAGATCATGTTGTGAGAACATTTTCCTAAGTTTAGAGATTTTTCTCAGTTGAAGTTTCTGTCAGTTTTCTGCAGTGTTGAACAAGAAACATGTATTTGTCAAATACAACACCCAGGTTTCTCAGGCTCAGTTTGACAGAGTCACTAAGTCACCCAAGTACTGACTCAACCCTGGAATCTTATCATCAGGAGCAATCACCAGAGTTTCAGTTTTGTCCACATTTAGCTGCAAAGTGTTTTCACTCAGCCATTTTTTGATTTCTAGCAAACAATTGACTAAGCTGTTCAGCCTCTGGGGCTCAGTTAAATCAAATGATGGATGTCATCAGCAAAAATGTGGTAAAAAACATCACAACATTTCTGAATGATTTTACCCAGGGGAATCAAGTACAGCACAAACAATAAAGGACCCAGAACAGAACTTTGAGGAACTTACACTGAAACTGCGCCCATAAAGGTTTGACAAGAACCACTGTAACACAGACCCAGACAGTCCCACTTCATCCCTCAGTCCAGCAGGATCTGGCGATCAACTGTGTCAAAGGCTGAGGACAGATCAAAGAGAACCAGAACAGTGTATTTACCAAATCAGCCGACATCATGATGTCACTGGACACTTTCAGTAAGGCTGTCTCGGTAGAGTGATGTTTGTGGAAGCCATACTGAAACTTCTCATGGATGTCGCTCTGTTCCAGGAACAAATACAGCTGCTCAGACACCACCTTCTCCAAGATCTTGGACAAGAAAGGGAGCTCAGAAATAGGCCTGAAATTACTGAGGTCAGTTGGGTCTAAGCCTGTTTTTTTGAGCAAAGGTTCCACAATGGCATGTTTAAATGCATTGGGAAAAACCCCTGTGGAAAGGGAGAGGTTTTTCTTATTTGCTGCTACCAGTTTCCTGATGTAATCCGATCTGGTAGTTTCCACCACCTCATTGTATGAAGACATCAGATCCTTGAGGTAAAGTCCGTGTACCTCAAGTTTAGTGGACTTCCAGAGACACTCAGTCTTTCAACAAAGTCTCTTCAGTCTCACTTAAAGTCTTGATATGGCCTTTTTGATGAGTTAAAAGTTATTTAGCAGAGCAAGATGTGATGTCATCAACGTGAAGATTAAAGTCTCCAAGAATAAGAACAGATTACATTTGAATAATGGGAGATAAGAAGTCACTAAAGTCTTTCAAGAACACCGCCGCAGGACCAGGCCGACAGTAGACAGAAACACAATAGAAAGGTCTTTCAGAACAAACCAAGATCATCTGAGACTCAAAAGAAGTGAATTCCTGAGTCTGAATCACTTTGCAAGAACAACTATCTCTATAAACAACAGACAAACCTCCCCCACTACCAGAAAGGCACCCAGCCAAAGCCTAACCAGTTTGTTAGACTAAGATAAAGACTATACACTCACAAATATTAAATAAATATTTCACTACCATGTTAAAATGTGTTCTAACAATCAACCATTATATAAAAAAAATGTAAAATATTGACTTAGATTAAATCATCTTTAATAAGTTATAAACAGGTAAGCAGCTTTTATTCATTATTTAATTCATTGTATGCTTTTATCCAAAATATATATCAGTAGTTGAAATGAAATAATAATTTATTTCGGTTACAGTACAAAAAACATCACTTTAGAAAACTAGCCAAAAAGGGAATAGGCTGAAGCCAAATCTTATTTTTGCCTAACCTATTCATCCTAACCTATGCATTCTAATCCCTGAAATAACCCCAACATATTCAGTTATAGAATGCAAGTAAAACACAAAGATAACAAAAAAAAAACAAAATAATTTCACATTCCATCATTCTAAATTGTAGTCCCTAAATATTTTACCTTTCAATGTTTTTTGTAAAATTACCAGTGCTCTAAACAATGTCAGTTTGTTGCAAAGTCGATTCCATTATGTAACACCTGGAAATGAAACACATCTGTATTTAACTTTGGTTCTCACTTTACACATTTCAAAGACACACAACCCTCCTAAATTGTAATTATTTTTTCTCAGTTTAAAGAAATGCTGAATGCTGGTGGGAAGACTTTTGTTCTTAGCTCAAAATAATGCATCTAATGTTTTTATATGTACAATTTTTAATGCATTTTAAAATTCCAGACTTTATAAATAATGTATTTATGGTTTTTCGATTTGGAGCTTTGTTAATTATTCTCATCACTTTTAAAAAAAATAATATTAGTTAATGACATATATGTCATCATTATTAGTGAAAAGTATAATATACAGAGACATTTATTGTTTAACAAATCCCCTACTTTGTATATTATACCGATTGATTTAGCTTTTTTACTCTGTGTGTGGCTTCCGAATAAATTGATCATCTACACAATTCACAATTAGCCCTGACACCACCAAACACCATAAACTTTGTTTTATTTATTTTCATTTAATGATAACTTATTTACATCAAACCATTCTGTTAACATGATTAAATCCTCTTCTGCTGTTGTCAACAATTCTGTAATGCCTGATCCTGAACTATATAAAGTTGCATCATCCGCAAATGTATTGAATTTCAACTTATTAAATACTGAACCAATATCATTTAAGTAAAGTATAAATATCTTGGGTCCCAAAACCGAACCCTGTGGTACACCACAAGTCACTTTTCCAAAATGTGACACCGTATTATTAAGTTTTACATATTGAAACCTATGATTTAAATAACTTCTTATCAAATTTAGTGTAACATTTTTCGAGTATTTGTGTTTCGAGTAATTCACTTACATCAGTCACTAATAATCCACTAACACATTATTTTCACATCAGTTACATTTGTAAAAATATTATCAATTTATGTTGCAGCATATTTGGTTATTCTACTAGGTTTTAGGATTAATAGGCGAAAACTCGAACTAAACGTAATGTTCAAATCAAGGTTGAAGTCACTACAGACCAGAATAGTCTTATCCTTATGTTTTTAATATAATTCAAAAATCTTCTTATTAAATTGGTCAATACATGATCCCAGTGCTCTATAAAAGCAATTAATTAATATATTTTTTGATCTTTCAGCCTCAATTTCAATAGTTAAACATTCCATCACATTGTCAATAACAATGGTCAAATCCCAAATAACTGTGCATTTAAAGGCAGGCATCACAAACAGGGCAACACCCCCTCCCCTTTCATTTCTCCTATTTTGCCAAAACATTTCATAACCCTCCAAACCATTCTATAGATTTATTGGATCACTCATCCAAGTCTCTGGATTTTCTATTATACTGACCTTTTGTTTAGTTGTTTTAGTAGTAAACCTTTGTAGTTCACAACCTAAATAACTAAGAACCAAATAAAAGTTAGCAAAACGATAACATCAGATATTGAACTATGGTACAACATAGTCATCAGTCCATGTACCACAATTAAACATATAATTCACAGTTTAATGTAGGCAAAATGTACAGTTCCAGAATTAAACCATCTCTTAACCAACCTTAATTAACATTAAACCTGGTTATAAACAACCATAATCCAATGGTTGAACAAGAAAACGATATTTAAACAAAAGATCGCAAAGCCAGCGTGTACAGTTTTATATCATAAGATATCTTTCTATTGACATGACATAAAACATTACACCAACAATATCCTCAATATTAATCCAAGAATTAACTATTTTAACCAGCCAGGTACTTGTCCCAATTGTTCAGTCCACATTTCTTCTGGCGGGAAAAATAAATCATATTTTATCTATATAATCTGTTTCGACATTATCAAAGACTTTACATTGGCCAAAAGGTCCACAAAGGGATAAAAAATAAATGTATGTAATGAAATATTTACTGCTCTTTAATTATTTGATGTAGTTTTCCAAAGTGCTTCAGTCGACCGATGGGATTCCAGAAGGAGGAAAAAAGCTTGTGAACTTGTCTTATTAATATTCGTCAGAGAAACGTCAGATGGTCTTCCCACGGAACCTGACCTACTCTGTGCATCACCGACTCTGAAGCTATGTTTAATCAAACTGTATCCATGAGTCGGTAGAGCTCATCACTAGAGATTCATGCATTGACGTCACTCGTTAAATCATACTCACTTCCTGATCTGCACCTCAGGTCACAGCGGAACTATCTCGAGGCTGTCGAGATACCATAGCGACAATATAAGATCCAACAATTCACATGATTCACTGACACATCAGACGTGTTGTTCTTTGACTCACTTCTCTTCTAAAGCTTGGTTCAAAAGTCTGATACCGTCTTTGCTTCCTGTTGACGTCCAACTCTTGGTTTTCCAGATCTGTGCTCAAAAGAATTCATGGACTCCAGGAGAGTGCAGAGAAGATCTGAAACTCATGTGTTCAATGATTTGGAGCGTCCTCACTTTGAATAACAGTCCTCAAGAAAGGAAGTGTCCAGCCTCAGTGAGCAGCCCTTTGGGAGCATTCCTTGCCCAAGGGCTAAAGACAGAAGGTCAAAGAAGCAGATGGTGCAGTGAAGTAATCTGCCATCCGAGAAAAACGTCCCTGGCGATCATCTGTGCTTCTCACATTGGCTCCAGGTCAGATCTGGTCTGTATTCCATCTTAAATCGTCACAAAGACACTTTTTTTTTAAACTTGAGAATCAAAAGTCAAGGAGGAGACGTCGCGCCTGGACAGTCTCTTGCTTGCTTGACCGATAATGACCCATTCATCTGACATTATTCATCGCTTGAACGCGTCTCGCTTCATCAGGCGGGCGAGGTGAGAAAGGTTTCCCTGGAAACTGGACAGATATTGACACACACAGACACAAACAGACACACACAACAGACCAGGGAGACTTCCACGTTTCATGCGCCGTTAGTTTTCAGAACACTTCTGTCGAGTCCTGCCAGTCCTGTTACGGAGTCCAAATGTTGTTTAGTTTCAACTTTCAACAAGTTTCAACTTCTTTTCGTCCGAGTATCCACTTCATCAATGTTATTCTTTTTTTAATTATATTAAACTATTTTCACAACATTTCTTTTTGGAACCTTATTACACCTTTCAAATGCTTAAAATCCATGAATAGTTTCCTGATTCGCTTTATACCGTTTTTTTTTTCTCTATATTATTATTATAAACACTGAATCCATTTTCAAAAAGCAATTAACACAACATATTTGTGTTTAGTGTTAAACATTGCTTGCATAAAAACTAACTTACAAAACAAACTTATTACAGAACAATGTTGTACTAGTTAGATCAGATCAATTCTAGATCATTCACATGCTGAATAACAAGATAAAAAAGACTGATTTGAGGTGGTCTGTAGAATTCCAAATTTTAATTCAATATTTTGTGACTCAACTTATGCCGGGAAACACAACAATCACACACACACACATAATAACTGCCCATCAAACCTGGTCAACAAGCTGAGTGACTCGCGTACTTCGAGATGAAACACCATCAGAGATTCCTGGATTGATCTAGTTTGAGACTGACTACTTGAAGGAAGCTTCCTGTTTAAGACTCTCAAACGATCAGGCAGATCTTGGTCTAGTTTGTTTGGGTGTTTTTTTGTTTGCAAATGAACATTGATAAGGCGAGATCGAGGTTTCTCCATCTCATGCTTCATCAGCTCTGTAACTGCAGTCATTTCTCCAAGATCTTCTCATTCATGCTTCATTGCTTCTTCTGCTTTTGTTAATCTGGTATTATCAATATGGAAATGACTTTGGGGAGAAACTGATTGATTTAGGATGTATTCATAAATATACATTTTTGGTTTGCTGGAGCCACACGTGTATCCGGTTTGATAAACAGACCCTAGAACAATTTAGAAGTTTCAGTGCCTCAGCTCTGTTCTGCCAAAATGTTGAACAAATGTTTCTTATCTTACAGGGATATTTATACTTTAGCTGAAAGATGATCTTATCTTCAGTATCAGAGCTCATTGTGTTAGGAACCTCCTTGAAGTCCAAACAGCTTAGAGAGTTGATTTCAGCTCAAAAGAACAAGCCCTGCTTTTACCTACGTTTTTTTTAAATGATGTCATCCAGGCTTCTCTGAGTATTACTAGAACATTCCTAAATTAAGTTTCCGGTCAATCAGAAATCTCTGATATCTAGGCCAGACATGGAAGTTCTAAAAAAATCCTAAACCATCTCTTAGTCATTTAAGTCCCTCTTCATTTAGCTTTCATACTGTCATTCTACCACCCCACTTCCAATACCATTGTCAACAAATGAGTATCTTTTTGTTTGCCAGCCTCTTTCCAAATAGACTCAAGTGTAATACCTTGGACTTGAATGTCCAAGTTGAATCAAGTATTACAGGGATTTTGAGAAAGACAAAGGGCTTTAAAAAACAAAATGCATCCTATAGTTTTTTGGTTCAGACTTCCAAATCCCACATATGGAGTAAGCGCTACAATATCTGTGGAAAACCAGTTTGCCTTGTGAGAAGATCCACCTGGAACATTTGCAATCTAGATCTAAATGTTCAAGTGTAGGTATTTGGTAAAAGTAAGGTACTTTTATTAAGCTTATACTTAGTATTCACCTCAGGGGATTTGTATACCAGGGGAACTGTTCCTGCACCTGAGTTGTTCTTAGTGACTTTATGTTCTGATACAATCTTACGCCTAGGACAGGGAATTAAAGGCAAATTACCTTTTTTTTTTATAAGAGATGACCGCTAATCCTCATCATGGTACGAGCTGTTCTTGTGCTCCATTGGCAGAGCGTTTCTGAGTCAGCGCAGCGAGACGCAGATTTAAACCAGAACTCAACTTTCATTAGCTGCTGTCACTGCTGCAGCGGCCTCCGCCTGACAGATGGCATTGTGGGATATCGGATTTTATGGCAGGTCATCTCTCACGTCCAATTTCTCCCCCCGCCTGAAGTTCTCGCCGCGGTCCGCTTTAGTCTGAATATTGATCAGACTCTCTCTCTGCAGGATCCAAAAGCATCTTGCTCTCCGTGAGATAAAAACAGAACCTGATGACTCGGGTGTATTTAAGAATCGTCTCATGTGGCGTATAGAAGAAAGAAGGACACAACAGGTCAAGAGCTGGATCCGATCCTGCAGTTGCAAGGTTTTATTTTTCAGGGTTTTTGATTCACGGATGGAAAATAAATGGAGGATCAGTGCAGATGTTTTGTGACCTGACAGAACCCTTGTCCGGTCTGCTGTCAAGAGCACAAGTCTTTTGAAAAATAAATCCTGTGGATTGATGAATGTGGTCACGCTGGTCTGGAGGAACTGGCCTGTAATCCTCCAACATGTTCAAGTCAATTAAACTGGTCTAGACTTAAAGTTGTGCCGAACGCTGAGGGGTAACTTTTTGCAGATCTGTCAATGCACATAACCTGAGGCTTAGCTCCATGTCAGTGGGGAATACTTTTTACTTTTTTTCTAAATCCACAGATCAATGTTTCCCCTTCTGGAATATTTTTCTTAGAATCTGTAGACGACGTGTGAATATGAATCATAGGGACATGAAGCTCCTACTACTTAATTCTCATTTACAACGATGAGTACCACAAACTTAGCAAAAGTTCTAATGTTGTTTTGTCTTCCATGCATCTGTAAAGTTGCTGCTGATGACTGAGTCTAGTTAAAAGTGAGTTAATGTGAGGTTTCTGCCTTATAAAAGAAGGTTTTTCCTCACCCCTGTCATGCTGTGATTCACTCATTGTTGATTTGCTCAGATCTGTTTTTCCTTTATTTCAATATTGTCTTAATTAAACTGTAAAGTGTCTTTAGATAACTTTGTTATCATTTTACAATTTCAATTGAATTGAATAAAATTGAATGCAATTTAATTTACTTGAAGAGCTAGAAAAATTCAATTTGATTGATAATTTAAGAAAAAAGCCCTGTCACTGCATCTGGTATTGACTAGTAATGGTCTGATGAAGCTTCAGGAAGCAGTGTTATTATTTTCAGAGTCCACTAGATGGCAGTCTCTGCACTATTTTCTTTTGTTTTGAAAAACTGTTCTAAAGAAACATCACATCACTTTTAAACTGATGGCGCCACCTACTGACCTCTAAACAACATGACACTGCTCCATGAAGCTTCATCCGACCATCACTAGTATTGACATGATAGTCTCACAAGGACTCTCCTTTTTTCAGTTTGAAGTATAAGAACCACTTCATAACAGCTAGGTTGCACTCAACATGTTCATCTCTCATGTCTTGACCTTCAACAAGTCAATTTTATGCCACACTTGAGTGATCCCAGTCTGAACAATAAAATGAACTATGTCAGATGTTTGGCACCCCAAATCCTGACTAGCAATACTACAACAAAAAAGGCAGAAAGCACAAAGTACTTCTCTGTGTACTCCATATCTAGAGATGCTGATCCGTCTGCAGTTGAAGCTAATATCAAGTGCAGGGATCATACTTGACACATTTGTCTTGCAACCGTTTGCTCGGACAAACTCCATTAATTACGTGGCGCAGACGCCCGCGGCCCGCTCTGCTCTCCTTGACTCTCTCTGGGTTGTTGTGGCGGTGGAGCTGACAGAACCAAACTGTAGACCCCGTGTGATTAATGCGATGCATTCTCCCTGATTTACTGTACGCTACTTTCCCAAGTCCCCAACACCGGGATCGGAAAGGTCACGCTGTCAAATCCCTCTTTCTATTAGCCGAGACGTGGCACCATAAATAGCAACACAAACTTTGGTTGTTAAAAGGACGTCGATAAATATTCATTAATTTAATGTTTGGGTTAATCTGCTGTTTCCCCGGGACAGTGGGAGCGCTGCTGCGCTCCACATGCTCTTTCACAGCGTATGTAAAGTTAATGGCCTCTTAAATAAAGCGTCAATCCACCACCTTGCTTGTTCAATGCATTTGTTTGCCTGTCATGAAAGCTTCTTCCCCTCCAAAGAACCTCCTCCCCTCCATGCCCCCCCTTACCTCCCTCTCTGCTCACTCACTTTTCAATATTTGATCACCTGGAAGGGACAGAGCGATCGAGTTCCCGAACATTGCGAGTGAGTGATGTCGGCAGAAAGCGTCTTATATCTCGACTGTCTCATTTCAATATCCGCTGTCGGCCTAAATCATGCGGCTCCGTTTTCCTCCTGGCCAAAAGAGGAATTAGCAATATTGAATCCCCGGTTCAGTATTGAGCTGTTTGTTGTTTGACCAGATTTTGAAACACAAACAACATTGTGTTGCTCAACATCCCGTCCGTGATCATTGCTTTTTATTCTACCAAAGTTTACGTTTCAAAAACTTTTGTCTGAGCTTCATCGGAGCTAAACTGAGCGAGTGTGCAAACAATTCTGTTGAAGAAATGCTGGGACTCACTATGACACGATTTTAAGTCAAAATAGCAACAATGGAGAAGTTACCAGAAGTTAGTTAGTCTTAAATACATAAACTTCTTTAATCTTCTTCTGCATTGCTGTTGCAAAAGTTGTATTTCAAGAGAAATAACATGGGCGGATTCACATTTTTTTTTAAATTTAATGAATCCCACTTAATTTCAACTGTGGGTTTGAAAAGATATTTAGTGAAAAATACAACACATATCAAATCTTTTTATACAAAAAGTTATATTTTAAGTTTTTACTTTAAAAAAACAAACATTTTTTTCTGAATCTTAAATACATAGAACTAAGAAAACGAAAAGGTGATACATGAAAACGATATAATAGCTCATACAAGACCTGAGTTAATACATTCTGCTCATTCGACTTTTAGCTAACTGGGTCAATTTGATGGTGGTCCAGAGTAGGACCCTCTGGAGAAGGTCCATCCATCCCTTATGCAACATCAAAGCGTGTCGAATATTTCTGCGAAGTCTCATGGACTCTTGAAGCTGGAGAACATCCTTGAGAGAAACCTGTAACCCGTAATGACTATTTTAATTGACAAAAGCAGCATCAAAGGCATCGCCGTCGCCAAGACTCTTGTGTTTTAATTAATGAGGATATTAGGATCCAGCTGTTCCCCCTCAGTGAAACAGACTTCCCCAGCCTACCGCCTTGGAATTCCGGGGTAACCAAATAGCTCAACGCAATGCCAATTTGGCGCCTCGTTAGCTGAGAGGAAGTTTTCTCTTTAATAAACCTTGTCGGCGGAATTCTCGTCCTTTTAATAAAAAGAGTCGAGTCGGCCTTCACACCATTTCCTCCCCCGCCAGCTTCTTTTTAGGCAGCAAATTCTGCAATTATGACAGTGAGACAAAAGGTGCGTCAGCAAACATTCTTCCACACAGCCCTTTGATTTCTGCATCTAAACTTATATGTAACAAAATGGAATTAAATCGCTGAGGAGGAGGAAAAGGATTTCACTGCAACTCAAGGTAATCCGCATCAGAGGTTTTAAGTCACTTTGAGTAGTAGAAAGACAGTCTGAATATGACGAACATCTCTATTTAGTACTTGCTTCATTAAGATTAAAGAGTTAAATCAAATATTTATACTTTTAGAACGTTGCCATAAACTTGTAGCCTCATTTGAAAAAGAAGCTCCCAGATACTTTTGCAGCGTTTTCTCTATTATTCTTATTATAATGCAACAGAATATTCCGTGAAAGAAACCAATAATCAATTATCATATCTTACTCCCTTTTTCCACAGCAAACACTAGCTTGGACAAATATAAAAAAGATATTTCTACAAAGCATTAATGGAAAAATCCCGCCAGCATCTCTGCTGACAGCTTTGAATTAAAGTTGATAATACACAATACACACTGGACTAATATTTTACTTTTGTAATGTAGTTTAAGTCTCCTCAAGGTCACTTGTGAGTCAATATTGTCTTTCTTTGATGCCACAGTCTGGCAGGCAATTTCTCTTCTAGCAGCAAACTATTTCCTGTCCAATATTGGGGAAGAAAAGATAATATACGATTTTAATCTCATTGTGTTATTTACACCTGATTATATCTGTTTTTGATAATAAATGTTTGACTTTGAAATATACTCCATTTATGATGGAAATGCAATTTTTATGAGATTGAAAAGGACCAGGGAGATGATGAGTTTTTAATATTTCTGCTACATTTTCACACTTTCTATTAAAAAAACAGAATGCCTACTTCAAAGCCAATTTATTTGAAGAATGTCTCACTACAGAATCATAAATAATTCCGTTTTTTTTATTTTCCAAACAGACATATTAAATACTGTAATGATTTTTGATTTACAGAACTATTTTTTTAATTATCATATTGTCATCAAATTGATTGCAATCACTTGTAAGCTCAAAACATATTTTATACAACACTTTGGTAACTTGTAGGTGAAAACAACTAGAATCCAAAAACATTATAGTCAAGCAGTGTTTATATGGGTAACGAAGCTGGCGACCTCCATGCCAGGAAACTTTTACTTAACCATGAACATGCATCAAATCTGAAATTACAACAATATTGAGAATATAAACCAAATAAAGTGTCGAGAAACAATGTGACTTAAAATTCTACTCTGTCGAATGCATGTCTATCTATCAACATAACAACAGAACACTACCTGTATCCAGGTATAGCTACTCGTCTTATCACTGGCGTATTTAAGTCAAAAACTATTGATAGTTTTAATTAATCTTTCATTAACATAACATCCCAAATACTAGAAAAAAGTTGGTTTGGCATAATAGAGGCTCTTAAGCATTTAACATGGTATCATCATGATATGTTTCGTTGTCGTCTTTGTCTTCTTAAGAAATACTGCTGACAAAAGCCTACATCGCAACATGTTCATGGTACAGTTGCTTCCATGTGATAGCAACACGGTCACATGTGTCATGAGAAGGCCCAACCAGAAGACCCGGTAAATTAATTAGAGCCAGAGCCGCGTTGGTTCCTATGAAGTGACTCATTTGCATGGATGGCGTCGCGCTCCTCAATGCTCGGTTCCTACTCTTGACTCCTCCACAGATGTACCACGCTTTCATGCACACTTTCACATTAAAGCGTTGCATCGAGAGTGATGCTCTGAACAAACGGGCGCTAACGAATGGCGCCTCTAATTAGCCTCTTTCCCTCTCTTCTTCCTCCCACTCCTTCGGCTCGGGACGGGTCGGTCAGCGCAGAGGGCGGGATATTCACCAGAGGGCTGGAGCTGCCTGGAAGTGGCAGAGCTGCTCATCTGATTAACACTGATTACTCTCTAATTGGAGTTCTCCAAAAACAAGATGACCTCTGCTTTGTTTACTGACGGGATTAATCGCGGGCGGAATAAGAGATCCCGGCTGTATTGACTTCAGATTCAAAGGCAGCGGGGGGCCCTCGGTGCTGCCCCTCCTCCTGCACTGAATGCTGAGTGGACAGAAATGTCAGTGTGAGATCCACAAGATAACAGGATTCACGTTCCAGATTCTCCGAGGCCAGATGGATTTTTTTTTAGGAGCAGCTCTCCCAGAGAGTTTGAATTCAGGCGATGATGGAACAATATGTACCAACAAAAATGTTTTTCTGCTTACTTTCAAAAAACTTTGTTGCTCCTTTGAAGTCTTCTGTTTTCAAGCAGGGTTTGTTGTAGTTGGATAGAAAAGGTGGTTGGATGGATGGATGGATGGATGGATGGATGGATGGATGGATGGATGGATGGATGGATGGATGGATGGATGGATGGATGGATGGATGGATGGATGGATGGATGGATGGATGGATGGATGGATGGATGGATGGACGGACGGATGGATGGACGGACGGATGGATGGATGGATGGATGGATGGATGGATGGGTGGATAGGCTGTGTTATTATTGCTGTGTTTCCTTTATATTCAAATATTTTGTTATTTTAACCACGAGTTGCCAGATTCCTGATAAAAGGATTTTGTAAGTCTGACGAATTCCATACTAAAGGGTACCCAAGGCTGTAGGAAAACTAGCACCGAATTGCAGTGTAACTGTAGCAGGTCTCAGCAGGATCTTCGCTGACGGATAGGATATCCAATACAAACCCACAAATGCCAAGGAGCCAAAAGAAAACATGAACATTTAACTATGGCAATAGACGCCATTTTAACAATCACGATGGTCACGTACCGAGGCACTTTCTCTGTTCACACACAAGTATCATCTAGCTTCTAAATCACACATTACAGGATACTCATGTCATTGTATAAACATTTTAAAGTAAGAGAAATCAAAGAAAGAGTTCTTAACCAACCTAGAAACACAAAGGCAAGGGATGACACCGGACCACGAGTGCTCACCATCCAATTCCCTTGGATTATGAGTTTTACTTGCATGACTTATTGTAAGGAATACCACAGCCCGCAAGTGCTGCCACCCTGTGTCCGTTTCCTGCAACCTCTTAATCCGCGTATCCCTTTCTCATCCCCTCTTAGCGGGACAAAACAACAAATCAAAATAACAGCAGTGAAAATAACCAAAAAATGACTGGAGACATTAGATAATATCCGGCTCAATGCAGATGTGACGTAGTTTGTGGAGGCTCATTAGTGTGTGCCTCAAAATTTGCCTTTTCACCGCGGTTGTATTTCCGATCAGTGAAACTAATACAAACATTAAACTTTAATGGTTAAATGCATCAGCCAGACTGTGGAAAACCAAGGCAAAAAACCTTATCTGTGAGCATTATATTTGCGGCATTCAGAGATACGGCAACCAGCACTCGTCAATTGTATGTATCAACACAGTTTGTGATGATTGCGCATTGAGAGGTGAGGCACTGCTAGCCTGGGTGCCATCATATTTCTACCGGGGGCTAATCGCTACCCTAAAAAAACTGTCTGGGATCGCTTGACCCGCTTCCGTTTGGAATTCGAAAATTCGTCCCAACTCTGGACAAAGCGCGCTGATCTGATCTGTCTATCTCCGCCTCACGTCATCATCAACATGGCTGACACGCAAGCCGGAGCTTTGCGGCGCAGGGCGAGAACGTCTTTCCCGGTAAGAAAAGCTTTCAGTGCCTCATGTTGCTAAATTACTAAGAAGTGTTACTATGACGATTTTGCGATCTGGCGGGAACCAGCTCGTACATGTGTGAATCTCTCGGCAGATTTCTAAGCCCAACACAACAACATGGTCACGTGAATAATAAGGCGATCTGATTGGATCGCGGTATTGAAGGGTCATCAAATCGGAAGAGGACGCACCCGGTGTGCACCACGTGATGCCTTCATTACCTGATTTTGAATTCCAAACGGAAGCGGGTCAAGCGATTCCAGACTGGTTCTTTAGGGTGGCGAGTAGCCCGCTAGATAGAATACATTTCAACATATTTCCTCTCCAGCTTTTTCACCACCTCTTTAAACAGGGACATGACAGTATTACAAATGGTCACACTTCTAGAATGCCTCCCTAAACAGCAGCATCATCCGTCAACATTAGCAAAACCTTCATAGATTTCGGCATCGGAGAATCATCGCAGATCTTCTTCTTAAGAGGCAGGGCTATGTAGGCATCCTTCACATACCTTGATTATCCTGAAGTCCACAGCCTGTTGGACAACAGGGGCAGAGTTCAGTCCAGAGTGGCGTGATTATAGACTGCAAATATGACAATGAATGCCACAGGTTGGTGTATTTTGCCTAACTTTGTGGGTTCTCTCACATGCAGAGGGTGCATCGGCCCTCAGTGGAATGTAAAAACATGGCTAAACTCATATGTCAGGTAATATGGCCGCAGGCATACAGCTAGCAGTTCCAAATCATGACAACAAAAGACGCTCTTGACAGTAACATGTCCTGGGCTATACCAACATTTAAAGACATATAAAATAAGACCTGCTCCTCTGCACTTTGGAACACCGACCTATTTCCTTACCCTGCTGGCCATACATCCAGAGAACACCCTTTGAATAGGCTGTATGCCTGTTTTTTACTTATCATCTACTGTAAAGATGACTTCCTAGACAGGCCTTGCTATTCGCAACGCCACTTCAAATGTGGAATATGTCGTACTTGTAATATGCACTGACGCAGCTCTCAGTAGAGGTCTGAGTCTCTCGGGTATGTGTCAAGCACCAACTACTGCCTCTGCCAGCACTAGTGTGTGGGGGCTCAAACTTATGAAGTGGTGTAGGTAGGAAAACAAAAAAAGGACAAGGAATTCGTCAAGTAATTCAAAAATGTTAAAGACATTGAAAGACTCATATTGGCAATTTAAATAAAAGACGTGTTCTTAGTTCTAACCATAGAATTATAAAAATATAACTATAACAGCGTGAAGAAAAAATTAAAAATGAATATTATTACTTTTCCTGAGTGACCAAACTGAGTTTATTGACCTGTACTAAGGGTCTCCTGCCCCTCTTAAGAGGCTTTTCGCTAATGCTGCCACCAATTTTGAATAATAATCTTGAAGGACTAACTTGGCATCCGCTGGAATGCTGATTCCTGGATTTTTGGATAAATGTGATTTCATCTTGATGGTAAGGTGACCTCAAGGCATTACCTAATTTCTTAACCACATTTGAGTGTTGCTCCTTTTTGTCTCAATGGTCGGTGAAAAATAAACCTTTCTGAAGGTCGCTTATAGTCGCAAAAATGTAATCAACATTCTCAGGTAACACAGTTGTGACCTTGATTCACTTCAAAAAGGGTAAGTTCAGCTTATTTTGCCGTCTACCTGTGTGGAAAAACATACCTCCAAGTCTTTCCTCTTTAATTGTGCATCTATTGGCAGTAACTCGGGCAGAGTAGCATTTGTAAAGAACATAAGAGTTCTAATTAGAGCTGGCAGCAACATCTGTTCTGGCAAGTGTCATAGAGGGACCAGACTCTTTGTGGAAGGTCAGCCTGCCACCTTTCTTCCTGTCACCTTCCAGAACTGGTAAGTTGCCATCATGTTCCCTCCAGAATGTGTGCTCTGTTGGGAGCATCTTGCCGCCTCTTTTGTTTACTGCTGTGATCATTCTGTACGTGGAGGTGTTGTGCAAGGCTACAGCACATGGAGAATTAGTAAGAAAACCTGCAGCTCTAGATGGCTAAAATTAGCTTTCTTAAAGAATACAAATGTTCTTTGTATCGACTATTTTTGTCGACTGAACCAGCAAATGGCTTTTTTAAAACTCTCTTCTGTTCCAAAAAAGGTTTGTTCACAAGAGGGTCTTGGAGTTTGAGTGTTTCTGACGGGGACACAACAAAGCAGTGGAGACTCAAACGATGTCTGTCTGGTTTCTAGTGGATTAGCTCTTGCAACAAAAGCGGCGCACGTAGACAGGTACAGAAGCCCGGACACAGATTTGTGTCGACGGCTCGGTACGACAGCATGTGAGAGGGGGGAACAGATGCTGTGGGACGGAACTGCACTTGCCACTGTCGCCTTGTCAGCAGAGAACTTGACATCCCCACTTAAGAAACTCCAGATCGTCCGCAGAGACCCAAGTCGGCAGGCAGGTGATGTCGAGAGCTTGTCATCAGCTGGAACTGAACGAGTCCTGATGTGACATGTGTTGCCCTCTAAAAGCACCTCAAGAAGTCTTGACTCTCAAGAGGTTCCCTTTTAAGCCAGAATAACATACAACATAATTTTATCTTACATGAGCACACAAATTCACATGACACACATAATATGCTCATTATGACTGTATGAATATATATAGTGATCACGTCATTGAACACAAGACAAGATAAACCCAGCATTATCATTAGTGAAAGTTCTTCTCTGTGCCCTTTTTAATCTCAATAAATATCTTGTCTAATCGTCTGAAATGTGTTTGATTACAGTTGACAAATGAGTGATTACAATTGTTCCTGCTGTTTTACAGGTTATAATTTGTGTGATTACAGCGGCAAATTTTAAATCCTAAAATACATTTTGGAAAAAAGGATGAACACAACAGAATAGAATCTCCGTGACTTAAACACCATCACATAGTTAATATTTTGGAGAATCATCACGACCCATGAATTTGACCTTCAAATGAGCAACTCATTACTGTTGCTATTTTCGATCTTACTATGTTAGCATGTTCTGCTGCTAGAATATTATTACAACAGTCCCTAGCCATATCGTGGTTCACCTTCTGTGGTCTCGCTGTTTTGCAGACTCTTGCAAACAGTACTGCATGTTTACCATGTAAAGAATGGTATTTCCCCCAGACAGGATCCCATAAAACAGTACCTCTAAAAGAGTACGTATGGTCACTCTATATCACACAATTTCAAGAAAAAAAAGCATCAGTTTTGGGCATGTATTTTTATTAACATAAATTAAAAATGCTCTCGCTGGTAATGCCACTACCCCATCAAAAAATAAATGTCCTTTATAGCAGGTAGAGGGACCCTTATCTAAGCCAATAGTGGTGCTAAAATAGTCACCAACGTCTCTCTTTGAACAGCTGATGGCTCACGAAGCACAAACTATTTAAACATATCAGTTGGGATGAAAACTCTCTCCAACTGCTGTTCATCTGTCCTCACACAGAGCTCCTCTGACTCTGCAGGCTGCCGGAGATTCGAGCCCCCGCAGAGGAAAGAAAAAATCAGCTGCCACTTCTCGGCAGTAAACAACAGCTCGCTGCTTTCATGAGTCTGACCCTGAAATCACTCTGCTCGCCACCACGAGTGGCTCGGGAGGTTGGGCGAGCCTCGGAGCCGGTGTTTAATGCAGAGCGAAAATATTGCGCAGCTACACGGATAAATGAAAATGCTTTTTCAGGCACTCAAATCCTCTATCGTCTGCTGTTTCACAGCCCAGAGCAACACATCTCTGGTCTCTGAGTGGTGCGAACACCTAACAGAGTCGGTCAAGCGAGGATCTCCCTCTGTTCAGGTCAGAACTCGCCTCATCCTTTTATCAGGCTGTTTTTTTTGTGCTACTATAAACCAGCTGAACACAAAGATGGACCCCCGGGCGCCTCAACAAAGTTGGTATGGCTCCGAAAAACCCCCACTTTAATTTGGTTCAGTTAAAATGGATGTACCAGATGTTAGACACACACTAAGGGAATTACAAACATGCACCTGTACTAGTGCTCAGAGAGCGCTCTGGGCCCTGGTTATGCCTGAGCTCTTGGTGCGCCGTTTGACCCTGTGCCAGAAACGTCACTTCATCTTTGTGATGTGTGCCCCTGAATCCACAAGCCATCACCCCAAAAGCCGTTTGGCTCAAATCCCATGGATGTCTGAGTATAGCCCTGTTTTTTCCAAGGTCATGTCACAGGGACAGCAGCGGAAGTAAGACTTCCATATTTCCACACAGTTCCTCCTGCTCTTCTTGGGGAATAACAAGAACAAGTGTTACACAAAACCCAGTGAAGACACATCTACACACACCCTTGTAAGATCCAGTCATGGATGTGTAGCTTCTGCATAAGTTGAGGTTACCATAGCAGCAGCAATCTTTAAATCAGCGTAATGAATAAGTGAAGTGTCTGGTGTGGCAGGGAAGCAGGCCCACAGATATGAAATGGAGCTCCTGGTGCTGTGCGGTCGTCTCGTTTCGTCAGGGTCACGCGGGCGCCGCCGCTCACTCGGTGCGGCGCTCACATGTGCCGGCTTATATAAAAACAATGCAGTAATGGAGGTGAGCGGATGGTCAAGGTGAGTTGGGTAACACACGTTTACTTCAGATAAACATAGAATTACTTGGTTCTGAAGTGAGGCTCAGCCTGCTGCAGATGATGGTGGTCGAGTCAGAGTGAAGTAAATACATTCAGAGGTTCTGTGTTCCAACCCCAGGGGGAGAAAAAAAAAATGAAGCAACATCTAGTTATTGTGATACACAACTAAAATGTATACTATCTCTACATCTCAATTTTAAGCTGGACCAAAGTGGACATGTTGTTTCTAAAGAATTAGAGATGATTCTCTGAAAGAAGAATGAAGAATAATAAAAGAGGGTCATTTGAAGCAACAAAGAGAAAATTCAATAAACACTAGAAGATAGAGGCACGAAGAAGTCGTCACTATTGTTGTGTACACATTTGTAGTCGGATAGAATTGCATCAGTTATTCCACAGTTGAGTCATTTAGTCACAAAAGCAATCTTCCGCAGCTGTTACACAGTCAATTCTTCATCCCTACACAAACATCACATGACTATTACAAGGACAGAGACATCTCTTTCTCTGGTTCACGCGATCTCAACTGACTGAACTGCAGCTCATTTCTCTGGAATATTACATGTTTGAGAACTCATGAGGGATTCATTAAAGTCATTGATTATTGATCTATTCATCTGTTTGTACAACATTTGGCTCCCATTCAAGTGTTGCATTTTCCAAAAATAAAACATTCACAAATGACACATCATTGGCTTTGTTGTCAATGGTTACCAATTAACCCGATCAACAATCGGAGCGAGTGATGCCCGTAATTGAGTTGCATAAAATTGGTAATTTGTGGGATTTCTACTTCCTAGCTACTGTGGTGACAGGGACTCACTCACATGTGTTGGACTCAATTATTACATGAATGTGTGAGTTATGTAAGTGAAATCTGACTCTAGTAACTACTGCCATGACATGGGTTAAAGTATTGGCTCTTATTGACCATCACACACCACACACACACACACACACACACACACACACACACACATTACAATTGACAGTCAATTAAAGTGTTAGACATGATGTCCAGACATGTCATCTGATCCCTGTCTTGTTTACCTGAGTCAGTCAGAAAACTTTTAGCCAACACAATATGGTGTGTGAGAGCTTCTCTGGGCGACTCAGTCCAGCTCCAAAGAAGTGTTCTAATGTCACACTTCACTGTGCAACTTGACACCTGGCCCTCTGGGCCAGCGCAGAAGTACGGATCAACTCAGTTAGATGCTCACTGGGAGGATGACTGTGTTTTAACTGTAACATGTGTCTACGCATGTGCTGCTCCTCCCTGAACTTGCTCACATATACACACTTTTAATCTGCTAATGGGATGCGTACCAACAGCCCGGGGTGAAGAGTGCAGCTGACAGAAATGAGATGCCACTCGTCGCCTTTAATAAAAGGGTTCGTAAGAGTTGGTCACCTCGTGGTGTGGGAGAGTCCACCGCTTCTTCACGTTCGCCAAACAGGCTAATTTGTTAAACGCTAAAAATCTCCAGAGTAATGTGTCTGACACGACCTGGCAGCAGAACGATTCGATCCCTAGAGGAACTGAAATCTCCGATTCGGATTCTACTGAACCAGGATCGATGGATATGTGCAGGTCGACAAAGAGGGAAGAACAGGAGGTGGAAGTCAGGTGACAAATTTTTTAATTCATCACAACCCTAACCCAAACCCTAACCCTGTGAATACATTAATTTATCTTGTTTAGGTGCAGCTGTAGATTAACACACACAGTCATCATCAAAATCATAATCAAGGACTATATTGTTATTCAATTCACTGAGTGAGTGGAACGAAGTTAGTTTCTGGGAATGATAGCTGTGCAACCGCACGTCAAAAGATACAAAACATGAAGCCGGATGGTAGAAGTCCTAAAGTAGCATCAGTTTGCATGGTAAGAGCTGCAGACCATTGATACGGAAGTCTTAGTCCGATGTTGTTTCTTAGCACAGACATTTACTGCCAATTCCTCAAACAATCAAAATAAAGTAAACATGTTCAGTGGAGGAGGATCTTTAAGATAAATTAAAATATTCTGAAAGGAAAATTGGTGTGAACAAAGTGTGAAATGTACTAACAATCTTTTTTTTTTTTTAGTATCCTTATTAGTCCCGCGAGGGGAAATTCGGTAGTGCTTTTTACAGCCATTCACACATACTGATGTGAGTAGGCTGCACACTTGCGCCAAGTTCACCATCAGGAGCAATCAGGGTAAAGTGTCTTGCTCAGGGACACAACGACACAAGCTTGTCTGGAGCTGGGATTGACGCTATGACGTCCCTGAATGATCTTGTTGTAGCTGGATACAGGTTCTGTCTCTCTTAAAATTCAATGTTCATTTTTATGTAGCGACTAGTGCTCAGTGATCTTTGTCTTTATCTTCCACCAATAAAACACATCCATATACCTCCATACTGACCTACTCTTCCAGAGATCTGGAAGTGCTCACGATATTATTTATACATGTGCTACAAACAATCTCTAAAATATGAAATTATTTATTTTTTTCTGAACTAATTTTCTTGCAAAGGCTGCAATACAAGATGGATGTTACAGAATAGAAGAATGAGGTATATGGATCTTTTAAGTATGACTTTTTGGACAAAGATGCAAAAGGAGACTACTAAATATCAGTCGCTTTGTTAAAATGAATATACATTTTGTCTTTAAATCTAAAAAGGAACAGATTACTCTGAAAATAATCCCAACTCTTATTCGACATGTGGGTGAACTCTATCACGTACTTTTCCCCAGATTTTTTTTTCTTTTTTTTTCTAAGAAACAGTTAAATTAGAAGGTGTGATTCAACAAAGATCCGACTTGACCTTAAGAAGTTGCTTGTGAGGTCATGTGATGTCCAGACGACTGAGTTTTTTTTCGTGTTCAAGGAAAGTTATTTGATTCTCTCAAGATCTTGTGTTCCAAAGGTGAGTATCAATTTAAAAGAGCGCCGCTGTGTCCTTGAGTGGCCTTTCCCGTCTCATCACTCAGAACTTTACCTTCCCACTACAACACGCTTTAGATAACGTCCAGTCGCCGCAGTGGGGCCCCGGGGAGGGCAGTGAGAGGGGGAGCACAGTGCGCCCACAGAAAGACGGCAAAATTGAAATCGTAAAGACAATGAGGTCCATTTGCAGAGTTGAGCAAGATGAAAGAATCGTATTTAACTGCGGCTGTTTCAACTGCCATGCTGCTCCTTTACAGTGCAGACGGAGAAACAAAAGTGAGCGGAAGAGAAAGAGAATTTGTCGGAGGTGTTTAGTCACATTAATTAACTCTGGCACCGGCTGGTGTGTTGAGATTTACCTCGCAGCCTGATCGACAAACAGCAGCCATCTTTGTTCTCCATTATGAAAATAATTACTTTTTTATTCCGTCATCTGCTAGTGTACCTGACATGTTTTTCTAACCCTGATAAAATAAAGGAAGCAAATGTCACAGGGGAGCGTCAGAGGACCCAGGAGCGGAAACAGTCACACAAACAAGGGTAGATCCAAAAGTCAGTGTCTTTAATAAATTATATCCAAAAGAGTTATATCCAAAACAGGCACCAACATGGGCAAAAACCAAAATACCAAATCCAGAACACAGGAGACAGTGGCACGACTGGAACCGGTGAACTCTTCATGAGACACGATCAACTGTCGATCTCTTTCTACTTAGGAAGCTCCAAAGAGACCGCGACAAATCAAATCCAGCTGCGCACCTGACTCCTGGTCAAACGTAACAAAAAGCAAAACAGGAAATCACCAAAATAAAATACTGTACAGGATTCATGACAGCAAACACATTATTATTATCATTAAACTTAATCTTATACTTAAAGCACAATATTTCCAATTTAGATTTTTCTTACAAAATGTCTGTCTTTCATTGCCAATATCTTTAACATAGATCATATGGATGATTCAGCTGGTTCAGGCCCCAAGAAGAAGACGTGAAATGAACTTAAGTTCATGGCTAAGCCACTCTGACCAAAAAACCACTGGGTTGTGATGACCTGACCACATGAGGAGATGTTTATGCCAGAAGAACAGCCACACAATGGGTTGTTTGGGACATTGAGAGCGAAAACATCTGGACTGGTGATGTAGATGGGGATGTTGGTCAATTCCGAGAAATCATGTAACCAAGGGGAAGTAAGAGCCTATCAATGACCTCTTGCCCAAGATCTATAAAATGTCTTGAATCCAAGAGATCGATGATGATTCTGGTGCATTGCTTAATACACGACTGATCTGTTACTGAGAGACTGCTGATCTCGTCAATAAAGACACCTGCTCATCCCATCAGGCTTGTGGTCAATCTTTCCTCAGGGCCCAATTCCTGCCACGACATAATTGGCTTCGCTTGGTAGCCATGAGACCAGCAGCCGCACAGCTTTTGACACGCCCAAGCCAAAATGGGGTAAGATTATTTCTTACAAAAGATAATCTTCCCCTGGCTATAATTTTAATTTTCTGTTTTAAGTTTTTGCTTATAAACTAAGAATTCTGTCTATGAGATCCACATATGATTCCATAATTTAAGATATTTTTATTCAAAATAATCAGGATTTTTTATTTTTTTTGTTCATACGTCCACTTCTGTCGAAGAAGCGCTGACAGATCTGGAGAACTTAGGAACTTGATCTTTGAACCATTAACTCTTATACAGTTACATACCTTGTCCAAAAGGTCCAGATATGACCGTCAGAGACGTGTTTTCTTTTTTGTTGAAAACATATGTTGTTTTAGTTATTTTGATATCAGTCCAGAGAAACAAGTGAAGACTGCAAACAGATTGTTGTTCTTGATTGTAGTCGACAGGCGTGAACAAATCAGATATTGATTGTTTCTGGCTGCGAAAAGAAAAACAATTCTTTAACAAGACAACAATGAGTAAATATGCCTCTGACCGCGCTGCTTCGGGAAGAGGCATCGCAAGACGACAAACGTCTGCCTCTTCACCTCCACGCCGCTCGGAGAGGGATGCAGCTGAGACGCTCGTCTAATTTAATGGCCCCATCGTCGCTGTCTGATGAACGGTGGCTGCTTTTCTGACAGCCTCCCGGCGAGCCACGCTGCAGGAGGAGGGAACCAGACTCGGACGCTTCACCGGATCGTAGGTTTCCTGCCACAAGGATGGACGCAAGGAAGGTGAAGACGAGAGGCGTTAATTCGAGCATCTCAGTGAAAATGTTGTCGGAAACTCCTTAATTTAATTCAGCGATATGTAAGACGCAGTAAGAACGTCACTTCGTCACAGACGCACTCATCGCGATCGCTTTCCTGGCGACTTCCCAGCAGTATGAGAAGTTTGCTGACAAGTGGGGAAAGGGAACTTTGGGATGATTTATGCTTCTGTCTGCGAAGACTGCGACGAGTTGTCTCTAATGTTGCCTTTGTCCTCTTCAACAATAGAAAGACATGAACCCACAATGATATTTTGAGAGGATGTGCTGTGACTGAAGAAAACTGTTAATGGTATTAACTCAAAACATCACACAGATCTCTCAACTGGACACAAGTTAACCAAATATGGTCAATACAGTGCTGGGTTCCAAACCACAAGAGGGCACCCTTTTGCAAGGAATAGTTGAGCAAAAATCCGAAGAAGTCCAACTAACAAGCAGCAAAACCAGCAAGTTCCAATGTTATGTAGAAGTAAACCATCTCTCTGACCTATTAATTGGGTCAGCACAGTGATTCACACATCTCTATGTTGCTAGACAGTAAACGCATATGAGCGACATACCTGTTGAATCATAGAAAGTTCCTGCGAATGAAGAGAAAGCAAACTGTTAAGAAAGTGTTCAATGAAACACAACATCATTTTCAAACTGATGGCGCCACCTACTGACCTCTAAACAACATGACATTGTTTCATGAAGCTTCATCAGCCCATCACTAGACTCAACTCATTCTGGCTCATTTACAGGAAGCACTTTGCAATGATATACATAATTGTTGCCTCAAGAGATCAAGGTGGCTCATAAACAAGTCTGATCATCTGGATAAATAGGTGTCAATATCTTATCAGCAGTGATATCATTTAGCAGTTCTGGCATATCAATTGATTCTTTTTGGTAAACAGCTAGTTTTGCCATGGCAACCTAAACACAGGAAGGGAGATAAAAGAAGTCAGAAAAGCACTTCAAAAGGAAATAGGAATGTCAGCTCACAGAGAGAGGCTATCTCTGGGAGCTGAGTGACCCCTGACTGCAGGGAAGCAGGAGGTGGGCTGCCTGGTGAGACTAAACCGTTGTAGCTTTCTAGAAATACCTGCTCCTGTGAGCCGAAGTAAGAGATTTTTGTTTTCACTGCGTGGCATAAATAGGTCAGTACGCACCGAGGCGTGGAAGGATTACCGTCTGCCTACTCAGTGACCTGGTTCGTCATTCCTCGTCAGGACCACCCGGCCTGGAGTCACCCTTGTGGCTCATGGTGGTTTTGACCCACAAATGTTTGTAAAAGGGAACAAAGTGTTTCTGTCGGGAGGGGAGCTGCCAGATACGTGACTGAGATGAAATATAAATGGAAGATTTGCTGCTGAGACTTCAGACATGGTCAACACAGCATGATATCTTCAAAGGGATTCTCGGTCTTAGAGAAGCCATTCTAGTCAGACATGAGCTGACTTTTCATTGAAAGTGTTTGGCCTACTCTAGCTGGGAGGAGCACACACTTCAGATCCATTGCCTCACAGTGAGACATCTATTGAGTGCTGGCAGAGATGGGGTAAGGGACCTTTAAGTATACAAGCATATATCGACCTCCTGTTTGTGATACCTTCAAAAATCCCTGTTATTGAGCTTCTAATCCTGATTTCTTTTCCTAATTTGGAGTCTGCAGCAGAAAACTTTCAGACATGGCGTTGAGGGAATGTAGCGATCCTGAGAGGCTACGTTTATGCTTCACTCGCTCTACAGCTGCGTTCAGGGACTCAGGTGTGTTTTTGATTTCTCTAAGGGCCCCGGGATCTCACACAGACGAGTCTGACCCGGCAGCTACAGCGTCCCAGTGCCGCGTGGAAGGAGGCACAGAGCACGAGCAAACTTGACGAGACAGCTTTCTACAAAGTTACATTGAAGGTGTGAGCTTTTAAAAGAGTGTTCAGTCTTGAGGCGTGAATAATATTTGTATTCCCTGTCTCTTCCGACTCACTCAGCTCTGCACAGCAACTAGAGTTACACGAATTCACAAAAGGTTTGTAGGATTTACAAATTAGACCAGCCTACTCTGGACCATTAGACCTGTGAGGTCTCAGAAGAACATCCCGTCCTTTCTGCGTTCAGTTGACCTTTCTTACACATCACTAGAACCAGTATATTAAACAAAATATTAAAGAAACTTGTAAAGAGTCTACCTTTTTGTTAGGTTGAGGAACTTAGTCATGGACACAAAGTGAGCTAATGTCACTTCCAAACACAATGGGAAATAAAGGAAGCGTGGTGTGTTCAGGTTCTCGTGGAGAGTGTTGGGTTGGTAAGCCACCACAGCTCGCTGCTGAAACTGAAATCTTAGCTTTAATTATTTTGTCTTTTGCACCAAATCCAGATTTGATCCAAGTGATCCTAGTCGGCCTTGAACAATCCAGGTCTGAATCCACCTCCTGTCTTCACAGTATTCCATTATTTCTGAGGAAGTGAAGCTGAAACCTACTCAATCTCCTCTGACGTTGCGAGGACACCGTTCCGATCTTTCCCTGCATCGTCCGAGGGACAAACACGGATCATAAAGGTTTTTTTCTTTTTACTCACAGCACGATCATCTCAAGCTTCAAACAGAATGTCAGCAGCATTGATCAGCACGCTTGAAATTGTTCAAATAAACGTGTCACTACTTTGAAGTGAAAGGCGGCGTGTAAAAACAGGTAGTGATGCAAAAAGAAGAAGATCAAGAGATGCTGATAAACGACTCAACGGTAAACTGTGAATCAATAATTTACTAGAAGTTGAACACACATGAGACGCACAGTCCGACGATGAAGCAGGAAAGACTTCAAAGAGTAATCAATTGCATCAATGCAGACATCACTTCCTGTCCTGTTTTCAATATAAGATTCTATTGGTCGAGACATTTGGATCAGGAACTTTGAGACACAAGAGCAATGACAGAACAATCACAATATGGAGTTATTATTGTCCCGAAGGATACTTCCTGAGGGATCAATAAAGTTCTACCTACCTACCTACCTACCTACCTATAAATATTTGTAACTGTACAGAGGGTGATCTGTAAATATTGGTTGCATGTGTGTTTTGACATTCACAAATGTCAAAGTCACATTTGTAACTTGTATTTAAAAAACATTTGCATTTGTATATACAATTTAATTTATATATAATTTTATATATATATATATGTTGTTATAATATGTTCATTACAGTGCTCAAAACAACCAAAGGGCACCCTGTTGCATGGAATAGTTGAGCAAAAATCAGATGACAACATAGTTCCGCAACCTATAACGCTATCAAAACTGAGAAGTCCAACTATCAAGCAGCAAAACAAGCAAGTGCCAATGTTATGTTGTAGAACGTCTCTCTGACCTATTAGGTGGGTCAGCACAGTGATTCACACATCTCTATGTTGCTAGACAGTAAACACATTTGAGGCGACATACCTGTTGAATCATAGAAAGTTCTTGTGAATGAAATTAAGCAACCCTTCTCAGAAGGTTGACAGGGTTTAACCTTCTCGAGAAGAACATCCACTTAAGCAGCTGCTTACAAGATGTAGACTTGTGGATGTTTTTATGTGTCTTAAACAACTAAATCTTGCTCATGTACAGGAAGCACTTTGCAATGATATACATAATTGTTGCCTCAAGAGATCAAGGTGGTAATCATTTTAATTTACAAAACAAAAAAAATACATTTGTCAATCAGAAATCTCCATTTACAAGTCTTGCAAGTACACAGTTTTGCCACTTACAAGTGTTGCAATTACAAATATTCACCACTTACAAGGCAGGGCTCAAACTCTGATATATAATAGTCTGCTAGTCAATACAAGTACAGGTTGTTGCATTCATTCATAGAACCACAGTTATAATTGTAACTTTTGGGTTTCTGTCACACTCGGCACTGCTTAAGCCAAATAACCAGATGTAACTTAGTATCTGGCAAGTGTCAGTGTGAAGGTCCAGGAGGCAGCGACGCAGATCACTGCTTAAACTCCTCTCAGGAGTGATGTAAAAGCGACAAGGGTTCTGTAATCCAGGGAACAACCAAAGTGACACCAAATAACACCCGTATTCTATCCATGTGCCTCGGATAATGGGCAACGAGCCCACACCAGGAGAGTTTGTCCACTCTTTACTTTACAGATTCCAGGGACTCTTTGTCCCTGATTTCTTTTTGAAATTGCCCTGTCATGTGACCGCCGGGATGCTGTTCTTTCTGCTTGGAAGAAACCCACAGGACACTGAACATTATCCATGCAAATTCAATAGTGGACTGGACTGCATTAACCTGTTCAAGCGACTCCGATCCAGAATGGGTCTTCCTCATTTAATCCTGTTTTTGGCCAGCCAGTCAACTGCCCTGGTGGGGAAGAAGTCTGGAAACACCGGTGGTCTATATGACTTAGATGTCAGAGGTTAACTGGTTCCCAATTTTGATAGGAAAAGTTCCACTGAGCGCTATTGTCTCTCCTGCTGTGCTCTGATGAGTAGCGCTGCTTGCTCCATGAAGGAGGGAGGGACTGCATCGTGACATATCCTGTCCAGATCCAACTGCAGGACGCCTGGAACAGGACTTTGGCACATGCATGGACCGGCTGTTCCACTGTGAATGATGATGCTGTTTCATCTTTCTCTACTTTTGGACAAGGGGAGCTGATAGAGGGACAAGGCGCTGTGCTGATCTCTGTGAGCCCCCGTTCCTTCCTTGTGATCCTGTGTCTGGTTGGCAACAATCCTTGACAAACACCGAACCTGACTGTGGCAGGAGAAACTCTGACTTGCCCTGCACAGAGAGTGAAGTACCTGCTGAGATGTACCCAATTGCAGTGGAGAAGCAACTGCAAAGTGGTGCTAATGATGAAGATGATGGTCTTTAAACAAGAAGTGCAAATGCAACCTTTCGTCAATGCTGAAGATGAAATATTGACATTTAAGGTGGAGCTGAGGCCTTTTATAGGTGAGGCCATACTGCTGGGTGGTGAGCGCATTAATCTTCTCAATGCAGAGTCTGAGCCTCTGGTGGGAACCCATAGCGAGAGCTGGTAGAGGACAGACCACGTACGAGGAATACAATTATACTTAATACTTATGAGCGTTTTACGTCGAGACTAGAAAGACTATGGAAGAGTGTGGGTCTGTTTCACCTGTTGTCATGGTGAATGGTGTTATCTATGGTCCATAGATAAGGGCTTTTAATATCCTCATGCTTAAGTGGAACTTAGGGTCAGGCCTGGTTATCATATGTTTTAATACACAAGTTTGTGTGTTTCACAAATTATCATCAACAACACAATTCGCTGTTGTGTTAACTAATTGGTTGGTTTAGCTATTCACTAGGTCACTCACGGCAGGATGTAAAGCGAGCGGCCGTTCATCTCATTCTGTGTATATGTACACAGTATAAGTCATTTCCGTTGCCTCCCAGCATGAAGCGATTTACACAGAGACTCACGTGCCGCCTGCTGTTCTGGAAGTCATCGTCTTGTGGACATTATGTGCCTTCGCTTCATGGAGAGTCCATCAACTTGATATAAATGCAAATTTTGTCTCAGATGTTCGGAGAGGCCGCAGAGTTTAATTCAATCGTGTGGTCTGATGCGGAGGAGATTCAAAACTAACTTAAACACAAGCTTGTCTTTTATCTCATGCGAGGCAAACACAGGGGCTGTTGACGAGCAAGTTGTCTGTCTGGATGCCAAAATCCAAGCATTTATTTTAAGAAACACCCGCGAGGACAAACAATTGACATCAGCCTTGTCACATCAGGAGGGATAGCTGGAAATAGTTCAGCCTCGAATGAGGCCTGAAGAGCAAAGAGCAGAAATGAGTGGACACTGAAAAGTGTCAATGTCAGTGTCAATCGCACAATGTTTGACAGATAAATTGGGAGAAAAAAAGGAATGAAAACTTTTTTTTTTCTTTTTTTTTAGATAAAACTTAAAGAAACCTACTATCAAATGTCATTCCTAAACACCTATATTGCAGCATATTTTTATATAATGAATTCCCACACAAACTTTCAAGCTACACTTTCATACTATTACAAATTCCTCCTACAAAAAAGGATGACTTAAACATGTTGGTGAGATGTTTTGATTGTTTGAATAATTTGCATGCTTTGAATACACATGTGGGTGTTTGCATATCAGAGAATTAACTCTGATGCAACATCAGGTCAAATCTCTGACTGCACATGCTACAGATACATTAAGCTATCATTTCGGTCACATACCCCTTCAAGAACACTTTCCATGGGATGGTGAAGGCTGCATGGAGGTTATGGACAACATCTTAACACACCACAATTATGATAGATTGCACCCATCAGTCCATGCTCTCCTCCTTCTGGAAGGCGGCTGTGGAGCAACTGGAGCAGAACCACCACACTGAGGAGCAGCTTCAGGATATATCACTGTCTTCACCTGGCCTCAGAAAATTATCTATTTGATTCCTGAAACCTAATTCCTAATAGACCAACAAATGCTTGAATTATGTGGACCAAGGACTAGGGCAGGTGTTTTCACACCAACACTAAGTGTACCTGTCCTTTGAAAAATCCCAAACAAAGGTGTGTGTGCTCATGAGCACAGCCAGCTTGCTAACCTGTCATACGACCATCACCATGCTAACGTGGCCGCGGGCCGCCGGGGGACAATAAAGAGGCTAAAGCGTCGAGCGAGTGAAATGGGCTGTGTTGTTATGAGAGCAGCATGCTGGACTGCTTTGTAATCACGCAGTAAAATGTCAGCCGCAGGCAGGCTACTCATTAAAGTGAAGAAGATATCGCAGCTCGCCGCTGCCGCTCGCTCTCCAGGACTGAATATTACCACTGCTGTATTTATTCCTCCTGCTGGATCAGCTAATATTAGCACACAAATGTGAGTTTTACTTATTTTGAAAGGGCATGTGAGGCAGAGGGAGCCTTCTTTAGATATCCTGTGAGGGATATTCTGAGCATGATTAGAACAGAGTTTCACTACAGTCTAGGACTTTATTAAAGAAGAATTACAGGAAACCTGAGGCACACTAACAATCAGTCTTATATGAATATACAGTATATTGCCAAATAATTGGTCAACCTTTGTTGATAGAGAAGTGTGTGTTAAACAACATGATAACAACAGCACAGCAGCCATATCAGTGCCACGGTAATAGCTGTATAACAACAGCCACACATCACAACCACACTGTAACAGCCATGTAACACATCGATGCAACAATACAATTACATCCACATGTCAACATCAGAGCGATACCCTATAGCCTCAAACAGCCACATAATGATCAAATGGATTTACAGCTACACTTTACAGCCACTTACTGACAACCAAAACACAACTGCTGTATAATAACAACTGCACTTTGACATACTTTAACACAAACCAGACACATTTTTAACAATAAAGAAAAATAACTGCTGGTTATTAATGTCTACTATACAACAGGAGAACCTGTATAATGTCAGAATGCTGTGTTTATTTCATACATTATATATTTTTTAAATTTACTTTATATTTTGAATAGGCCATTTTTTAAAATTTTGTATTAATAATGAAACCTTAAATTCACGCCATAACCTTGTTTTTGTTGAAACTCACATTATTTAAAAAAAATCTCACCACGTTTTTGTCTGATCCCATTTAAAGGTGCCAATTTTTGTTTTGCTTTCGGCAGAAAACTAGTTGATGGTGCTAGTATGCTGTTACATACTGGCCCCTTAATTATCATAACATCCTGTCATTTTTTTTAATCCAAAATGGATCCAACCTGAGCTCAACCAGCCCTCTGGCAGGAGCTCTGCCCATGGATCTGGACCCTATTTTCGGTCTGACAGTTGAGGTATGTCTCTTTTTTCCGAGGCAGCGGATAACCCTGTCTGACCTCCAGGAACATCAGTTTGTAGAACATTGTGTTAGAAAATCCTCCTGGGATCCGAGTCGGGCGCTCACCAGCTAATAGGTACAGATATCCATTTTCTGCTCTGCCTTTTTTCCTCCTCCACTGTAAAAAATGTCCGTCTCCACATCACACCGTGGCTGCAGAATGTGCGGGGAACAGAGGAGAAAGCAGCAAATCTGCTCACAGGTCAGTAAAAACAAGCACAAGCACTCAGAATAATTCACTAACGAGCCTAATGAGGCTTTAAGCAGCATTAAAATAACGCTGAGGCTCATCAATCCGCCAGCTCTTCTGTGCCAGTGTGCTGCAGAAAATCGAGAAGACACACAAACGCTGTCCCTCGATAATTATTTTGTCAATACTGGTTATGTTCCATCAAGGAGGCGAGGTCTCTAGGCTGCCGGGTCCTAAATAGGCCTGCTGGTCTCTTGGGTGATTCAATCCAGATGATGAGCGTTTCAGTCGGAGAGGTCGAGTCATGTCTGAGAAATCAGAGGCTCCGGGTCTTGACCCGTGTCAAAGAAAAGCGTCAGGAAAGTCATTTCTTAGTACACAAACTGACACGGTGCCAGATCTCACATGATGCAAGGAATGAAATGAGAGGTTCGTTTTGAACCAATAATGAAATGAGCTCAGACTGGAGGCCCCAACCAGGCATAGATAAACAGCATTGATTCATGTACAGCAAACATTGTAGTGCACAAACACTGATACTGACCCATATTTTTTACCCCAACAACATATCCGGAGAAAGCAATATAGATATAAATTACTTACTTACTTACTAGCTATCACTCTATCTAGGGTACGTAATGTGTGTACACAACATAAAAATACCATGTACCATCAACAATCAAACGACAATAACATAGCATCCACGGCAGTAATGATCACAGCGTGTTGCCTAAATTGTCACATCCACTTAGAATTTAGTTGTTTAATTTTGAAAAGGCAGAGCTTGTGCGGAAGTACTGTGATGTACTCTGACTCTTAAGTTTCCTCCATTTCTTGTTTAACCAACTGTTCCTAAAGACTATTCTTCAGCGTAAAAAAAAAGATGTCTCTGTCTCTCCTTTTCATCTTTCATTGGTGATATGAACAATTTAGTGCAACTAGAATTGTCATCAATGTGAGAGTGCGTACATTTATAAATAAAATGCTCTCAACCTAGTATCCATACACATTGTACCAGATGAGTCGTTGCAGCTGTCATACAACAAAACCTGAGAAGAGAAATTAGAGCCAATATTTGCAGTGATACAGATGCGGCCAATCCACATATATGATCACTTCAGGGTGAGCAAAACAAGCATAGCAATGCTAACAACAGTGCTTCAGGTACACTAGTTCCACCACAACATAATAGTTACTATTTCTCAGAGGTAGTACAACAAGCATGAGCAGACAAACATTTGAATTATGGTCAGAGACTATAGTAACTCATCCCAATAACAAGTATATCCAAGTGTACTACGAGATAACTTTCATAATACTAATATGTTGTATACGGTACTCAAATTCAAATGTTAATGCAGAAGTTTAACAGATTAAGAAACACTGTTAAATGTAGTGCATTTTCCCAAACGATCTACTAGAAGTATATACCTAGTATATTGGTTGTATAGAGAATAGTGTACTTTGATAATACTTCAAGTATACTTCTGTGAAATAAACTACTTGGTGTGTATACCTAATACACTAGTTGTAACAATATGAGTATACTCGTAATTATACTTCTATAAACTTAAATTGTTCCAATTTATTCCAAAAGAGGATGAAATTAGTATACTTTTAGTACTTGAAATATGAAATATACCTTTGTATACTTAATATATTTATACTTGAGAGACTTTAGTAACTCATCCCAATAACAGGTATATCCAAGTGTACTACGAGATTACTTTCATAATACTAATATGTTGTATACGGTACTCAAATTCAAATGTTAATGCAGAAGTTTAACAGCTTAAGAAACACTGTTAAATGTAGTGCATTTTTCCCAAACGACCTACTAGAACTATACTTAAGTATGCTTGTCAAAATAAACCTCAAGTATATTTCTTTTTTTTATTCTCCAAATTGTTCTTTATTGAGACCCGTCTTCAGGAAATTAATTCAAATGTGTTGTGTTTAGTTCCTGCCTGATTGTCATATGTTTTACTTTAAACACGAGTTTGTGTGTTCCACAAATTTGTCATCAACAACACAATTAGCGGTTGTGTTAAATAATTGGTTGTTTTAGCTATTCATGAGTTCTTGTATTTGCAAGTTTATTTATATACGTTGTGTTAACTCATTTAAGTTTATTTTTTCATTGTTGACCGTTTAGTATTATATTGTTTTGTACAATAAACATTTGGGTTTATATCTCTGTTTGTTCGCTGCCAGCAGTTTTATTGGAGTTTTTCACTGCTGGAAGAAAAAGGTGATTTTGATGTAATGAGGGCACAATTTACATTAATGAGCCTCAACCAGTCCTGTTATTGAATCAAAACTGTGCAAAATTGAGTTTTAATAGGAACGAATAGCCTTGTAAATAGACCCTAACACACAAAGGAAACCCAGTGAATGAATCTTTCTCTAAGCTATTTCAGCTTCATGATCCGGAGGAATAAGAGAAACAGCAGCGACCGGCGCTGTCTCTTTATTCCGAGGCAGACAAGGAAGATTTGGGGCAGGTGTGCAGATTGACGAGCGGCTGCCATCAGGTGTGACATCTTGACAGATCGGCTCAGAGCACTGACAGTCGTGGTGCGTTCAAGTGCTCCCAAAGGATGGAGGCCATCTGAGCCGTAACGTCGCTCCCTTGACTTGAGAATTTATTTCTCCTGAGAACAACTGTTTAGTATCCAAAGTGTCATAACGACTCTGAAATATATTGTAGGTAAACAGACTCACGTGTTTATTAAAAATGAAATTAGACACTTATTAACAACAACAACACAACAGCTAAATAGTATAGACCACACTTTTACGGACGTGTTTTTTTAACAAAGAATACAAATGAAATTATGAAGCCTCACATAGAAAACTTTGTTTGTATTTACATGTAATAGACCTCTTTTTTCTTTTAAACCATTTTTGATAACAATCTAGCTTTACAAAAACAGAAGGACAAACGAAAAGGTCTAATTAAAAAAAAGTCACTATTATTTGTAAGCATTGATACAGTAGTAATTCTATGAATAACAACAACCGTCCATATTTGCAGTACAGCACCATCCACCCATTAATCCAGCAGTTTGGCACCTTATATATTTTGAAGCTATTACTGCCATCTTTAAACATTTCTTACACCTGTATTTGACTTACTATCTCAACTACTAACCCTTTACAAAAAATTGTGCTTTTAGGGTTTTTGTGATATCCACATCCTTTCTCAACAAAGTTATACAATAACATCCAGAATTCCTCCAAGAATGTCACTACATTAACACTTCTATAGTTTTCATATTTTTGTCCTTCATAAGGCCACAGAAATGAAGACTAAATATATAATTTGGCTGTGTGAGTACATGAATGAACACAGCTAAGGTGCAAATGAAGCTCAATTGGTAACTTTTGAGTAAGTATCTGAAATACAAAACTAACTAAAGTGCCCCTATAGTTGAGGACCAATAATATTTTTTACAATTTTGTCAACGTTAAAATGAAGGTAAAAGTGATGCAAATGATACAAAAAGCAGCAACAACAACGACACAAGCAACGATGGTATTGAAACGCTTTTTGAAGTTGATTTTGGGCACAACATAAAAAAGCAGACGGAAATAACAGGCTGTAATAAAGGTGTTAATGTTAAGAAAAGAACGTTTTTAAAGATAGTTGCTGATATAAATTAGCTTACTTTACATGGCAGACCATCATACAAATGAACTTTAAATCACTTACATTATGGGTTGGTGAATTCTCCAAGAAAATATTTACTTGTATGATTTGTTTAGGGTAATTTTCGTTAAGATTGAACATTATTTTGAGTATAAGGTGCAACTTCACTGCTGAACATTTCTTGCAGCGCTCTTCTCGAACGCCAGACGCGCTGTCTGTGATTGACAGGTCTTTGAGCCAATGCCGCGAGAGATGCAGCCCCGCTGCGGTGTCGCCATTGGCTGATCTCAGCAGGTTCGCTCTCATATCATCGCGGTCGGAGGCGCATCGCCGTGCTTGCAGTCTGACGTGGTCCAGGAGAGGGATGCGACCTCAGCTGCAGCCTCGGTGAGGACGCGTGCTGGCCGAAGAAAAAAACACAAAAAAAAAACCCACGGAAGGAGCTGCTGATCGCACAGGAACATGTCTCCGTGAGGCTTTTGGGCACTTTTGCTTGTATTGCGCGCAGGAACGGCGTCCACCAACTGCGTAAAACACTGCCTGGCTCCCGTCTTTGGAATAAACGCGCACGCTGATTCAAGAGCTACGATGACTGAATTCGGTGAGTTAAATTGTGTTTTATCCACTTACCACTCGTCAAGAAAGAAACACAATAAGGACACTTGATTCCATCTTCATCCTCACCTGAAGCGTGCAGGAACTACAGACAGTGGAGTGGAAACGTGGTAAATTCAGGTTCCGTCGTTTATGCGCGGTAATTACGGTAACTGCGGACGGAATTGCGCGTTCTCATGATGACTTCTCGTGCATGAATCCCAAGATAAGAGATACGGGATGGTGGCCATCCTTCTGCTTCTCTTCTCTTCTCCTGTTGCATAGGGGACGTCAGGAAATGTTGTTTTGTGAAACGTGTTGGAATATAAATCATCGGGACTTTAGGAAAATCTAAAATCTCGTTTCCACTCCGTCCATGACACCAGTGAATGTATAGATGACTAAAAACTGAATTTCACCGAAATGATCCTGCTCGTGAAGAGCTCCGAGTGCTTGTATGGCCACGGGCAGTTTTCCCAGTGATGGATATGATGGATTTTGGCCTCCTCGAATCGAATGACTCACCTAAAATGCTGCCCAAATATGAAGAGCCTCTGCCAAAGATGATATAAAGACCTGATGGCAGGCTGATACGATTATAACGTCTCCAATTAACATGGTACGGACATAAAACTGGTCACTTTTATAGCCAGTTGTTCTAGTACGCCGTTAAAGTCGAATAAAAAAGCAACTTCAGGAGTCACCAGTGTGTTCCTGGGACACATCTGGAATCTTTTTATTGTTATCATTATTGCAACAGTAGTTCTTCACCATGATTATATTGCGGCTTCATCAAAACCAATACCATTTACAATTTTGGATCTTAAAATTAGCAAGTATGAGGTGCTGCATCTACATATCTATTGTATAGTATTTATTTTTGTTCAATAGTAAAGCAGCTACCTATGAAGCAAGTACGTAAATAAGTTAGTTCATTTTATTTGTAAAGCGCCTTTCACAGACCAGGGTCACTTAAACAACAAACCAATACACAGTTTATCACAGTTATCAAGTTTGAGATTGTGCCATATTGTACTGAGCAATAGTGAAATCCTAATGGCTGTAAGCACTGTTTGCTATTTTATCAAACAAATTACCAGCATATGTACTGAGATATTTTTTATGTCGAACTTAAGCTACGCCACCATTTTATTTCGTACAACCCACAACAACTAACCCGTAAAACAGTTCAATTACTTTCTTGTTCTTTTATTGGCATCTAGCACCATGTCTGTCTTAACAATTTATCTGATTTTTTTTTATTTTCCATCTTAATTTCTGAATCTCAGTTAAATTCTGACTGCAAAAAAAGATTCTTCAAATGCCTCGCAAGTGTTTTTGTGTTCACTGCTACGAGCATTATGACTTTCAATACATGTATCAATGTACTACAAGTATTATTCTTGGTTAAATTATTCTGACGAATAGAAGCTCTTCTGGTTCAGGGGAGCATGTTATATCTACCTCAGACTCATTAGCACGTTGCTGATATACGCTCTAATACAGTCATCTATTTAGGTCTTTTAATTTGTCAATTCTGCCTTGGTTACATTGATTTATACACAAATTAGATTATACTGAAGGCATCCATTTTTTGCAATATCACAGTTGCTAATCCATGTTAGCATCTGTCAATGTTATTGATTGTAGCATCTGTACTACTTCACTCTCTCAATTAGTTGATTGCTTTTTATTAATTCCCATGGCTGATGCAATGTTTCCCTTGAGAAACGTCTCTCAGTGCCTCATTACTAGTGTTGGAACAATTTAACTGAATATTTCTTGGGAAGCTGTAGTGGAGATTGGAGCTAGAGCAGGCAAATAATTCTGTCCTCTAACTATTAAACATCTCCCCAACCTTGTTTGAATGAAGTATCTCATTAAGTCTTTAAATGTGTGGAGGACATCGGTGCCTCAGTCCAGCGACTAGATTCAGATGACAGCCACATTTCCAACCCGTCTCTCTTCTTCGTCACACAAAAGTGCCACTTTGCAGCAACTCATCTTTTTATGAGCCGTGAGTTCCTTCAAGCAACACTTTGTCTGTCAAATATTTTGTGCTGTAAGTCTTGGCCGCGCAATCTCTTCCACATCAGTATCAACTCTGATTGAGTCTCAGGTTGACAGCACCAGTTCTTCAAATACGCCAGTGTCTCTGCTACCTCTCCATGCCATTGTATATTTCAGCGCTAGATTAATGTCAGCGGCGTCAGTAATGATAGTATGTCTGTCAGATTTGTAGCTATGATAGTATCTACATACTAAAACGATGGCTTTATCTTCCTACAGGCGTGAATTCAAACGCTACGTTATCGGCATCGTGGGCTTTGCCAGTATTCCCTGCTTCAGCATCTATGTCATTTGTGTCGTTCATCAAGAACTCCTGCCAAGTCAGCGATCTGCCTGTTATGAATGTGCCGCAACAGTTTTAAGTATCGAAGAGAGAATCTCCTTTATCCATCTATCGTTATCAATATTTCTCCTCCATCTTCTTCCGCAATCAGTCCTCTGACTATTCATTTTCTTACAGTATATGTGGGTTCTTCTTCATCCATGTCTTCATATTATTTTGACCAAACATAACTTTACTGATTTATTAATACAATTCTACTCCAGTTATTAAGTTACAACACACAGTACTTCCCTTGCAACAGCACTATCATATCATTATTGTTGCCTCCAGAACCGATTGTGGTACTTTCTCATCAAAAGCTCAACCTCTAAAACACTTGTACAGTTATAGTCTAGACAGTTATTTTCTAGATTATTATTTTTACCCGATTAATACTTACTAGACTTAATATACACAATTACTACTTCCTCAAAACTCTTACTATTATCATGAGAAGCATGTACATTCAGTCATTCAAGTAGTACATTCCTGTTCTTTCACTATTAGTATACTCAAGATTCCAACAATTATACTAGTAAGTTTGGTTGTGCAACCGTCCAGATGTGGAAAAACTGATAATCTGTTCACGTTTGATTAATAGAGCGTTCATAGCGCTGTTTTAGCTCCTGGCGTTTTACCAGTGAGCGATTATCCACGATTGAGCAGAACATAACAAGAGTGGGACTGGTGCAACGTCTTTCATGATTTAGTAATTTATCCATACCCATTATCCATGAGCTGAGTACCAGCTCCACCCACCATGCTGTCCACAGTTACATGACAGCTCGTAAGATGGCAACTGGACAACCGGGCTAAAATGAGCGATTAGCTTAGCCTGACTACTCTGTGCATGCAAGCATCCCATACATGGAACAGAGCGGTAGTGGCAGGTTGGAGGCCTTTTCCTTCCCCCCGGCGAAGTATTGTGGCGGTTCTGAATTACACACTGACAGATCGGTGCAGCATCTTCGCGACAAGGTCTGTGGTTAGGAATGAGCTGAGCAAATGACAAAAGTTTCATTTACTGAGATCAGCTCAAGTGTTTCTACGATTGGGAGAAACTACAAGCTTGAAATTGAGTGTCGATTTTGAGTTCCAACATTTGTTTCCATGACATTTTTTTAAAGGGCTAATTCGTGTCCTTGTCGTGACCCAGGTGGAAATGGTATGCGAGTGTTTATGAGGAGCAGTACGGCGGCCCAGTAGCGGGCCGCTCCATTAATTTGGGCACATTTGTTCACAACAAATCAATATCACATGTCCACAACAAGTCATTCGCTTAAAGTGAGCAGCGCTGTGAATTGGCTATCGATCCGTGTATGAAAGAAGTAAGAGAAAGGTGCAGGGAGAGATGGGGGATGTGGGAGCGGGTGCCTAGTAAAGGCTTGGAGCCGCAGCAGCAGCGAAGGTGTGGGTGTTCCACATCAATTCCTTCAAAGGTAGAGGGCAGCAGGTCCCTGCAAGGTGAAAAATGAGTAGGTGCCTAGTGGGCACTTGTAGGATGAAAAGTGCCTTTAGATTGAAATGAATCTTACAATTGAACCCCCCCCCACCACACACACACACCTCTCTTCCAAACCTGCCGTAGGTTTTCCATAATGATGGTAATGAGAAGCTGCAGGATTCCGAGCGAGATGCATGTAAACATATTCATTGAGCGGCTGCAGGGCATCAGGCTGTTCGGCCGAGCACGAGCGCCACGAAAGCATCCTGTTCCCAAACAAATGCAGGATTCATTAATGAGAGAACAAAGAGGGACGGAGGATAGGGAGGAGGGGGAGACAACGGGTCCCTCTAACAAATGGGTTCCACCTTCAAGCTAATGTGTTGTCCAAGAGTCCTCATTTCTTCGTGAGTCACTTGAGTGGTTTATAAGTCACACAGATCCTCATGTCTTCAGAGGTTTGTTGGAGAGGACTTTTGATGCCGAGCACTTGTCCTGCTCTGTGAAGAGGAAATTAAGACTCAAGTCTACCTCGTACAAAGCAAGAATCTACACCCAGATGTGAGAATTTTAGAAATTACATTGTTTTTTAAGTTACATTTTAATTGCTATTGTTTATGTCTTAAACACATTAGTTGCGCACTAATGTGAAAAGCCAATTCTCCTGATTCACTCACATGTTTCAAATTTGTAAGTCTTCCTCTCCAAGATGCAGTAAGTCCTTCATCATGACCATGTTTTTCTCGGCGAACGAGGTTACGAGAGCCATTATGACTTAATAATGGTCTACACTACTCCTCCAGCCAGCTGTAATCACACCCCACTTTGATTATACAATGAGTCCCTTGGAAGTTGAGACTTCCGGGCCAATCACAGCGGGCGTTCTTATTGTGGTAAACAAGATTTCATCTCCAAAATAACATATTTTCAGTGGGCAGGGTTTAAGCACATTTTCTAATGGAAATATTTCAATTAAAAAAGAGTTTTGTACAAACACATACTGATGAGTACAATAAAGGTCCAACACCTATTTAAGTTACACTTTAATCAACACATTAGTTGCTCTTTGACGTTTTAGGGCTGAGCTTTTTGTTCTTACCTTTCTACCCTATTTATTATGATTTCATTTATTTATTATTAACACTTAGCGTTGAAAGCTACTTGTATTTTAATGAAGATACACAAACATTGTTTTAAAAGAAAGTTTTCCAATCATGTTCATCTTTAAATGTCTCTGACACAGTTCCTGTCTACTGGCTGTTTGTGAGATTCAGGGATTCTGTGAATCTGGTTTCCTGGTTAGTTTCTGACTCACGGGTATACCAACTCGAGTGACTCACACAAGGCTGTCCTTGCTAAAACAGGCTAGGAGCGATAATTGTCCGAATTTTGCAATCCTGCAGAGCATAAGCTCATAGTGACTTGAAACAGGAATCTGAAAGAAGCCAAAGATCACAAAAACATGCTTTGCTGGCAGCATCTGTGACATTTCCTTCTACTGGTCGATATCAAAGGTCACATCTGGACGTGACACCCCTTTTTCTGTCTTGTGACATTTACATCACTGTGGCACAACCAGGACGGTGACCAGGCCATATACATCACTTATAGGAGATCATGTATGGAGGATCACAAAGTAACATGGCGACAATGGCTAATTAGTGTTGTGCACACTGGTATCAGAGATGGACATGATGGCAGCATATGTTGCCGTCTCTCTTTCAAACATGAGCAGAGAAGAAGGAGGACTTGTGAGGGCTGCTGCTGCGTCCACCATCTGCTGTGAATTAACACCCAGACGTATAGGAAAGCTGTAGGAGGAGTGATGCTGCGCCACTAGAAATGTTTGGCTGTATATGAGGAGCGAAAATAGCAAATGTCGACACAGGCTCCGGTCTTTAGGTGGCGCTGATGCTTTTCTAAACCAGCAGGTAAAGTAGCATCAAAAAAGACAAAAAGTGGAGTTGCAAGTGTCAGAAGAGAAGATTCTTTATAAGTGACTAGAAAGGAGAATGAATGGAAGACAGCTCATGTGGAGGAGAAGTTAGGGAGCACAGATGGTCCGGACACGTGGAGAGGAGAGATGGACACTTGGGTGAAGGATGATAAAATAGCTGCTACATTAGAAAATGTGCTTAAGCCCTGCCCACTGAAAAACACATTGTTTTTCTGGAGATAAAATCTTGTTTAACATAACCACACCCACTCTGCTGTGATTGGTAAAGCATCAATGTTTTTCACGGCACGTCCCTGAAGTCTCCACCTCCAAGGGGCTTGTTGTATAAACAAAGCATGGTCTGTTTACAGCTGGCTGGAGGAGTAGTCTTCGGCATTTGAAGCAAATTTGAACTCAGGCAGTATTTGCAAAACTGATTGAAAATTTGTTACCTACCGTTTGTCCGTACATCTGTGTGAATGTTCATGATGGTCAATCTGTGAATTCCTCAATGAGATGGCAAACGTTGATGCTTCCACTGCAGGCTAACTACCCACTATATTTACAATATAACTGAAGTTGTACGTCTGTAAGCACAACTAAACAGCTCCTTTTTTGATATTTGTGCATGAAGATATTGTTTATATGGTTAGTGTTTATTGTAAATCAAATAAAATGAAAATAATTTGCCTATTAATAAAAAAAAAAGACCTTCATCTCCTTTTAAATTATTTATTTTGCAAACTGTGTAAATCAATTGCAGTTCAGCTCTGAGGACGGCGTGTGGGTGCAACTAGTTATTTGACAAAAGACTGAATGTATTTGTGCTTTATTCACCTGTAAAATATTTAATTTGGTTGTACAGAGCTAATCTGTTTGTTGATCATAAACTTGACTTAAATGTTCGTTATTGTTACATATGATAATTTTAGCTAAAATGTGAAGTGTATGCAATAGCGCTTCATTTGTGAGCAATTCAGTACCGAAATAGGTCTGGACACATGCAAGTCTTTCAGCAACACAACCTTACATGGCTATTAAAGAGCTAAATAGTCGACTCAGTGTCAGCAGCAATATTTCAACACACATTGGCAGGTGGTTTGTCAGATAAACGCATATAAATTCCGATTCAATCACATGACGTGCCCCCTGTCTGTGACACTGCTGTCTCAAAGGGCACCTCCATTCATCTGCTCTATGGCAACGGAAGACGAGGGAAGAAAACCCCCCTAAAATAAATTCAAACCTGGTGAAATCGATAACAAAGAGCCGGCAATAAATGCATCTCAGCACCATATGATGATTGATTCCGTCTGGCGCAGGAACTTATTCCCTGCAGGCGTGCGGCCTCTTGACCGGACATTTATTATTCATATAAATATAGATAGCTGTGCATCTTTCTCGCCATGTTTGCACCTGCAGATTTAATTTGTCTCTGACTTTGAGGTGCACGTCGTCGTTTGTTCCTTCCTCTGTTGCAAATGCAGGCAGCAGCGCACAAGAAATTGTGCTGATATGTGTGCGTGCAATTATGTGAGCTAGGATTGACTGTTTGAACGAGTCTTTCACCTTTCGGCCGACAGTCAGATTATGTTTATTCAAAAAGATTTAGGGATGGCAGAGGAAAAGCTCCGTTCCTTTAGAGATTGGCCACAGTTGCGATTGTTATGCCAACTAGTTTCCATACATGCAGCTGTGTTTTGATTTGGTGAATGCAAAAAAATCAACTGTAAAACAACAATTGAATACAAAAATTACAAACACAATGTATGACTGAACAATTGCTCTACAATGCGTCCGAAAAACACAAATATTCCAATATAATTTGATTATAACACAACATATCATTGAACACAACGTCAACAAAGGGCTCTTGGTGAGTTAGTTTCCAATAAACAACTAAAAATTACATTAAATAGATACATGAACAACATCAATAAACACGACAACACACATCAGCACTGAGAAAAAACTATGGTAAACCATTTGTCTTTGTTATTACTATAGGGCCTTTGTGTTTGTTGTGCATTTTATGTAGTTAATTGTTCCGTGGAGTGGTACATTCTTGTATTGTAATTTGTAATATGTTTCTGTGTTAGGTGGTGAACTGTTGTGCGTTTTTTTCATCTTTTGTTGTCGATGTGTTTTCTCCTGTATTGTCTACATTGTACTTTCAGTTGGGTGAGTGTTGTGAATGATTGATTTGTGTTGTCATCGTCATTGATTTCAGTTTTTGTTGCAACACAATTCAGCAGATTTGTGTTCATCAACAAAAACAAAAAAACACAAAAACATCTATAATTTTGGACTTGTCGCACTTGTGTGGTTCGTGTACTCTGCCAGGATCGATACAAATATTGTGTGTGTGCGTTTGTGCACACAGTGGTAAAACCGGAGACGCGGGTTCTGTGGTTAATTCAGGACATTGATTTTACATTAAGAGCCGACTTGGCCACTGATTCATGGTCACACAAGTGCAGATGTAAGGCGAAAGGTTTGGGCCCACTCCCCCCCACCCAACACACACACACACACACACACACACACACACACACACACACACACACACACACACACACACACACACACACACACACAATTTCACAAGAAGGAAGGTTCTCTTTAATGGACTCTTCCTCACCTTGAATTCTTACAATCATAAATCAATGAGGTGAAGGGCAGTGTTGAAGGCCTGTAGATACAAAACGCCCACCCACAATTGGCTTCACCGGTAACAGTGCATTGACACGCCCACTTTAAATACATAGTGAACACACGTGCATACAAATACTGTTTTTTTTATTCATGTAAGTCCATACTTGCTCATTAGCCAGAGGAGCTGCATGTATGTATGATCGATAGTGCATAATGAGAAAGAACATGAAGAAACATTAGATGATTTAATGTTGAACGTGTTACAGAAATTGCTGATGCGGGAGTAGCTGAAGGTCTGCAATGGAGGTGTTCACTCAACCGATTCAGCCAACGTGTGGTTGTGCCTAAGATACTCTCATGCTAATTCATTAATATCAGAAATGTCTATACATTTAAACAGAAAAAACATATTTTTTATTTTTGAGTCTACTTAAGATGCAGAAGCTGGTACCTTAATTTCTAATTAATTTGAAAAATGTAATACTGACAATAAAAGCTTATGTACTTTTCAATACATACCTTTAATGTGAAGAGACTCGTTTTATGCCATGAAAGGTTATGCCGTGAGGCGGACAAATAAGTCAAGTCAGTTTTTCTGAGAAGGCAAAGAAAGAAAACTCTTTTTACTGCACTGATGTAACAGGTTAATTATTTTTGGTGGATTGGCTACATCTGGACTGATGTTCAGAACCGTCCTTGTTCGACCGAGAAAACTCATATGTCGTGTCGTAGCCGGAAAACTCTTAATTTTGTTTCCCAATAGCTCACGCGGAGGGCTTCGTTTTGATGGCAGCTTTAGGCATTTTGGCCATCCAGCGACAGCTGCAGGAACATCTGCGCGGCAGGATTTTGCCAAACAGCCTTTTTATTTGTCAAGTAGATGGAGTAAGACCGATGGATCGGCGTGCAGAGCGGCAAATATTGAGAGGGATTATTCCGGAGACAGAAAGTGACTGATGGAGACGGAGCGACGGGCGGACGGGAAGAAAGCAACACAAAGAAAAGGGCCTTATTCCTGCGGCAGACCTCGGCCGGCTGGATCGGGATGCTAATAGGGAGCATAAGCAGATTGGTTCTCCATTAGGGTTTGAGGAGAGGAGACAAATGTGGGAAGGCAGGATGAAAAGGACAAGGGAGTGCAAACTCATGAGAACACGCAGGAGAAGGAGAAGAAGGCAGCGGCGGTGCTTATTACTGGCAGATCAAAATTCCCACGGAAGCGTTTCTACAACACTATTCTCCAGTTCTCCACTTACGTCTGACCTTTATGTCTTCCACCCGCAGAACATCTACCTCTCGGCAGAAGCGTCGCCGCCTCGTTACCTCTTAAAACCGTGTCGGCTTTATGATCGCCTCCCTGATGGCCAATATTCTCCTCATGGAAATCAAACAGGACGCTCAGTTCAGACTCACGCGGTCCTGACGATGGTATTGGACCTTTTATATAGAAGCAGTGGAGACATGTGCAAAGACTGGGTTATTATTTACTATGTGCTTTTATTTTTGCATTTTATTTTAATGAAACACATTTTTATCCAATGATATATTTTATTGTCATTATTTATGCTGGTAAACAAAGCCAAGTAAAAACATTATACTTATCTAATAATAATGATATAAAAATATATCTTCAAAAAATGAACAGAAATTAAATTATGCAAAAAATATGTTATTATCTGAACACTAAAATGTTCATAAAAAGGAAATAACACGTGAATCAACATAAGAAACAGAGTTTGTTCGGAGAGATTTTAATTAACAGCATGTAGCACTCGGGACTTCTACTTGGCATTTACCCTGAATGAACAGTTAAATTGTCTAAATACGGTTTTCTTGCCTGTGGTAGAATCTGTTGTCGAGTTATCCCACAAACACACACACAATCATACACTCTTCATCATCGTTATCACTATTGTTATGGAATTGAAGTCAACAAGGACATTTTAAAATGGAAATGAATATCATACTTTTATTGATATCTATTTTAACATCATGATCTTCTTTTTATTCTGAATTTAACATGTGAATTAGGGCTGTAGCGATTCACTAATCATACCATACGATTCAATGTATTTTGATTCACTTTCCACGATTTTTGGAGGACTACTGAATTTTAGTGATAATCTTATAACTGTTCCACTCTCTTGCACTTAGTTACAATAACCCTTGTGTTATCTCATGGTCAAAGTGACCCAGAGGCCCGAGGATATACCAGACATGAAAAATAGATATCACAAACACATCTGTTTTTGGACCTCTGGGTCACCTTGACCCTAACATAACACAAGGTTTAATAGAACTGAAAGGAACAACTGTATACTTTTCTCTAATCCTAAATCATCGCTGGGATCTCTTCTTCTTTAGCTGTAGAGTTATTTATGACTACTGTCATCTAGTAACCAGAAGTTTAATTGCAACACTAAAATGAACTGTGAATATGTCCAGGTTGGTTGTAAATAGAAAATGAAATATTTTTTGGTTTTTAAACACACTTAATTGCATATATATATATATATATATATATATATATATATATATATATATATATATATATATATATATATATTTAAATCTACGACTAAAAAATAAAACCTGATTTGAAAAAAATAAAAATAAATCCAGTGCTGTTGAATATCGATTGTATAATCGTTTTTTTATTACACTCCTAACAATGAGTTAATTCATCAAATTAAGTAATCTCAGAAATATGAACATTCCAGTTAAAGGATCTTGAACTAATAGTTGTGAATAGAAATCATGAGCTCACACTTCTCTCTCAATTGTCTAACACCAGTTTCTGTAAAATGAGTGCAGTTACGATTGTTTGGAGGCTCATTTGACAGCTGGTTGGTCCGTCAAACATTTTAATTAGTCGCGTGTCCTTGTTGTGGAACAAGACGTTGTTGCCGAGGATTAGAGTTATCAATAAACACACTTAATATAGTTAATAAGTGTTTTAACACCACACAGAAGAGGAATCTTCAAAGTAAATGTTTTACCGAGAAGAGGCGTCGCTGAATAAGCGATGCTAATCTTCTCAAGCTGTTGAACAGCTAAATTACTATTGTGCCCCGGAATTATTCGAAAGCTTGGTAAAGAGCCACTCTGGGGATCTTGCAGTGTGACGGATGTGACCAGAGTTCACGCACCACTTCCACCCGGCTATTAAGTACAAAGTCCAGCCAGGCATAGACACACGGGCCGCGGCTAATTTCCCGCCACCCACAGCCCGGGAGCCGGTAATTGAGGTGGAGGACGAGAGTGGGGGGAGGAACGTGTTTCGGTGGAGGTCTATTAACCTATGACGACCCTGAAGATGTCGTGATGACTGAGACCGGGAACATTAATATCATTGTGACCTCATTCATGAGTCAAGAACATTCAAAGACAAAACAACAATCAAACACTATGACCTCTGACCTGCACACCCACCTACATGCTCTTATTCACCTGGACCACTGGTGACCATATGAAGATTCACGATACGGTGAAGTAACACATAAGTTTGCCCTTTTCAAGATAATGTATTGCTAACAGGTTGATTTCTTGTAATTAATAGAAACATTTGGTTCTGTCCGCTTTATTTTTAATTACACTATATAATATATAATATAGTTTGTAGAATTCATGTCAACCAAGTGTTTGCAGGACAGGCTTGACTAAAAATATGACTTAATTTCCACTAACTGAGTTACATACCTTTATAGCTTGTAAGTTGGTTCTATATTCATGCTATACCAACTTTGGAGGTTTACGCAAGACATTAGGAGGTGTCCAGATTCGTCTGACATATCTACTGAATGCTTTTTAGTCAGCTTAATGACTGCAATGTACTGCGATGCTCAGTCAGGGAGTTGTGTCACCAGGCTCCGGATCTTCAATTGTTTCAACTCACTTCCTACTATTTCTAGTTACCCAGTGTCTGTTCTTCTCTCTTAACTACTGTCTGTCCTGTAACACAGGTATAACTTAACCCACGTTCCAGTAGACTCATCCTTTTTCATTCTTTTTAAATGTATCATCTCTTCAGAAAACTCCATTTCTTTTTGTTTGTGCAGTAGATGCCTTCACCCCTTATTTACCACAGCACAACCCCAGATGCTTACAAGATTCCTCAACCCAAAGTTCAACACATCCAAAGCCTCTATCCCTAACCTACACCTCATTATTTTCTTTTACTTGTCAAACATGGCATCCTGCCCAACATTAGGACTGGGTATTGATTAAAACTCAATTGTCGTTACATTCACTTTCATAACGCTTCCTGAACCATACTTTTTTCATTACCAGTTTTTAAAAAATGTTCCTAAGAAAAAGAAAATGACATCAAACATTGTACAAACAAGTCTTGAGTTCAATTGTTCAGCTTTGGTACATTTTCACTACAAGCTGTTTTCTTACATTAAAAAAATACTGTATATATTTCCAGAGTAAAGGAACATTTGCGAACCATTGCTTTCCTTAACCTTCCTTCCAGTGATTCCTATTTTGCCACATATTGTATACCGACCTATCTTACAGAACCATCCACTGGTACTGAACGGTCTTTCCACCGTTCTCTCGAGATCTCGTGTTCATACAGCAACAGTCCCTTCCCTCCAAAAGCCATATGGCAGTCTAAGATGGAATACAGGAATACAAAGCTGGTGTGGCTTGCTAGAAAAATGGGGTCCATTACAACCCCTTACATACAACTTTGCTTTTAGTAACAAGGTCTACGGTCGATCCAGTGAAGTGGAGGATTGTTGCTCTCCAGCAGAAGGTTTGTCTCGGCCTAATGATGTAACTCCAGACGAGGAAAAATGGAGCCAATATTCCTGCTCCAAATAGAATCCCAAGATGGATGCTTGCAATTCTCTGCTGTAAAATCATCTGCTGACACTCCAGTGCAATGACATGTTGCTCAAGGAGCCGGAGGAAGGTGTTGGGTAATTTCGAGGTGTAGAAGCAGAAAATCGCTCTGCGGGAACGACAGCATGACCCCAAGGTGCTGACATTACAAAATCCTGGGTAAATGATCTGTGCTCGGGACTTCTTATCTGTTAAAATTGAAGTGGATGACATCATCGTTGCATCACCAGGAAGCTGAATATTTATTTACATGTTCCCTCTCACAAGAATGACACCACTCTTGCATCAGCGCACTAAGCAGCTTTAGTGAGTCACAGGATTCAATACGCATGAAATTTGATACCAGCGGAGGCGAAAAAGCTGCATTTCAAGTGTAGATGGCGGCGAGACCTTCCTCTCTGCCAGGAAACATCATCACAGAGTCAAAGTTGAATCTTGGATTTATTCAAACGTAAATAGAAAAGATGCCGTATACATAAGGCGTATGAATGAAGTGTGTGTCAGAGATATTCTCCTGTTAAAGACCTTTTCAGGGTAATTTAACTGTCTCTCTCCCAAAGTAGCTGGGATGGACACCAGCCCAACCAAAATCAAATCATTGAATTTTGTGTGTTTAGTAAGATTAACTTGTTAAATGTGTTATTATTAATTATTAATTTTCCATTTTACCGTTTGTCCTCGACTGTGAATTAAGATTTTTTTTTTTAATTTAAAATTGATTGAGTATCGTAGAATCAGAGAAACTAACTTGACTTTGTGTTTGTAATTAAGGTTTTGTTCATTATTAATTATTTAAAAAACAAATTAAAATGAAAACGTGAATTCCAGATTCATTAAATTAAGTATAATTTAAGTCACTTCCTAGTCCATCAGTCCTTCTCAGATTTTTCTTAATTATTATTTTTTTAATTGCAATATTTCACTGTACGATTTAGTATATGATTCCTTTTTTCATAATTTTATACAAGTCACTGTATGATCGATAAACTCATTCGCTGAAGGCCAGGCCTGAATATTATGATTTAAAGATGAAAAGATTACTACCTTAATTATTTTAAATAAAATAATCTTTATTTAAGGTGTAACTGTAAAAATAAAAACATTAAATAATATAGCACATATGGAATGGAACTACGGAAATAAAAGTAATTATAGATATAAGACAAATTATCTAAATATCTTTAATTGAGTCACCACTCACATATGCTAACATGTGGATCTCAAGTCAGAAAATAAAGTGCATGAATGGTTCAGACCTAGTTATAATGTTGTTACTTATATCTATAGTTATAATGTTGTTACTTATATCTATAGTTATAATGTTGTTACTTATATCTATAGTTATAATGTTGTAACTTATATCTATAGTGAGTAGAAGAGCAACTCGTAAATACCAATGAGTCACTCAAATTGTTTCTCAGGTTTAACCTCCTCTGGAAGGATCTGAGCTAATAGAAAATATTCTGTTTACTTGAGCTTTGGAGAGAAACCAAAAAACCGTACGAGTAGCTTCAAGAGACTCAAAGTGCTCCTCCTCCAACAGCAAACCAGAAATAATGTGTCTTATGTCAAGAACCTGTTGGAGAAATCTCATTGAAGGAGGGTCGTGAGGTTAAAATCAATTTAATGACAACAATTACGACTTCAGTTTGAGGTGCTAATATTGAGAACCAACACCTAATTCAGCCCAACAGCTACGCTTCATATCTGTGGCCCAGAGATTCCTCCTCTGTCAAGGTGAATTAGCTTCAGGGCTCAGATTCTGGCCCCCACCGGACCTCGGCCCCGTCACTGAGGAGCGTCGCACTTTGATTACAGAGCAGCCAAATGTGAGTGTTTAAAAAATAGCAAGTCGGATTTGGCGACTCTCACAAGTGTTACTTGAGGTCGGCATTACTCAGCAGTTTTCACACAGTCATTTACACACAACACATAATGCGGTCATTGTAGTGATCGTAACAATAGTTACTATTAGCATTGCTAGTTAGCTAGTTGGTATTAGAATTAGCTATGACAGTGTCATCAGAATATTGAATTGTTCAATTTAACATTTCAATTTTTTTTTAAGCATACATTTTTTCCTATTTTATTTAATAGTTTATATATTGCATGGTTTCATTTCTGTTTTGAATTTTTTTTTGAATATTTTCTAAATGCTTATTAATATAATGATTTTCTTTGTACACATAAAGTTAAATATTCTTATTTTATGAATTTAATGTTAATTTAATTTAATGTTTCAACTTTGATGTCTAGGGTCTCAAGAAGCTTAGATTACATTTCACCTTGTGTCTTCTGATGTCAAGGTATTTCGTCTCACCAGGTTAGTTTAGCTCAGGAAGTTAAGAGACACATGATTTATCTTCTAGTTGTTACAGGTTCGATCCTGCATTTCACTTTTTTCCAGTGGTGGCATATGAGCTATATAGTAGCTATACAGAGCGTTGTTCTGCGACTAATCCGGGTTGCATCTATGTTGTCTTCATAAAAAAAACTTTTGAAAGTCTTTAAATCCAAATTTCATTGACAATGACCCACTCATGTTCTTCCCCCTCTTCCTCTCCTGATTTGTTTACTGTCAAACCGTCTTGCAAATAGTCCACGATAGCCGCGATAATTCGATCCTGGACAGAGCCAGCGCCGCATGGCAGGTTCAGACCTCGGCGAGAAAGGCGCTCATCCTCCGTCTGTCGTGCTCTGATCCGCTTTTTCATCCGAGTCCAAACCATCAGTCAGTTTTCCAGATGGAAAAATTAAATATTCCTCTATAACGATCAAATGAAGGTTGTTTGAATACAAAGCCAAGCTAATGTGGCCAGTGACGACAAAATTGACACACATAGTAAAAGCCACCCTCACTTATGCAGCATATAAAAGGAGAACTGCCGGCTTGAAAGCCTTTTGCCAATCAGAACTTCAGTATTTAAATTATTTTTTTAATAGAAATTTGATTGATAAATGATTAATATGTTTATATTAGTATATGTTTATTGGATATTTTATTGCAGATATTAATCTTCTAATGATTCACTAACACTCATGATTACCCCAAATAAAGCAGCTTAGAAATACTATACTATTATTCTATTATTATTATACTATATACTACTATTAAATAATAATGACTATCCAATCTATTTTAGGTCATTATTCCAGAAAATGTTAATGAGATCAAGTCCTTTTTTTAAGCATCCACATTGTTACATGAATCTGGTTATGTATTATCTTAGAGAGTTTTTAATTTTCTTTTACAATTTAGACCCTGGGAGTCGTAACATCGTCAGTGTCGGATGATTTAGAAAACAAATAAGGGTCAATAATTCCCACCGATTTACGTGGTTATATTTGTTGACGGCGAGACCCAGAGCTAATTGCTGATCCAGCTTTCAGGTGGAGGATCAGGGCCAAAATTTCAACCCTACCTATAATAGTAGAGTGAAACAACATGGAACACTAAAGCTATCTGTTTTTGGCCTTCAGGTCACCTTTACCCTGTGACAAAACAAGGGTTAAATGTCTGTACTCCTGTTACTCTGAATCATTATTTAGTTACACCTCGCATGTTTGATCTGCAACATATGTTTGGAATAAGACAAAGTGAAGAAAATTTTATTATAAACTTTGACCAGTATTAAAGAAATATATAATTACAAATAATTTACTTTAATTATTCATACTTATTTATTGTATCAAATAAAAAAGTATCATAAAGACTACCCGCCAATCCCCTTAAATAATCGTGCAAAATATTTTTTTCAGAAAGAAATATTAACATACAAAATAAATACTTACATTTTAATGTTAACGGTTGTACTGTTATTGTTCAACAATGTATTTAATCGTTTAACAAAATCATTTCAAACAAAGCTTCAATTTAAAATGTCAGCTGTCCACTCAAACACAGTTTGGTATTTAAAAACCTGAAGAGTGAGGAGACGCCTGAACGTGCCGCTGCGATAACCGACAACCTTGTTTTTTTATTTATGTGTTTGCTTCCCTGCATCAGCCAATTGGTCTCTGAGTTGAAAGCATCCGAAAGGAAACGACATTCAACATCCGTCTATTCTCCGCAACTAGCAGCATCCTTTCATTCCCCACGGTCGTACAGAAGGATTTGAAAGTCACATTTGGAAGCGGCAGCTTTAGATCCGTCTGAAATCTAAAGAGATTATTGTGGTCGAGGAAGGTTGTGATGTATCAGTCGTGTTTGAGGTTGCTTTGTTTTTTAATAAAAAATGAATTAGCGACATCAGTGGATTGGCATCATAAATCATGAATAATGAATTTAATATCATTATTAAATCAGGGAATCAGGAGGTAGTTTGTGTACAAAACAAATTAAAATGACCAGAAGAAAAATGTCAAAGAATAAAGATAAGAAAAAACACATTCTATTAAAAAAAGGTGCAGACATAAATGTTGTTGTTGTTACTGTTATTGTTATTGTTATTATTATTATTATTATTTTCATTAAAATAAGACACAGTTTTAACACTTAGCCAAAGTTTTTAACTCGTCTAAATGATGAATTGCATAACATAAGTAAAAATTTAAAAAAATTGTTAGTAAAACATGAAACTTTTGTTTTTATTTGTTTTGTTAAAAGTCACATTTTAGGATACTCACCAAATTACAACAAAGTCATTCATAAATGTTATGTTGAATCTTATTTTAATGTTTGAAGGAGATCTTGTCTCATGTTTCTATAGCAACAAACTGATCACTGTCTATGGCAGATAGCTGCCTTGAAGAAAAATGCTTCAACCCAAGTATGTCTGCCATTTAAGAATCTCTAACAAAGCGCTATTTGACCAATAATGGCGCTGCAGAGCCAACATCACCATTGAATGCCAGACTGAGGAAAAAAGTGTGCCGATGCGCCGCAGCGACGTATTCTAGAAGGTCAAGCAGATAAAAATCTGCAGCTCTGCGTCTTGCAGTGAGAGTCTATAAATGTCAACATGCATCAGTGTGCCCGTAACAAATGTCAACATTTCCAAATTCTTTGCCGGCCACCTATTCTGCTGACATGACTGACTTTGCTTTCTTTCTCTCCTGCAGATGGACATGGATTGGTCTGTGGAAGATAGTGGACGCTGAGGACCCTCAATTCACAGGACCTTTGACATCAGTATTGACTGATAAATCATAGTTCAGAAGGGCGTGTGCACACGAGACGGAGAGTAAAAGAGATCCCTTGGGAGCCCCGCTGCAGCTGGTGGCAGCAGCGGTGGCAGTGGCGTTGAGTCAATCGCCTCGGCAGCTGCGACAAATGATTAATCACTTGTGAATTCTAGAGCTCAGACGGCATCAGTTCCAATTACCAATCGTCCAACATGAGGGACACGTCATTCCTGGACCATCTCTTGGTGGGCTTGGCCATGGCCTGTTTTGTTTCGGCAGCAGAGAAGAGACCAGACTGTCCAAAGCTCTGTGTGTGTGAGATCAGACCTTGGTTTTCCCCCAGCTCCTCCTACATGGAGGCACAGACAGTGGACTGTAATGACTTAGGACTCTCTACTGTCCCAGTTGGGTTGCCGTTGGGAACACAAGTACTTTTACTGCAGACCAACAACATTGCAACGCTTGTCACACATCTGGATTACCTTGCCAACCTCACTGAGATCGATTTGTCACAAAATAACATATCTTCTTTGAGCGATGTGCAACTAGGGAACCTCCCCCGGCTTCTGTCTGTCCACATGGAGGAGAACTGGATTCCGGAGCTACCCGAAAGATGTCTAGCGGAAGTGGCAAACATCCAGGAGCTTTATTTGAACCACAACCTCATCGCTCACATTTCCCCGTTGGCCTTCCATGGTCTCAGCAAACTGGTACGTCTGCATCTCAATTCAAACAAGCTGACCGCAATTCACAAAGAGTGGTTCGACCACCTCCCAAATCTGGAGATCTTGATGATCGGAGAAAATCCCATTCTTTCTCTTGACGAGCAGAACTTTAAACCCCTGGCAAACCTTCGTAGTCTTGTTCTCACCCGGATGAATCTCTCTCAGCTGCCTGATGCTGCCCTGGCTGGTCTGGATAACTTGGAAAGCATTTCCTTTTATGACAACATTTTCCCAGAGGTGCCACATTCTGCCCTGAGAAGTGTTAGAAACCTCAAGTTTTTGGATTTGAATAAAAACCCAATTTCCAGGATACAACGAGGTGATTTTGTGGACATGCTTCATCTGAAGGAGTTGGGGATCAACAGCATGCCAGAGCTTGTGTCCATCGATAGCTTTGCCCTCAATAACCTGCCAGAACTTACAAAAATAGAAGCAACCAACAACCCTAAACTCTCCTACATCCACCCAAATGCTTTCTACAAACTCCCTCGTCTGGAAACATTAATGCTCAACGGTAACGCGCTCAGTGCCCTACACAGGATTACTGTGGAGTCACTTCCAAACCTCAGAGAGGTCAGCATGCACAGCAACCCCATCCGTTGCGACTGTGTTGTCCGCTGGATGAACATGAACAAGACTAACTTACGCTTCATGGAGCCCGACTCACTCTTCTGTGTTGAGCCCCCTGAGTACGAGGGCCAGCACGTCCGTCAAGTTCATTTCCGGGAGATGATGGAGATTTGTCTACCACTCATTTCTCCAGAAAGCATGCCAGGGCAGATCAGAGTGCAAAATGGGAGCTCGGTGTCTCTTCACTGTCGGGCTTTTGCCGAACCAGAACCTGAAATATACTGGGTCACACCAACGGGTATCAAAGTCATGCCCAACACCGTATATGAAAAGTTCTACATGCACCCCGAGGGTACGTTCGATATCTATGACATCACAGAGAAAGAAGCTGGTCCTTATACATGTGTAGCCCACAATCTTGTTGGGGCAGATCTGAAAACGGTGTCAGTCGAGGTGAATGGTTATTCCCCTCAGCCAGCGAATGGTTCCCTTGACCTTGTCATCAAGTCAGTTGAAGCAAACTCCATTGTTGTGTCATGGAAGGCCAGCCCAGGAACTCTCGCTCCCCACATTAATTGGTATACGCTTTCGGACTCCAACCAGTCCACTACCGAGTTCAGAACCAGAGTTCCATCTGACATGGAAACCTACAACGTCACTCATCTGAGCCCTGGTACTCAGTACAAAGTCTGTGTGGACGTCCGTAGTCTCCACTACAACCATCACACCAAATGTGTTAACATTACGACAAAAGGTTTGGAGATGAAAGCCGAAGACGCAGAGAAATTGGATGCAGCAGTGGTCACTTTGTTCAGTGCTCTATTGGCTGTGATCTTGACCGCCTGCCTCCTAATTTACATCTCCCTGAGAAACCTCCGCCTCTACCAGGATTTGAGGAAAAGTCACTCTGAGGCACTGCTTACACCGGAGGCCTCTGGAATGCCTTTTTTTACAAAGCTCTGGCTTTCAGGAAGTGGGCTATCTAGAGGCGTGGAAGTGAAAGCGACAGTCATTAATGTCTATGACAACGCCTTTTAAGGTGTTTTGTGAACTGGAGGAACAGTTCACGCAACAATAACAAGGGCGTATGGGTTTATATCTCAGACATGTTTTCACCTCTGCGGCCCAGCTCTGACTATAACCGGACAAAAGGCGGTGAAACAAAACTAGGCCGAGCTGGTCGGAGTTTGCAACATAAACCCGGACGATCATTTATCCGCAAGTGCAGGAAACAGGCATTATGACGACGCTCTTGTAACTGACCGTTAAATGTGTTCGGAGTTGTGGAACTGTCCTTGTGGTCCAAGCAATACCGTCTGTGCTTTTTTGGGAAATAAAACATCCATAGACGAGTAAGTGATACGACTGCTGTCCATTTCTGCAAAAAGGGAGTTTCAGTAGAATAGACAAATAACAGTGACTTTTGGTGTATGGATTATACCCTCGACCCTTTTCTATTTAAAGTTTTTTTTTCCATGAAGATGTTGTTATATATTCTATTACGTTGATGTTTAAGACTATGAGGGGGTTGGGAAAGACTTTATAAAGAAATGCTTGAAGGCCACAATTGTGGTTCCATTGGTGACTGGGAATACATATTAGTTTGTCATAGGGGAGTCAATTCTGTCAAAGAACATTTCTGTGATTTGTTTAGTCTTTTTTCTTCTTTTTTTTTACAAGAAAAATGAAAAATATTAATCCAATAACAGATCCTGAAATTTAAAAAATAACTGTACTTTGCAAAAACATGATTTTGTCCACATTCATCCCATTAATCACATTCACTCCAGTTTCTTAGTCAACTGCTTGCCCAGACAAGTCAACACTTGAGTGCCAGGAAATTCAACTTTATTAGATGAAATGACTACATTCTCGCAGATTCTGGCAGTAGTTGATTTCTTCAGAATACACCTTCAGTAGAACCCCATGCAGGGCTCCATGAGAAGAAGAAGAAATGTTCATTGACCTGATAATAAACCCTTTTCTTGCTTGTCTCTGGCCAAGGTCAAACGAATATCAAATACAGTGACCGTCACATGACCCTGTGGTGTTGCATTAAAGGTCATACTTTTTGTGCAGTGGTGGCGCTGAGTCAGATCATGTAAGCCCTGATCATTAAAGCTCCCAAAATGCACAAAATATTTTATCAAATAAATTGAAAGTCTAAAACAACTTATGTTTGTTTTCCTTAATTGACAAACAAATCAATCAATCAACAAATTTAATTTTGTTTTTAAATTCAAAATAATATTTTAGAGTTTATCGAAAACTGAAGTAGTGCTAGTTAGCCACGAATACTGCCCAAGTCCTCCAGTGCCAAGTCACAAACATCTACATGGTTTTAATTATCTGTAAATATGAGGCCCATAAGCAGATATTCTCTTTCCCTGGATCCAGATCGATGGAGAATGTCTTTAAGGACCACCCTAGATGGAGTTGTCTGACAGTTTTGTGCATCAGACATCCAGTACAAGCAGCACCTACAACTTGAAGCGCCTCTAGCTTATTCACCTTGGAGAGCTTGGATGACTAATTTATCAGATAAAATTGGTGGAGGAAATTGGATCTAAAAATAATTGCAGTATGTTGTGGTGAGAACTAATACATTTTGTGTTTCATGACTGTGGCGGATCATGTGGTCTGGTGGTCTGTTCTGCCCTGGTAAGTGCCTACAACCAGAACCATGTAAGTTAAGCAGTTTGGAAATTGAAGAAACAGTCAAATCCATCCACACAGAGCTTTCCCCCCTCACATCGACCCCCACGCATCATTCATGTTCGTTGTTGCTTTGGGTGTGAAGTTAAAAGCCATTTTTATATTTACTGTATTATATAATGTGATCGATGGGCACAACTGACTAACCAAGAAAACGTGCAGAGAAAAAAATAAATGTCATTGTTTCTTTTACCCTCTTTTTGTGTGTTGCTTGTTTGTTATAAGATGAGAAACTCCTTAGCCTCACTAGCTAGGTGGGAAACTGACATTTAAACAAGAATCTTGATCAAATATTTTCATTTCTGCTTTTGTGTTCTGGTATCATAGAAGAGATGGTTGATGCCACTAGAGTCAAGCTTGTCAGGAGACATCTTCCTTTTTTGGATCACTTGAACATCCGAGTATAAAGTCCCTGACTTGTCGTGCATCCAAAAGCAGTTTATCATAAAGTCATTGGCTGCATGAGAGAGTTTGGATATGATATAGAAATCCAAATAGAGAAGATATTGACATTGGCCATCCTGGAAATGTTATTGAGTATGAAATACAGTTATTCTAGTGGCATAAACATATCACAATGACATAAGAAGTCACTCAAAGTCCAATGACAAGAAACAACAACCGAGACAAATAACACAAGTCACGTTGTCTTGATACCATGAAGTTAGCTCAATAAGACTTTTATTGGCAATAAACCAGAGGAATTCTAATGATTGTGGTGTTAAGCAGTAAAGTTCATTATAATGACTCCTTAAGCTTTTTATTTTGTTCCAATAATAACGTGAAATTTGAGTGACTTAAATACATGTTCGCGATTATCGTTGTCTGCGGTGCTATGTCTAAGAATTGATGTCAGACCAAAGCAATCCAACTCAAAAGTCAGTTCTTTTACTTTACCACTGTTTATTCATTTACGCCTTGAACACCATGACAGCGTTTAGGTTCAGTTATTGGCAGCAGAGTATTTACCTGAGATAAGCTCAGTTAAAAAGGGTGGATGGGCTTTAACTCAAACCTTCAAGCCTCCACAGAGCGTGACTGGTCTGAAGTGATTCATGATTTTTCAGCTTGGAAATATTGATCTTGGTAAAAACGTGTCACCACCAGGTGAGAAACTGCAGCAGTCAGACAAAGAATTGATTAGCGGCCTGGTCCAGATCACGTTCGTCCTTCAGTCTCACTGGAATTAGTCACCGGCTGCCGCATCAATGTCAGGAACACGACGTTCGCCGACGGAGATAAAGGGCGGCAGGAAGATGGCCGACTTGTCGAGTGGGGAAAGGGTGGTGGGGGGTGTCTGGACCAAACTTTCACATATTATTTGTCTTTTTGAATCATCCGGCACGGCGAGCATTTCACATGATGGAGGGGAGCATGATGAATGGCTGTCAGGAGCCAAGTGACATGGTGGATTTATCAAACTGCGGCCGAGTGCTCGTACATCAGGGCGGCGTGGTCCGAAGCTCTTAGAGCCACGTGATACGTCAAAGAACGAGGGAGCTAAATTGTGCCACAGCAACTCTTCAGATGATGCAGAAGAAGATTATTTGGGGTGTGTAGAATTGACATCAGTATTAGGTTGAAGTGAGGTTCCAAGAAACTACATTGATGCATCAAATTACTTTAAAATCAGTTTTAATCTAATCTGACTTCTCTGGGTAATTGTTGGCGTATATCATATCTGCTCCTCATCTTAAACACTGGAATCCTTATTGATAAACAAAAACATAAATCAACTTTGATTCCGAGACAACCAGCAAGATGGCCACATAAAATGACTTTAAAGGCTAGATTTGGCCCCTGGGCCCTGAGTTTAAAAAGATGCTGCCTCATCATTTTATTCAATTGACAGTTGTTGTTGGTTTTCAATGAAAAGTGAAAAGGAAATAGTAATGCTACTGTGGGGGAAAGAATTACCGACGTAACGCATTCAGACTGGACAAAAATTTCCAATAATCTTCACTCCGCCGAAGTTATTAGTTAGTTCTAATCCAGGCATTATAGGGCTTTTGTTTTATGGTGAGAAGCTAGAACAACCAGCAGAGACTTAAAGTAGAAAATGTTCCCATCCAAGTAAAGGCTGTAGGCTTACTGTGTGGTAACAATGCCTCATTAACTGGGCCCCAGTGGTGGTTGAGGACCACTGGACTAAGTTAGTACAATAAGGACCCATTCAGCTTTTGAGATGATGCAAATATCATCGAGAAGGATCGTCTCATTTTCATGATCTCAATCGGTTAAATTCTTCCACAAACAGAAGCACAAATAGGACTAAGGAATAGTGACTCGAAAATGTCTTAAAACATGAATCTGGAACCAGTGTTGTGCCTACATGTGTTCATTGAACTAAAGTTCATCAAGTAGCTCATAGTTTCGGCGAATGTGAACTGAACGAAGTGTACTTTGTCCATGAACGATACACTCCTTCAGTTTCTCTTCGTCCAATAGGTCGATTTTTTCAAAAATTGAGCTGAAACTCACTGTAAACAGATCTGGCAGCACCAGCCACCTGTGGCACACAACTGCTTAGGTCATCAAAACAAGAAGCAAAATATTTTATTAGACAGACTTGACTCAAAACAAGGATAAGCATTTTATCCTTGAGGTTGGGAAAAGTCGTACATTTCTGTGCAGACTTTGCCCGCCACTAAATAAAATCTGCACTTTAGAAAGCGTCAGTGCTACAGTTGTGGAAATCCACAGTAGTTCAAATCACAATTTAGAAATGCTGCCACTATGTAAACCCTGGTGCGTTAAGGATTTCAAAATCGGATATGTTGTTAAAATCTGTATAATGCATAATTTCAATGTTAAAAACATTTTTGCAATAATTTGCAAAATATGTTAAAAAAAAAACAAAAAACATTTTGCACTATGAACCTATTTTCAAAAATTTGAATTATTATTATTATTACTTTCCCAACACTGGCTGAAACATTCATGGACAAACTGTTTCTTACTGTTATTTACATGTACACACGTATGCTTACATGTGCACCTGATGCTAACATGTACACACATATGCTGCATTATATCCAGGAATCAAGCCTCCGAAGACTCACCAGTGGTGAAGAGAGGAGGAGACGGAGGAGATCGGACCGACAGAAGTAAAGATAACACTCAGAGGATTCACTCAGCTATGAAATCAAATCATGATGCGGCAACAGAGAAACGTCTCAAATCAACGAACCGCTCAGTTCTCCTGGAACATGTCTGCCACTCCGCTCGTCAGCGGCCAGGTTCAGTGCAGGAAATAGTGGTACAGTCGCAAGGTTGGAATGTGCTGTTCATTTGGAATTCTGTCCAGCGTGACTCGTTCATCAGGGAAAAGGCAGGTCCAGAGAAAAAGCTGGTACCAATAAATAAGGAGATTTACAACTTTATTGTTATTCAAAGGTCCTGGAAGAGATGTATGTGTATGTCCAGCTCCAATTGGACCAGCACTCTAACATTTAGAAAATAAACCAGCCATTAGTGTTTCCGTGTATCACAGCAAACCAGCAGGAGGGAGAATCTGAGCAGTCGATGTTTCATTTTGGGGTTCGAAAACATTATTGACCTTGCGCGGGCCCGATGGTTATAGTTGTTCGCAGAGAAATCTGTTTCTCTGGTCTCTATTCGGCGGGTCATTAACCAGCACATGCTTCTGGATCATTAGCCGACATCGACCCGAGCGTCATGTGTGGCGGCGGCGAGACAGAGGCGGGCAGGAATATATCAGCCAGGAAGAAAGCGATCATCTGCCACCGTGACAGACTACTAATTAGCGGAAGAGCTTCTGCGGTCGGCCCACTTTGATTTGTGATTCCCTCACCAGATTTATTGACACAAACAAAAACAGGCGTCTGATTTAAGATCGCCATGCGACAGCAAACTTTTCCCTGCGCCATTATGCATCACTACAACTCACACATCTTTCTTTTTTCCCCCCTTTTTTATGGTTAATTTTTGCTCTTAATATATAAATATATATATATATATATATATATATATATATATTGATTACATTAAACAGATCCAGCAACGTGAAGTCACAAGAGTCAGCTGAACTCCAGCATGTATTCTTCTAAAGTGTCTTCATCCAAACATGATGTTTCTGGTCTGCTAATGTTGTAAAGGTCCACGGCCACACAATTAGATTAATTACCTTTATTTGCATTAGGAAATACTTAAGCCCCGCCCACAGGAAACACTTTGTTTTGCTTGGTTTTTCAATGTTTGTTTCCGTGTGTCATCAACCGTGGAAGTCTCCATCTCCAAGGGATGCATTGTATAAACAAAGCGGGGAGAGGTGAATCCCATCATTATCTCATAGTTGATTCATAATGCTCTTGTAGCCTCTCGTTCGTCAAGATTTAAGACGAGGGAAAAGTTCATAAAGTAATTACTTTAAAACAACGGCATGATGAGGGACTTACTGCATCTTGGTGAGGAAGACATTTGAAACATGTGAGTGAGTCAGGAGTTAGTGGGGTTTTCACATTAGTTGTCTTTAAGAGCATTTTACAAACCAAAAATTGGCAACAAAATTGGAAAAAGTAACCAACCAAAATCTTCTTCAATCGACTCTTTTGAATCACATCTCTGATGCGAAGTCATTTCAATGTGCATGTGTTTCCGGATCTCAAGAGAAGACAGGTCGCGGAGCAGCGGCCATTAAACCACTTTCTTTACCGTCTTTTTCATCAGCGCCCGTGGCTTCGGCTTAATGACGACACCGCGGGCTGCTGAGTGGGTGGCGGGGTTTTATTAGAGGATGGCTCTGGAGGACCGTTGCAGGGAGAACACCTGCGGAGATGGCAGAAGCAATCAGTGCAGATAACATGATGAACCTGTGCGCAGATTTCAACGTTGATTTAATGCTGATGGACCAGCAGGGGGTGACACTCATCAGATGTCTGCTTGTCTGGAATGTTACTAGTGAAGTGTAGCAAGCCTACGAACCGGTTTTAGCTCCAAAGTTTATAGAGGAAATACGTATGAAAGACTCAATGGATCATTTTAAAATCATTCAGTAAAAAACGAAATGTATTAGAAAGAAAATAACTTTCCTAGACTTTCAAATAATATTTCAGTCTGATTTTTCTTGAACCCTATTCATCGTCTACGGTTAGAAACAGCTTCATTACTATTACCTATTTATCTCGCAGCAGCAGTTTTCTGTCCCGCCAGCCAGTAGCGTCCAAATAAAGTGAGTCATTTGTTGTGAGTCCAAAATGAATCTGACTGTTCCGCTGTGTGCCGCTAACTCTGCCATCAACACAACAAACTTTAATAAGTTTTGATTCGCAGGCGAGCAGCTCTCAATAACCGCGCCATGATCACTTCTCAAGCCTCTATGTCTATGTTGGTATGCATCAATAGTTGGAGACAGAGGAGGAGGACCTTGATGGAGATCATCTGAATCATAAACACAGTGATTCTGGTTCAGTAAGTGAGACTGAGAACATTGTTAACTTGTCACTGAAACATAGGACTGGTGGATCAGTGAGTGAGTGGAAATCAAACTGAGTCATGGATTTTCTAAATCTGACATTGAACCAGTCAAATTCAAGAAAACTCTAAATTCCTAGAATCTTAGAGGGTTTGTGGGTCTTTGTGAGTCTGATTCACATTGGCCTGTATGCATGTCCCAAATGAGTGAGTTATGGCACAGAAACTGATCCAAACTTGTGGTAATGCTGAATCCAACAGCTCTTAAAGGGCAACAAGACAGAAAAGTCAGACTCAGAGAGTTTCCAGAGATAGGACGTAGTAGAACAGTTTATGAGAATCGTCCGGAGGCGACGATCAACAACTTGAGTGATGTTCATGACAACCAGACAAACATCAGTGCCACAAGAAATCTAATGTGTCTTAAATAGATCTTGGACCTCTTTTGTTACCATAACTAGAAAACTCTCTTTTCATTTTAATATTCAGAAAATGTGCTTAAACCCCACTGGAAATGTTTAGTAATCTGGAGCTTAAATCCTGTTTACCTTAACCACACCCACACTGTTGTGATTGGTTCAAGGTTGGTTACCGTGCGCCATCAATCCCATAAGTTTCACCTACAAAGGACTCGTGTATAAAGAAAGAAGGAGGGCGTTCAGCACTTCTGGAGAACAAGTGAAGCCTATTATTGCTTCATAATGGACTTCGCTCTTGTAACCTTTTGTTTGCAGAGACGAGGAGAGCTTTCATTGGTAATAACTTGAAAACATGGTCATGATGAGGGACTTAGTTAGTTAGTTTAGTTGCCGTTTAAATAATGAGTATCCTATTTTGTTGAACAAAAATAACATTGAACAATGCTATCAAGATGATTATGGATTAAAAAACATACCATAGCCTCCAATAACGTCAGCTCTATTTCTTGTTTAGTACATGTTTCAAAGGAAGTTTGCTAGTGGAAATCAATATAACCAGTTAGAGTCGAGGAGACTTGAGATAAAGCTAGTTAGTGGAAAATGGTTATAACAGCACCTCACATGGAAAAATTACGATTTAAGATTTGCTCATCATTAGCATTTTTACTAAAGCAGCAGATTATCATCTCAATAATAATCCACATGGGTTGTGTCAAGTTAAAAAAAATGTTGTTGTTTATTATTTTGACCAGTACTCACACAATCACAAAAATCTACTGGTTAAAATAATAAATCATTGAAATGTAACACTTTTACTTGGGCCTTTTTTTTTACATTCCCTACTAATAATAAAATAATTAATAAAATAAAATAATAAAATAACTTTTTTTAAGGTCAACTTTTTCTTTTAATGTTTTAATGTCATTCTAGCCACGCTAAAATATATTTAAATTAATTAAGAAAATAACTATTATAAAACAAAAATAACAATAAAACCCTCAAATAAAAAAATAAAACCATTTGTCTCCAGTGTGTAAAAAAATCAATTAAAAATTATTTGTAATACAAAAATAAAATAAAATGAAAATATTTATCCAATTTCCAAAACGAAAAAAAAGTTGTGGGTTCACTGGGATGTGACATATTTTAGGTTTTTCTCTGAAATGTAATTCCTCTTTTTTGTTTTAACTTCTCCATTCTGTTACTTGGTATCACTTTGCTGTTGATTCAAATGTTATAATGTAATCATTATTAAGTTTCATTTAAATAGAATACATATTATTTTCAAACGTCAGATATTATACTGAGGCTATCATGGTGTCCAACAAAGGTTCTCGTCATGGATCGATTCCTATTGTGCTGCTCTGATCAGCGCCTCAGACGGAGAAAACAATCAGAAACATAACAGTAGAAGAAAAACGTGGTCGGGATGAGGCCATTGATCAGGCGAGCGGCGAGAGACGACATCTCTCCCATCAGATTCATTAGTTTTCCCGCAGCGCTGACATTTCCATTTGCACACTCCAATTGACAAAATAAAATACCCGCTCGCCTCACATCCCTCAGCTTCTCTCGGGGTAATCACTCGCCTGTCGTCTCGCCGAGTACTGCCTCATCACGCCATGACACCTCAACACAAAACAAAGACGCCTCTTCGGAAACTCTGAGGTCAACAGGTCAGTAGGATTTACATACAAGGGTTTGCTCCAGACAGGAAACAAAGACAACATTTAAGGCCTTGACGTGGAAGTGACAAGTATGATGTACATGCTAGGACATGGTCAGGTCGGTCAGGTCTCAGGAAAAAAAAGTTATCAGGTCTCAGGAAAAAATGATCAGGCCTCAGGGAATAAAAAGTTATCAGGTCTCAGGAAAAAAATATCAGGTCTCAGGGAATAAAAAGTTATCAGGTCTCAGGAAAAAAATATCAAGTCTCAGGGAATAAAAAGTTATCAGGTCTCAGGAAAAAAATATCAAGTCTCAGGAAAAAAAAAATCAGGTCTCAGGAAAAATGTATCAGGTCTCAGGTAATAATTATCAAAAAAAAAAAAATCAATTCAGAATTAATAAAACAATGGCTAAAAGAGGACCTAACAAAATATAGAAGCTATATGTGCATGAATATGAATTTCCTTTTTTTAACTGCACTTTCAATAATATAGAATTACGCTAATATAAGGTAAGGTAAGGTAAGGTAAAACTTTATTGATTGTTAATTGTTTATATATAGCTTTAAAGTGGCATAAAAAAGTATAATACTAGGTTATAACTTAGAGAAAAAATTAAATTTCTAGAGCAAATCGTGCCAAGGTAGTTGATTTCAACGACGAAACAAGTACTTCCAAGTTCCATTCAAAAAATAAAACGTTAAATTCATTTTTGCCCTGATACTGCTGTAGGTTGTTTTGGCTAAAGGCTTTTATTTTGAAGACTGAGAATGTTCGATCTGAGGGATGTTTCCTTGAGGCTATGTTACTTCATGGATGTTTTCCTGAGGCCGTCTGACAAGTGAGAGAGTTTTTCCTGAGACCTCTTTTTTTTTCCTACCAGACCAACTTTCTCTGAGACCTGATGATGTCCTAAAATCTACACCATAGACAAGAGCAGAAAAATAGATTAAGAGAGTTAAAGAAACTGAATACGTAAAAAGGATTTGAACTACCCAGACACACACCTTTTTTCAAGGACCAGCCGGTAACAAATATTGGATTAAACCCAGTATAGTAGAGGTCGCTGAGCCCACGATTTTAGAGATAAACACAGGAAGCATGGATCAAAAGCACGAGACACTCAAGGAGTTTGAAGGCTATTTAAAATCGAAACCATGATCAAAGCCTGCACCAGGCATAGAAAGTAGAAACTGGAAATGTGTTAAAATATGATTAAAAAAAACTGTTGTTAGAGTGACTAATTACAAAAAGTTCTTGGATGATGAAAAAGATCTAAATAAAAGATCTAAAAAAAAAAGGTTTGAGTATTACAGGAAAGTCAAAAGGTCAAAATAAAGAAATGATGAAAAAAGAAAAGAAGATCATGGACATGACATCAACCATAAAGTGGGAGGGGAACATGAATAGAGGGTAATCAGACATGCTGCAGCCGCACAGGAGGAGGAACTCTCACCTAAATAAAACAGGAAGCGATCTAATAAGTGAACAACTAAACATTTTAACACATTTGAGGCAAGATGACAACTAGACATCTGTTGAACACACAGCAGGAGGGTATTAGGAGCGTTTCTGGTGAAGAAAGTTGTAACAATTGTGGCACATATTCCTTTTAACTGCCATTATTATTCCTCTTCTTCTCTTCAAGACTTTTTAAATGATCAAGTATTTATTAATCGTTAATTTGTTGTCATGTTTCACCTTTCAGAACTTTTTTATTTATTTATTTTTCATTCGTATTCTGTTTCTTGGCCAAAAATACGTTTGTGTTTTACCTTCTCCCAGAATCCTTCACTCTGCCCCTCCGACCCCCACTCATGGGCCTCCACACAGAGCTTCCTCACCCATGTGCATTAATCTTCCCGGACTTCCTCAGAACTCCATCCAGCCGTCGTCATGGCAACACGCTGAGAGAGTTTCTGGTGGTGGCCGATGCTGCTCTCCCTCCATGAAGGCAGCTAATCAATAAGAATCAGATTTGGGGAGGCAGAGGGCTGCCTGTGATGACATCACACAGCAAATGGCCGCCAAGTCTGGCATCGCTCGGATCTGGAACTGGGGCAAGAGATGTGCCGATGTCACCATGACCTACAGTCGGTGTCAACCAAACAATCTCATGATATCTTCAATTATTATTATTATTATTAAATTCAGTCTTAAAAATACGGTCCCAGCTAGCAAGGGTGTAACTCACTAGAGGAAACTCAGAACCTTAACCTATCTTACAGAAGTGAGCGAGTTACTGCTTGGATTGTATCATCTAAATTGTGAGTGGCTGATCCTCATCACTGTTGTCTTTCTCCTGTTTATCCAAAGTGTTTTTTTGTTACATTGATTTTATGTATAACTTTGCTGAATACCAAAATAAAAAACATTCATTATTAGTTTTCTCTCTCTTTTCTCCTGTTTTTGTTAGACAACTTTTAAATCACTTCCTGTTTTATTTTTGTTGATGGTTGCCTTTTCTGCACCATGTGTGTCTTTTCTTCACTGTCATGTCTTATTACCCTTCAGTGTCAGTCTTGGTTCCTTCCTTATTTAAGCTCTCCCTTTTACATTTCCATTTTACCTTTGCAGTTGCCATCGTTTTCTTCTTTTTTTTTTAACGTGAATTACGAGCAAACTTGAATTTTTATATTGTCTACTTTGCATTTTATGTTGTTGCAAGTATTTATTTTGGAATAAAATGAAATAGCCTTGAACCTTATGATGTCTCTTACATTTGGATCCATGTTATGTGTTTTAAATCCTTGCACATTTCTATATCTGAAACTGTGTTATTTCTTTCTTTTTAAGTTTAATTTCATACATTTTCTACATATCCAATCAATTATTAGAATTGTATTTTTATAAATACAAAAGAGTGCCTCTCTGACTTGGTCAATTTTTGGTGCTGTTTTTTCCCTTCATTGCTTGTTTATCTGTCTCTTTTTTATTCATTTATTTTTTCCAATAATGCACTACACATGGAAAACTTCAGAAAACAAAATGCTGCAGCCGCCACTTGTCCCCGAACTCTTGTCCCCTCTAATTCAGGAGAGCTAATCTCCCTGTAGTCAGCAAGAATAACAACTTTAGCCGACCTGTTTGCCGACGCTGTCCTTGACCGGGACTGTGACGTGACTCGGTCCCTCGACACCGCTCAGCGACTGTCAGGCGAGTCAGGCGAGGTGACTGGACAGAGGTCGACAAAGCAAGCAGACGAGAGATGGATGCTGATGACGACGACCACATCTGGCACCGCATGGATGGAGAGAACAGAGAGTACAGAGGTTGAGTCGGAAAGTCAGATGAACATGTTGATTTTTATCTGCTTGGCCACAACATGTCCTATATCAAGTTTAATCTCCTAGAGAGGTCAAGGAGTTCAAGCATCTTGGGGCCTTGTTTACGAGTGAGGGAAAGATGGCGAGAGAGATGGATCAGTGCAGAATCTTCTGTCTATAGGGTCTCTGTATCGTTTGTCGAGGAAGGAAAGAGCTGAGCCAAAAGACAGCTCTCTGTTTACCATCTATATTTCTACTCTCAACTATAGTAACCAACTTTGAGACCCAAATAACAAGATTGACTCTAATGGAGCAGCTCCGTTATTCAGGAGAAACTAACAACAGAATAACTGCTTTTTGGGATGCAGAGTCTGGACGTCTTAGTTTGGGTGGCTGCCGCCTCGACCTGACCTTATACAAGCGGTGGACGATCAATGAATGTTAACAACTTTGTTTGAATTATTTTGACTTCTTCCACTGCTCTGATTGTTCAAGTACAGGTTGTATTTACCACCTTTAACTTTGCTAATCCAACTCTTCACAGCTGCCTGCGGCGCTACCGTTGTCACGACGAGCAGGATCCCTCGAACTTGTGCGCTCAGCGTCAAACAACTATGACATGAGCAGAATAGGAAGTGACAGCCGAGGTGACAATCTGTTTCCACAGATGCAATAAAAGTCTGTCGCTGTAGATATGATTTATTTCCGTCCGTCAGCAAATGTTTCTCAACTTTTATCAAACTCTGATTGAATTCCCACATTGATTTTTCTCATCAGGGTGAGGAACGTTCACCATATGTTGCTGAGGAAGAGTGTACAGCAGCTTCTTCTGCTGACTTTTTAACTTCCATTATCAAGTTAGCAGCAGGAAAAATGCTTGCTCTGCTTTTTCCTGCAGCCCGGTGACACCACACATGGATGTGCTTCACGATGTACAGACCAAGAAGACGACACAGCAGCTGAATACTTTTGTTCCACTTAATGTACGTAGCTTCAACATTTATTGTATTTTCTTCTCACATCGCAAGGCCAGGCCTCAACTCTCACTCTTCTAACTCTGCTTCTTTTTCGTCAGGGCTACTGTCTTCCATGATTTGGACTGTGTTGACATTAATTTTAATAAGTAAAAAAAAACTTTACATCCGTCTGCAGTGATACAGATATTTTATTATACACGAGTGTTCTCCATCCCGGGGCTTTCACATTCGCGCTGCTCCAGCCTGATCCCTCCATCTGATGTTTGTGGACTCGGGAGCTGATGGCTTCAAGTGGCCTTCCGACCTCACGTCAAAAGAGAAGCAAGTGTTGTCGCCGGGCTGACAAAGATGGATCACCGTGGTTCTGAAGGACTGACGGAAAGAGTAAAACGTCTTCGGGAGAGGAAAAAATGGTTCAAGCAGTTCAACCAAATGGCATCAAATCATTCTGCCACGTTTCCAAACATGATCCTTCTCCAGGAACCCTTGATATTCCTCTAGACCTCTTGATGTGAAGGAGATGGTTCAAACTGGGTCAACACTGAGAAGAAGAGAAGATTTCAAGACTTTTAAAATCCAGCAAAACTAAGAATATTAGAAGAAAAAAGATTGTAAAGATGAATAAAAGACCATCAAGAGTCATCAAGTCAGTGTGTTTTTGATTCAGGAAAGAAATCAGACACACAAACATTAATATCCAGTGTGTGTATCCAGTGAGTACTTCAGTAGAATTAGATTCATCCATATTTGATGGCTTAAGTAAGACTTTCATCTCAACTGCAACCAATTCAAGAAGAATCTAAGTTGTGTTCCCTGCTCAAGTAGTTTCTCCAAAATGTCCTGGGTCTGCACCAAGCTCTCCTCCCAGTTAGACCTGCCAGGGTCACTGCTGAAGGGAGGCGTCCATAATGAATGTGATTTATATTTTAAATCAAAATATCAATCATCCGTATTATTATACAAACGCTGGTTGACTTTAGGACCAGCACAGATCTGACCGCCTGTGAGGTGTGTGCTGAAACATTTAAACTCTCTCTGCTTGTGTCCATGATAACTAGATAGACTACACACACACAAACACACACACCGAACGCACGCACGCACGCAAGCACACACACACACACACACACTGAACGCACGCACGCACGCACGCACGCACACACACACACACACACACGCACACACACACACACACACACACACACACACACACGCACGCACGCACACATGCACGCACGCACGCACGCACCCCCACACAAACACACACGCACACACACACACACACACACACACACACACACACACACACACACACACACACACACACACACACACACACACACACACACACACACACACACACACACACAGTCCAGCATGTGTTATGACAATCAGTGCAAGGCCATTAGATCGTTTTCTAGAAACTACAGGAAAGTGTGGAATTAGATATGGCACAGTGTGTGGCCGTGTGTGTGTGTGTGTGTGTGTGTGGGGGGGGGGGGGGGGGGGGTGTGTGTGTGTGTGTGTGGGTGTGTGCATCCATGTGTGTTTGCTCTCCTATCTGTCGAAGAATCTGCCCGGCTGAGCCAACTATGTGCACACATACAAACATATACAAACATGTATACATAGATGTGTCCACACTGGCACATAACTGAAAAAGAAAATGGAATGAGGACAAATCACATTTTGGAAAAAAGAGGGCATCATTTTTTAATGTGTTATTTATTTGGTGCATTTGTTGTCAAAATTATTTTTGACTTTTTTCTTTTAAGAATTAGAACTGTATATTAATCTGTATTATTTTCATGTCATCACATTATTTTTATTTCACTTAATAATTCAATTAACTATATTGTATCTATGATAAATGAATGAAATATAATTAATAAAAAACATATTAACTTTATTCTGTGTTGCTTGCTAAATTATTTATTTCAAGCACATGGGCTATATCTCTGTATGCTGACTTCTATTGGTTCTCATTTGGACTGTGTGTTGTGTTTAAGAGGAAACAGAAACCAAACTGTCCTCCAGCTAAATTAGCGTCGCCTCAAACCACGAGAGGACGAGTCGCCACCTGCCGAGTTCAGCCTGAGCGTTGAAATTACGCTCTAATTGTTCCTCGCTTTTACTAAGAGTTGCAGTTAAAGAGGTCAGCACTGAAGCAGACGGAGGGAGAACCAGAACGTGCTCTTAATGCGGTTTTTAATCAACGTCACACAGAGTGGAGGTGGAGGAATGACCACGGAGTGTGTGTGTGTGTGTGTTTGTTGTGGTCTAATTGCTTAAATTGTGCTTACGGCTGTGACTGTACTGCACATTTCCAGAGGGAGAACGACGCCAGCTTCCTGTTTTCCGCCGCATTAGGAGAGGAAATTAGCATGTGAGGCGATTTTGTGTTCCTGAGCAACACCTGAGGGACAACTTCTGTGAAGACGACAAAGAGATGAAGGATTGCATTTGTGTAGGTGCGATAGATCTGACCTGAGTCGAGGCAGGGATGATGGTTGTGTAGTTCCCTCGTCAGCAGATGTGACCTCAAATCTGTTGCATGTCGAGGAACCTGTGTTCATGTCCGTCAATGAAGTGTAAAATCAGCTGTTATTAAAATAGTTGTGAGACAGTAATTGGTATCATTATTGTGAATTAGTCGATGATGTCAAATGGGGGAGGCAAGTGTGTGTAAACACTGGAGGTAGAGAGAATCGACCACACAAGATTATTTTTAATACATTATTATAACATACAAAGACCTTACAATGAAAACCACGAACAACATCACGATGAACAACATCGCATCACTGAACCAGCAGGAAACTGAGGTTAGAACCTGAGACAGACAAAAGTAAATGGTACGATAAATCAATAATAACAACGCTGTCAACACGAGCCTACAAAGTTCCAGGGAGAAAACACAAGAAGAATGGAGGAACAAAGGGAGGTCAAATCCAACAGCATGGTAATGAGGATGATCTGACACTGCGGACTGGAACAAGGGAGCTTAAGTAGCAGCTGCAGGGGGGCTGATAACTTATTGGTTTCAGCCGGATGTCAGTAACCGGTCAAGAGAAAAAACTGAATGTTTTCACTGATGTCTTGACCTTTTGCAAGTTTTTGTTTTGTTTGAGGTCAACATTTCAGTGGAAAATGTGTTGTTCCAAAAAATGTAACTGCATATTTTCACAGGAAAGTTATGGTCAGAAATCTTGACTTTTATCTTAAATATTATGCATTCCCCTCCATATTTAAGTATGTATATGAGGGACATCGTGGAATAGTTGAATCATTTGTCAAATAGTTTCTCTTTGTGTCTTTGTTTAGTACTGACATTTTCTTTTGTTTTCATTTTCATACAAACTTAGAGTTGTTCTTCTATGAAAACACAATTTCATCATTGTTCAGAGAAAAGTCTTCTGTTGTTCACTGATGCCATAATGATCACAACTCCAAGCTCAGGCAACCGTCTTCGTTCTTCATCTCATCATCAATTTGCAAATAGCGCTCTCTCACAAAGAGTGACACGTGTACATGTGAGTGTGCGGCGACAACGTGGTGCCGCTGGAAACAAGATGTCCCAGGAGCCTCTGCTCGGATCTCCGCCGGAGGAAAAGCCTGCAGCGTCTTTTTCAAAACCCCGCCGAGAAAAGAGCGGCGTTGATGAAAGGATGAAATGAATCCTCTCCTCTGACTGCGGGGCTGATAAGAGGGGGCTCACTCAGGGGTGCACGGGTGAAACAGTCATGTGATCGAGTGATAGTGGCGAGCTGAAGTCTCCTGGAAGATCAGCTGCTCCACTATTGGATGGCAGATTCTGCGGCAGGAACTTAAAGTCCAGGTTCTCATGTTAAATCTAAAACCACAAGTTTACCCTGACGTCCACACACACGTTGTTGCGTAGTTTTGTCCCATTTTAGAGCGAGAAAGTTTACTCGACGCTGCAGGAGGAAAACAGTTAATCGCTCTTGAATCAAAGCTAACGAAGAAACAACATCAAAGATTTGGAGTGCATCACAGAGAAGATCCTGAGGAGTGTGGAGCCACAAATGCTCATTATCTCCTCAGGTGTGTGTGTGTTCGCGTAGATCTTCAACAGCACACAAGCAGCCGGCGGTGTTGAGCTCTGGTTGGATGAATGGAATTAACAGTTGCTCCTGAAGGCCACACAGAGCTGCGTCTCTCTTTGTGTGTAAGCTTGTGGTAGAAGAAAATATGTGATAGTTTGTGTGTGTGTCACAGTGTATTTTTTTTTTTTGTGATTAAATGTTATTCAGGGGCCGTAGTTGTTTGTGTGTGGGTGTGTTTAGGTGTGTGTCTGTGTGTGTGTGTGTGTCTGTGTGATGAAAATCTGCTAGATTATATGGTGAGAGCAATCAGTGTTTACCACACTGGCCCTCAGAGCGTCGGATTACTGGATAAACAGAGTAGTGGGCTCGTCTCCTCGACACACACACACACACATGCGCACACACGTGCACACACCTGGAGGTAACAGTTGTGCACTCAAGTGATATTTGTTTATCTGCACAAGTGCTGATTAGACTGATTGTTCACAGCCCACAGGCGTATTTTCGTGTTGCCTATGCGTGTGTATGTGTGCGTGTGTTGGCTGCTTTGTCAACATTTGTACTCATTTGTGCGATCGAATAAATCAATAAAAAAAAAACACTAAACAAGGGGTTTAAATGTGTGTGTATGTGTGTGCCTGTGTTGTGTTCGTAATGTATGTACATGGCACAGAATATTTCATTGTGTGTTTTTATAAATCTGTGTGTGTGAGAGTGTTACTCTCCTCTGTTTATAATTATCTATTAATAGTAGTGTGTGTGTCTGTTTTTGTGTTTAGAGTTCTGGTGTGTGACAGTGTGTATGCAGTGCAGCGCAAGTCAGTGTTTGTGTAGTTTATATAGTGTTTTTGTAGTGTATGAAGTTTTATATATTATATGTGTGACTTAAAAACTGTTTATCCATGATTTTTGTGTGCTAATTGTGTATCTCTCTGCTCATGTTTCAACGTGTGTGTTTCAGGATTATGTCCACATAATTGTGTGTGTGTATGTTTATATGTCTGAGTGCTGTCTTCCTGTAATTATTGTGTATATAATGGTTGCTTTTCAAGGAGATTCTTGTGTTTATGAATGCATTGTGAGGTCTGGAAAGTGTTTATTTTGGTATTTGTTTTGTAAACGGTTGTCTATTTGGTTGAAGTGTGTCAAACGCTGTGTTTGTCTCTGGCACATTACTTTAAAAAATTGTGTGTGTTGGTCTTTTTGTTTGAATCAATGATTGTGTGTACAAACATGTGTATGTCTTAGTGTGTGTTTTGTGCGCCGACCACACATTTGGAGTAGCTGAACCTCATCTCATTTAAAGTCACATCAGCACGTCCAATGGTGTGAACTTCTTGTTAGGTGGTCTAGTGTGAAGCTCACTGAGATCCTGGACTGTTCTTGAGCTGTTGGTTTACCTCCATGAGTTTATTTATCATCCTACTTATCGGTGTTTACTGACAGAGCTGCTTCTCCACCTGCCAAACTCAGGCAGAAACAACCAAAGAAAAGCAGTGTGTGAGAGCAAACAGTAGAATTGTGTGAACTTCCACAGCTTATTTGTGTGCTGCCTGTCAAATTAGTCTGCTGTAGAGAACACAAATGGGGAGAAATCAACGGGTCGTTGTGCAGGAGGAGTCGGGGTAGGGGCAGTTGGTCAACCGAAACCTTTTCGTAATCAATCGTATGCTTCTGTCGAAAGTGTTTTGGTAACGGTCCAAATGAGCATTTTGTTTGTTTGAACAACTCTAGTTTCTTAAAAATATAAAATAAAATAACCCATATTTTTAACATTTTTCCACAGAAAAACTCTCTGACTCAGCATTGGCTCTCCTCAGCTATGTGCTGAGCCCCCTTCCTGTTTACTCCGCTGACACACTACTAACCTAGGAACTACGGTCACATTGTGGAGTTTGCAATAATGCAGCAGTGGTTGACAAAAAAAAGTCTAGAAACAGACAGGAAGCGGCACAACTGGAGCATTTGTGCAAATAAACTGTTGTAAAGGAGATTAGCAGTGATTAGAACCAGCTTAAAAGGATAACCTAACCTTAAACAGGGTTAAAGGGACACATATATGCTCCCCTTATGCATGCTTGATTTTCTGCTGAGTGATCATTTTCAGAAATTAATAGCAGTAACAGCTCATATTCCTATACATAAGAGGTCATTTGTTGATTTAAATGTTTTTATTCGAGACATTCAAGTTAAAAAAGCAAAAAAATATTGAGGATAAAAGAAACACATCACGACACATTGAGTGTTATATGGAAGTGAAACTTTAAGAGAAAGGCTGAGGAGAAAACATAAACAACAAGAGTGTTTCATCTGGTCCACTTTGACTCTCGAGTCAGTGTGAAATGAAAGCAGACTTAATGGAACTCAAACTAAAAGCGTCAATTGACTTAATAAAGCTGCTAACACCAACCGTTCGTTACGACCACTTGTCTGGAGATCCTCGTCTCTGCACAACAAAACATCAGTAAATGGAGAGAAATCGTCTGCAGGCCAAACAAATCTTTTCTATTTGCCAGAAGCTCTTATTCCTGGCAATTATCATGAATGCAGCAGCGTCCAGCAGAGACTCTCACTTGACCACTTCACACGAGTGAGGAGCAGATGTTCGCCAGTACTTTTAGCCTGACCTTATTATTATGTCTCCTGCAGCGGCTGCATCTCACACAACAAGTGAGATTTCCACACTGTCCATTCTCTTGAAATGTTTGGTGGAGTTCCTTCAAAGCCTCTATAGGAAAAATTGAGTTTAATGATTTAATTTTTTATATATAATTTCTCAATGAGTTCTCAACTCTGCATGGTTACATGAACATTTTCTAAGTTTACATGTGAAGATTTAAGTATATATTATCATATTATTATATACTGTATGGTAATGATAAGAGTATTTCAATGGCAATTTTACTTTATTTTTTAATCATATTTGTATAACATTTCTCATGTTTTAATTCTAATTATTATCTTATTGTGCAGTTGTATCTTTATTGAAAAAATATTATTCCAAAATCGTATTATTTTATGACAATGAATTGGATAAAAGTGGGAAGATTTACCGAAAAGGAAATCCTTTTTTTAAGAAGGAGAAAATTAAGAAAATAAAAATCTACCTTTCATTTTTTTTAGCAAAAGAAATAAGCATATGTATTCGATACAAACATTTTATGAAACACATTAATTAGTGTTTAACTTTGTTGTACATTGTTTAGTCACTGTGGAATAATAAAACAAATTAAATTAAATTAAACTGCTCAATTTAAATTCTAATTCTTCTATGTGCTTGACCATAACATTCAGGGCCAATACTTTTTTTATTTTAGTTACGTGCTTTTATGTGAGTGTGCAGGCATGATTGCGTGCGAGCAAGTGAATATGTGTGTGTTTGAATGATAAGCAAATGTGATCTTGCTCTAAGGCCTCCTCTTCTGTCAGGAAACAAGACTCTGTATATTATCGTGAATTCTGAATCGTGGACGTGGCAGCCGTTATCACCGGCGGGCCAGAAGTGACCAGAGATTAGACCAGTCTCATTGTTCGCCAGCGTTTTCTCGCCGCCAGCGACGCAGCCACACTTCTGCTGCTCTTATCTGCACAAGCTTTCCGCTTAATAAATCATCACTTTTTATTTCTATAAAGAGAGTTAGAGTCATAATCACTCTTCGTTCCTCAAATGGTGAGTGTTGAATCGTAGCCAGTGGGCAGTTCAGCACCATAAACAAACTCGACTGCTGCTTACATGATTGCAGCTCCAGACTGGTGATATGATTGTGATGCAAACGTGTGAAAGAGTCAACACAAAAAAGCTAGTTTTAAATCTGAGGAAAACAAGCTGTTAATGGATCTGCCCACGCCTGTCACTGTTTGTGCTGAAAACAAAGTAAGTAAACATCCTGCCGTGATGATTGTATCTACCATTTCGCTTTGAGGTGGAAATGACACAATTACGACTGTAAAGGCGAAGAAACATCTTCTCAAACGAGATGATGTTCTGTAGCCATAGAAAGAGCTTGTATCTCCAAACAGGTAAGAATTTACCCTGAAGGTTTTGGTCGGAAGTTGGAGTGTAAGATGGACAATTGTGTGTTCAGTCAGGAACGGAACAAATAGGCCAAACAGCAAATGGCTTTATTGACAAATGTGCCCAGTTTTTACCTCATGTATCTCACCAAATCTGTGAACCCAAGAACAAGAGGATGGAAAAATCACCCTTCTCTGTCTGGACTCTCTCTTAGAGATAAGGTGAGGAGCTCAGTCATTCGGGAAAGACTCAAATTAGAACCACTTCTGCCCCACATGGTGAGAAGCCAGTTCAGGTGACAGAAAATCCTGGAGATTTTCAAGCCATATCCAACAGGAAGGAGACCTCTGGACAGACACTATCTCTGACCGGAACCGGGTTTCTAGGAAGATGGTAGTCGGGACCTTGTTGCTCTTGCTGCTATCCCAGGGTGAAAATGGATGCAATGGATTTAAGCAAGATTTCCCTCGGGAAATATTATGTGCATCAAACCTCAAGTGCCATTGTGGCAACTTTGTGTCCTGCCCGGTCTGGGACTACATCACATCTCTATCATTGACTTGTCTTGTATGTCTCACCTTGTTAAAAAGGTACCGACTTAGGTACATCTGGAGAGTCAGCAGCGACAATATTTCAGTGCATTTGTGTCCCGGGCTCGGTCTGTGAGTCCAACAGCCTTCACAGAGTTCAATATCCGAGCGCCCTCCAGCCATGTCTGTTGCACCTGAGAGGGTAAGAGCCTGAGGCCAGTGGTGCTGTGAGGCAACACCAGGGAGTTCTGCGGCTCAGCGACGTCCGAGCCCTCCAACCCGCCACCCGCTCCAGGCTGTGGCTGAAAACACTTTTTGAATATTTCAACATAACCCTGTGTTTCTTTCGTTTGCCTCACCAGAGCCCGTGCAGGATGGGGAGGACAGCGCCGCAGGTTTGAATGTAGCATGAGAAAGGTGTTGGACCTGGAGAGGTTCTGGGTTGAATGACAGAACCTGCGAGACTTTTCACATCAGCGCTGAGAGATTCCCGGGGTTTGAAGTCGACTTCTTTCGCTCCACTGACACCCAGCTGCAGTTTCAAACGATAAGCTGCCGAGCCGGTGAGGGCTGGAAAAACATCTCCACACAAGCGAGCGGCGGGTGTGAGAGCGAGTGCTTTTTCTTATTCTGATTGAAGATTCCTGTTTGCTTACACACCAGTGCAGCTGAATCTGAATCATCATCTAAACCCACCTCATTTCCACACCAGAGACTCCTGATTGGAAGGATCCGCTGCTTCATGTCTCAGACCATGGTTCTCATCAGATGAGGCTTTTAATACTTGAAAAATTATAGAGTTTTAATCTGTTTGCTGTCCAAACCTTTTCTAAAGAGGTCCGTTTTAGATTAGAAGCAAATATGTGGGAGCCGATCAGGTTAACATTAAAACAGACATCGTTTTAACCGTACATGGAAATGCAAATAAAAGAGAAATCTTACTCAGAATACCACACTGCAGTAACTATTATGTACAAAAACATATTTGTAATATTATTTGACACATGAAAGTGCAAATGTGTTTTTCATTTCAGGTCAAAATGTTCATTCAGTCATTGATTTTCTGTCACTTATTACCTTATTGCGCTTGTGGGGTGCTAGAGCCGGTCCTAGGTCTTTTGGGCAAGAGGCGTTGGACACCCTGGACAGGATGCCAGTCTGTCACCCATTCACACATACTCATATCTACGGACAATTTCCACAAGTTACCAATCAATCTCTGTATGTTTTTTGACTGTGGGAGAAGTGCCAGGAGTAAACCCACGCAACACGGGGAGAACTTACAAACTCCACACAGAAAGGCCTCAAGTAACCGTCCCCCCAACCATGAAGCAAGCCTACAACCTTCTTGCTGTGACGCCTGTG